>NW_028270188.1:6026147-6334556 GCF_037043375.1 Chiloscyllium plagiosum | reverse complement strand
CCACGCTTAGAATATGGCATTCAGTTCTGGTCACCACAGTACAGGTAGGATATGGAGGGCTGGGAGTCTACCTGGATTGAAGAGTTTGAACTAATTGTAGTCACCTGAGCAGCGGAGGCTATGGGGAGACATGACAGAAGTATATAAAGTTATGAGATGCTAAAATAGGATTGGCAGTCACAATCATTTTCTCAGAGTTGAAATATCTCAAAACTAGCGGACATACATTTAAAGTGTGAGTTAAATGGAGATGTGAGGTCCAAGTTCGTTTTACACAGAGGGTGGTAGGATTGTGGAATGCATTGGCAAGGTTGTTGGAGGAGACAGATACAGAAATGACGCTTAAGAAACATTAAATAAGCACATGATTATGCCTGAAATGGGAAAAATTGAAACAAGGGCAGGCAAAAGTCACGAGATAAATTTAGCGTCAGGTTTGGCAAAACCTTTTGGGTTGAAGAGTCCGTTCCTCACCTGTATTATTCTATGTTCGATATCTACAGTCCTCGTCCTTTCATTTGATATACCCTTTCATTTTCGAAATCCAAAGATATTCAGGCTGCAAAAAAAAAAACTGTGCGACTCTGTCAGATGTTGAAGTTATGTCTGTTTTCTAGTCTTCTGACTGAAAACCTTATTGCTTTAATGTCCTGTGAAATTGGTTGAAAATAGACAAAGGAGAGTGAGAGAGAAACCAACATAAACAGGGCAAAAAGTATGCAATTTCATTCATTAAACGTGGTCTCGCCATTCAATGAAATCAGGGCTTAGCTGGTAAGACACGACTTCCTTTTCCTCTTCTATCCCCTAACCTTTCATTACCCTACTGATTTCAGAATATGTTGACCTCAGCGTTGTATATACTGATGAGCCAATCTCTACCGTTCTCTGCGGTTAATAATCTCACGGAATCAATAGCCCCAAAGAGGAAGTTGTTCCGAATTTCAATCTTAGAGAGGTGAACACTGAGTTTGGTCCTCGCCTCTGAAACAGTGAAAAACAATTAGCATGAATCTATCCAGTCAAGCCCCCAAGAACATTTTATCATTTAATATGTTTTCCTTTCATCCAATGAGGATATCTTTCCACATTCTGCACCATTACCGTGAACCTTCTCTGAACCATCTTGCCCAAAATCGGGGACTAAAGCTGTCCTGAGTTTTCGAGGTGCGATCTGACTGGTATTTGCACAGTTTTAGCAAGATTTCCTTGTGTTTACGCTCTATCCCTTAAAGTGATGAATATTAGAACATTTGACTTTCTTGTGAACTGCTGAACGTGGAATCTTTCATTTTCAGACACGACAATCCACAATTCGCTCTGTGATTCGGATTTCTGTATTTTTCTTCAAAGTTACATGATATTCATCTCTTACAAATGCATAAACCTCCATCTTTCTCACGTTATTTTTCAGCTGCAGAGTCTTTGTCCACTTGTTTAAGGTACCTCTTTAACAGTAGGCTCATGTTAGCATCCTCATAACTCGGCTCCCCATCAGTATTTCCTATCGCCAAACTCAGCAACATTACATACACTGGTAATTAATGATCTTCGTATGGATTGTAAATAGAGTCAGACAGATGTCCTCGACGAAAGCCGACTATTCATTCCAACCCAAGCCTGCCAATCAGATATTCTAAATTAATCTAATTCCATTTGCCACCATTTGAATCATATCAATCTAAACCTTTCCTGTTCATGCATCCGTCCGGAAGCCGTGTAAACGTTGTTCTTGTACCAGCCTCCACGACTACATCTTGCTGCTCATTCGATAAATGCATCAGTCTGCCTGAAAATGTTGCCTCTTTGGTTCCGCTTATTTTTTTCCTCTCTAACTTTAAACCTATGACATCTAATGTTGGACTCCCTTATGTGGGGAAAAAAATCTTGCCTAATCTCTCTTTCCAAGCCCTTGTTGATCTTATGAACCTTTATAATGTCACAACACAGCCTTTGAAACAACAGAGAAAAGAGTCTGAGCCTATTCAGTGTTTAACTGTAGCTCACACCCTCCAATCCTAACAATATTGCTGTAAACATTTTCTGCACCCTTGGACGTTTCACAACATATTTCCTATAGCTCAGGAATGAGAATTGATTGCAATATTCCAAAGGTGGTCTCACTAATCTTCTATTTCATAGCTGCATGATGCCCCAACTCCGAGACGCAGTGCACTGACCAATAAAAGCAAGTGTCCCAAATGTCTACAAAACGACTCTTTCTTCATACGATTCTACAGTTCAGGAAAAATAAACATGTAAACGAATACTTTTTTGCTTCGTATCTTTCCCCAGGCTTATTTCATTACGCTTATAAATTCTGCCACGATTTACTTTATCACAATGCAACACCTCAAACTAAATGAAAATCCATCTGACACTAATCGGCCTACCTGATCAAGGTGCTATGTTTTCTTTTGAGATAACACTGTCCACCACACTGCCAAATTTACTATAATCTAGAATTGAACTGACTCGACAAGCAATATTCTCATTTGAATTATTAATATAAATGACAGAAGCTGTGAACCAAATAATGATCACTGCATTGCATTGCTGTTCCCTGGACAGTCTGAAAAGCAGCAATCCCCTTTCACACGCTGTTTTCTATGTCAAGCCAATTCTGTAAATGGTGGCGAACGCTCCCTGGATTTCATGTGATCTAACCTTTCTTCAGTTTACTATGCGGAAACCTATTGAACGCCTCGCTGACATCCATGTATTACACGTCAACAGCTCTGTTCAAGCACCAAGATTAGATTAGATTACTTACAGAGTAGAAACAGGCCCTTCGACCCAACAAGTCCACACCGACCTGTCGAATCGCAACCTACCCAGACCCATTCCCCAACATTTACCCCTTCGCCAAACATTATGGGCAAATTAGCATGGCCAATTCACCTAACCTGCACATTTTTGGACTGTGGGAGGAAACCGGAGCGCCTGGAGGAAACCCACACAGACACGTGGAGAATGTGCAACTTCCATGCAGTCAGTCGCCTGAGGCATAGAATTGAACCCGGGTATCTGGCGCTGGGAGCAGGCAGTGCTAAACACTGTGTCACTGTGCCGTCCACTTTTCGTCAGATCTTCACAAAAAATCTAATTAGTGAGATAGGATTTATGATGTTCACTCTCAGTAATGAGTTATTTCCTTTCCAGAAATATGAATATCCAGTTCCTCAGAATCTCCAACAATGTATCCACCATCTATGTCACATTCACTGGTCAAGAGGTATCTGAATTTTCCTTACCACGTCTTCTTATGAAAAAAAGGCACACTTCCATCTTCCAATACCTCGCTCGTGACTATCAATGACACAACTGTCTCCCCTAATGGCACAGCATTCATTTCCCTTGTTTTACGCAATGTCCTCGGAAACACCTGGTCAGTGACTGAGTATTTATTCGATTTTGAAGGCATCCCGCGCCTCCTCCTCTCTAATGTGAACACCTATCAAGTTTGCACTATTTATTTCTCCAAGTTCTCTTGCTTCCATAGCATTCGGCACAATAAGTACTGACACAAAATATGAGTTTACAATCTCACCAATCGCATGTGTTTCGATGCTTAGAGAGCCTTTTTTTGATTTTTAGGGGCCCTATTCTGTCAAGTTACATTTTTGCACATAATGCAATTCTATAATCCCGTTAAATTATTTTGAATGTTATTTTCCAAAGATATCTCATGTCCCATTTTTTCTCGCTTACTGTCCCTATTATCCTTGAGCGATTCAATCAATCCAGCTGGCCACAGCAAAAACAGGCCTCCTTCACTTTCTTGACCAGGGCCTCAATTTCAGTCGTCATCCAGTACAGTGAGTGGTGATAAGAGGGGAGGAGAAAGGAAAACGTGGCGTGGAGAAGAGGGGTGGAGACCCGTCCTAAATACAAACCAAGTGAGTTACATTTTCCCTGGGTGAACACGCTAGTTTTTCTGCAGGTCACTAGACCATTGATCTGCCTCTCTGCGGTGTGAACTCACTGATCTTTCAGCAGGTTGTAGAGCAGAGAAATGGGCTCTCTCCAATCTGAAATTGCATGTGTTCAGTGAATTTGAATGGGGTGTGGAACCAACTGTAGTCGTGGCTACTCGTTCTTTAACACATTATTTCCCAGGAACGTTTAAAATATTTCCCGCCCTCTGGGATTTTGAAAATTCTCTCATCCACGTAACCACGCTGATGTTTCAATAGGATGAGTGGCATAATACATTCTCCCACACTCCAGGCAGGGGAACAACACTGGCTTCTCAGTTGGGAATGTATATGAATTCCTACAATCCGCACAATTCCACGCTTTAGCGTGGCTGTCAATGCAAAGATGTTCTGATAGAACAACTGACTGATTGAAGCCTCTTGCACACACACAGCATGTATATGTTTGCTCCCCAGAGGGAGTGGTGCCCTTTCCTGCCAGGATCACAAACTGAGTGCCCAGATAACAGCAGATTGGGCGATTCATTAATATAATGCAATGTTTCTTGAATGGAAATTGCTCATTGTACCTCCAAGACACAAGTCAACAGTGTGGTGATTAATACCACAATTTTCTGGATGAGGGAAGCTACAGTAACACTCAAGAATCTTGACAAAATCCAGGTCTAAGCAGCCCGCTTAGTTTGCATACATCCACACGCATCCACTCCCTCCATCATGGACGTTCAGCAGCAGCAGTGTGTACCATCTACAAAATGTTCTGACGAAATTCATCAAAAGTTTCCAGAGAGCGCCTTGCAAACGCACAACCACGACCATCTAGAAGGACGAGGGAAGCAGATACAGGGGTCCACCATCACATTCCATTTCCTTTCCAAGCCACTCATCATCTTTACTTGTACATATGCTGTCATCCCTTCACTAACGCTGCGTCAAAATTCCGGAATCACCTTCACAATGGATTGAATCAACGCTTAGAAACCATTTTTATTCCTGCAACACAGCGACAGTGGGAAGGGAAGTAATTCCCAGAGTAGCGCGAGTGTAAGCGAAGCAATTGCCATTCCAGAAACATTGCATGTTATTAACTATCAGCGCGAGGAGAAGTGAGTTCAGTAGCAGTGCAACTTACCTTGGTGCAGCTGAATACCTGGCTGAACTGACTGGAGGCATGGAGTGGAGCGAATCTTTTGTTGGCCTTGGACTTGGCGTGGGCGGTCAGACCACCTGGTCTCTGTGCTTGGACAATGCGGTTGTAATAATATCAATCTGGAACTATTTACTGGTCTGCAATGTCGATCCTTCAACAAGATATGACGATTGTACCTTACTTCTAACCTATTTTAAACTCTGTTAGTAATGCTACTTTTTAAAACTTATATTCCTCTTTTGTATCTGAGAAGCGCACCTGTAAATTTACCACTTCCAAATTGAGATGCAGTACTCTTTTGAAACGTCTGATGAAAGCCAATGACACCGCTATCCCCCAGGCAATGCATTTTAATCTTAACATCTTTCCAAATAAAGACGTTCTTCCACATCATACTCATAATTCTCTTGCTGGCAATCTTGTAACGGAAATTCAAATATCCACTTGTCCTGGATTGGTTTCAGTGTTGTTACACAGGGTACAGGACATTCAGCTACTCTCAGTGTGGGAGGAGATTTGCTCGGTCGCCCATGAACTGGAATATCAGTGCATTCTCATTGCGAAGAAATCTTTTACATGTCATAAAAATGAAAGTCATTCAAAGGTCCAAGGGCCTGATATGCCATCAAAGTTTTCACATGATCATAAAACGTTTAAATGTACAGACTGTAGGATATTTTATAAACATTCAAGGGATCTGATGTCTCGTCAATTTGGTCAGACTGACAAGAGGATGTTCAGGTTTTCTTTGTGTTGGACTCAGTACACGCGATCAATCCAAGTGCAGTTCACCAGCGAGTTCAGACAAGGGAGAAGACAGTCATGTCTTCTTTGCAAGTTAAGATACTCATTCAAACAATGATCCTGCTGAAACGTTACCGCCGACACACTGACAACACAACACATTATTCAACTGCTCCAAATACAAAAAGCGATCCGTCTTCCAAACCATCGGCCAGATTTCTTGGGGTAGAGACGGTTCACCTGCTCTGAACGTGGTAAAAGATTCGTACAATTTCCCAACCGATATGCAACGACTACATGCTGGAAAGTGGCCTTTCATCTATTCTGAGGCCTCCCACCATCTGAAACATGAGCGAATTCACATTGGCCAGAGAGCATTCACCTGCTCCGAGTATGAGACAAGATTTATTGAATCATGCATCAATAATGTCGCACTGGAGAGAAACCATTTGCCTGTTTGAAATGTGTGATAGCACTTACATAGCCAAACCAATGACCATTCTTTTACTTTCTCCACTTCAGTATTGAATTTGAAAGGGGTTTCCAAGCCAGGTCGGTAAGATGGTAAGCCGTTGTGAGGATCAAATTCTTGGATGATCCACTGTAATATTAATATGTGGATGGAATCACGAAAAAAGGTGTGGAATCTGTCTTGATGACAGTTTTCTGTTTGATATGAGCTCTGTATTCCCAAATTGATGACATGCTCATTAAGGAAATTCAGAAACAATGACTGTGCATTACTATTCTAAATTCGATAATGAAGCCTGTTTGTTTTTCTTCATTTCTAGGGAATCCTGTGGATTTATTCTCTTAACAGATGCTCAAGATCTGAACTTTTCGTCTACCTTTAAAAAAAAAACTGGAAATCAGAGTGAAGTACTCAAAAGTGTTTTCCTGAATAAAACTACAATGTTTGAATCGGTTCAACTTTCTGACACGGCCATCATGGAAAGGTAAAACCGTAAATTTGTTTCCAAAGTAATTTCCACAGCCCCTAATTACAAATTCTTCAGTGCATCTTATCAGTCTCAGTGCATGCTTACATTAAATGATAAGATTCTATCCAACACCGCGCCCCTATCAATGTTGAATTCTTTTTGTGACTGAGTTCCACTTTATAGTCACAGAGATGCACAGCATGGAAACAGACCCTTCGGTCTAAACCGTCCATGCTGAACAGATATCCCTACCCAATCGAGTCCCACCTGCCAGCCCCCAGCCAATATCCTTCCAAACCCTTCCTATTCATTTACCCATCCATATGCCTCTTAAATGTTGCAATTGTACCAGCCTCCACCACTTCCTCTGGCAGCTCATTCCATACACATAGCACCCTCTACGTGAAAACGTTGCCCCTTAGGTCTCTTTTATATCTTTCCCTTCTTACCGTAAACCTAGGCCCTCTAGTTCTGTACTCCCAGACCCCAGGGAAAAAAACTTTCCCAAATTACCCTATCCATCCATCTCATAATTTTGTAAACCTCTATCAAGACACCCCTCAGAACAGCCCCAGCCTGTTCAACTGCTCCCTGTAGCTTAAATCCTCCCACTGGCAACATCTATTCAAATCTCTTCTGAACTCTTTCAAGTTTCACAATATCTTTCCGTTAGAAAGGAGACTAGAATTGCACGTAATGTGCCAACAGTGGCCTAACCAATGTCGTGTACAGCCGCAACATGACCTCCCAACTCCTGTACTCTATTAACTTACCAATAAAGAAAAACATACCAAACGCCTTCTGATATGTCATATCTAACTTCGACTCAACTTTCAAGGAGCTATGGACCTACACTCCAAGTTTTCTTTGTTCAGTAACATTCCCGAGCACCTTACCATTAAGTGTATAAGTCCTGCTAAGATTTGCTTTCCTAAAATGCAGCACCTCGCATTTATCTGAATTAAACTTCATCTGCCACTTCTCAGCCCATTGGCCCATTTGGTCCAGATCCTGTTGAAATCTTCGCTTTCCACTATACCTCCAATTTTCGTGTCATCTGCAACGTTACAATCTGTACCTCTTTTGCTCCCATCCAAATCATTTACGTAAATGACCAAAAGTAGAGGATCCAGCAGCGATCTTTGTTGCACTCCACCGGTCACAGGCCTCCAGTCTGAAAATGAACCCTTCACCACCACACTCTGTCTTCTACCTTTAAGCCAGTTCTGTATCTAAATGCCTAGTTCTCCCCATATTCCATAAGATCTAACCATGCTAATGAGTCTCCCGCGGGGAACCTTGTCGAACAGATTACTGACGTCCATATAGAGCACATCCACTACTCGGCCCTCATCAATCCTCTTTGTTACTTCTTCAAAAAACTCAATCAAGGTTGTGAGACATGATTTCCCACGCACAAAGCCACGTTGACTGTCCATAATGAATCCTTGCCTTTCCAAATACATGCACGTCCTGTTCCTCAGGATTCCCTCCAACAACTTTCCCACCACCGAGGTCAGGCTCGTCGGTATATAGTTCCCTGGTTTGTCTTTACCGCAATTCTTAACATTTATGTTATGGTGGACTCTTTTGACTCTGTAGAATTTCTCTCGTTGGTCAAAGAAAGTTGGTAAAGGACACCCATGCTCTTAACACTGGCACCAGATGGAGTGATAATGACTCGAGGCTCCCACCTACGGAACGTCATTACGATGCACTCTTTTCGGAGTGCCAACTGCGACACAGATCACTTCTCGTTTATTGCAAGGTCAGAAGTTGGCCAACCAAAATGCACTACGCCAAGAATCCAAGAAAAAAATAAATGCATCGATACCAGTAAGATTCAACACCCAGAAAATACGAAGGTGTACATCACGTAAATGGAACATCCATTTCTTTCAGACCCACACGAAGGAGATTTTCATCAGAGATGGGAGTGTCTCAGGGACATTATCCACAACACGTGTTGGAGGTGGCCTTTGAGATTTCATACCTTGGCTTTACCATCACAGGCAGTCTCTCCTTAGACTGAACAGACAGATCGTAACTGCAGCCTCAACATTTGGCAGTCCAACAAAGAGAGCCTGGGAGAACAGAAAGGTGATGACGCATACCAAGATTGCATTCAACTGGTCCTGCGTCATCAGCACACTGTTTTATGGGAGCGATAACTGGAGCCTGTACTCCAGACAAGAGTGGCGTCTCATAGACTTCCACCGTTGCAGCCTGAGACGCATCCTCGATTTACTGAGTCACCAACACTGAGTTCCTGGCCCGCGCCCAGATACAGCAATTTTACCCTGCTCCAACAACACCATCTCTGATAGCACGGCCACTTAATCTGCATGTTAGAGAGGATGATGCTGAAAGACCTGCTGTAAGGGGAACTGTCCTCCAGCAAAAGAGTACAAGGGCGGCCATATCTTCATTTCAAAGATGTCAGCAAGAGAGACATGAAGTCATTGATCATAAACTGAGGGAGGTAGGATGACATTAAAAGCGATCTCCCTCGCTGGAGGCTGGAATTATGCAGCAATCTAAAAAGAGGAAAAGTGAAGCTGAGGACTGTTGTGGAAGAAAACTGGACCGGCCAAAATGGAAGAACATCATGACAACACCGGAGAACACGGCTTTGAAATCCAGACGCTTCACGTGAGACTGCCATTCCTGCGTGGGCTCCCATAGCCACAACAATGCTCAACAATGATTGGATCAAGAATCCCAAGGCACAGATCCATGGTCTTGTGAGAATAACCGATGTCACCAAGTGACAGCGCAAAATATTAATTTAACACCACACACACGTTCCTTTTCTGCAGGACTAAATTCACTGTTTGCTTTCTTACCAGTGTGACTACTCTTCTAACAGCCGTTTGCCATTGAACGGTGGTAGACGTTTTTGAGACACCCCTTTCCATTAGTTTTCAAACTTTTTCCCATAAATGCTCTTTGCTGCACTTATCTGATTTTTCACTTCCCGTCGGAACATTAGACATTGTCTTCAGGGCTCAATTTTGGGGTCGAAGACGTCATCAATCACTGTCACTGCGCTTTCGACTTGGGGACACTGCGGTACATTGTTCAGCATGGTGCGGTTCGAGGGTTAGGGTTCGGGGATGGGTAATACTGTCACACAATATTTTTACAGAAAGAATAGTATGGGAATTTGTGGAAGCTCGTGACGTCGACACGAAGGACCAGGCAAAAAAGCAACGAAGATTCAAGGCTGTCACTTTATTACCAGTCCCGGGCCGCGTTTGCCTCTGGTAAATGTGAGCTACATTGACGAATATTTTTCTGTGAATCATGAATATAATCTGGAATCGGAAGTGGCTGCAATTCATAATCTGAGAGAATGCATTTAGTTTGTTTTTTGTAGGAATTCCCAGAATCTACGTGTGAGCAAGGCAAATATATAACAAATACAGTCCAACGCCTAGCAACATCCTGTGTACCCTTTTGTATGAGTCTAAAGGCTCACAACCTACCTTTAATGTTGCATCCAGAACTGGATGCAACTGTTCAATCGTGGCCTAAATTAAGATTTCTAAAAGCTGAAAGTCGAAATCCTTAGTTTTATGCTGAGTGTGTTGTTTAGTGAATGCAGTCATGACATATACCTTTTTGAACACCGTATTCACTTCTGTTGACACTTTCAGAGAGCAACTGACATGCACCTCAATATCCTCTGCATATTACTGCACCTCTGGGTTCTGCCATTTCCAGTACACATTTTATTTTTGCATTAGGTCTCCCAAAATACATCACCGCCTACATGGAATCACAGAAATGTAGTATGGAAGAAGAACATTTAACCATCGAAGTCCACAAAGACAATCCAATAAGCATCTTAACCAAACCTTTGTCATTAAGGTATCCTTGTATTCCTATCTTTCTCATGGCTAATCCACCGTGCGTTTACATATTTGGACTGTGACAGACAGCCTGAACAACCAAAGACTCCCCACTCAGACTTGAAGACTAGTGGGCAGCACGGTGGCACAGTGGTTAGCACTGCTGCCTCGCAGCGCCAGAGACCCGGGTTCAATTCCCGCCTCAGGCGACTGACTGTGTGGAGTTTGCACGTGCTCCCCGTGTCTGCGTGGGTTTCCTCCGGGGGCTCCGGTTTCCTCCCACAGTCACAAAGATGTGCAAGTCAGGTGAATTGGCCATGCTAAATTGCCCGTAGTGTTAGGTAAAGGGGTAAATGTAGGGGTATGGGTGGGTTACGCTTCGGCGGGTCGGTGTGGACTTGTTGGGCCGAAGGGCCTGTTTCCACACTGTAAGTAATCTAATCTAAGTAATCTAATCTAATTATGCAAACTCCAAACAGGCAGTCGCTCGAGGGGGCAATCGAATCCTGGTCTCTGGCACTGAGGCCAAAATGATAACAATTTCGCTTGTTCAAACTTTAACTACAATTTTCCCCCCATCTTACAAACTGATCGTTATCCCAATACATCCTTTGACAAGTCTCCTCACAATTGACTGCTGTTCATAGAATCATGGAATACCGGCAGTGTGAAAGCAAACAATTCAGCCATCCAGTCCACACCGACATTTCTAAGAGTATATTACTCAGTAAAATATACTTATCCTATTGCTGTACCATTGCATTTCGCATGGTTAAAGAACGTAACCCTGCTCCCCTTATTAAGCTAGGCATCGACAACTTCACTTCTTGTACGTCCCCGAATTCTTCTAACTTCATGTTAAAAGTATTTGGGCTGGGGGAGGGAGAGGTTGCACTTGAAGTAGACGGGCACGTGGTGTTTTGGAGGTGGAGTTTAAAGAGGGGGCGTGGATGTTTAGCGGAAGTGGTGAAGGGTTTCTTTGTAGGAGAACAACTATGAGTTGGTGAAGGGGAATTCTGTCAGTATAATGTTATTGATTGACTGGGACTTGCTGCTACTTACTATGAATGTTTCCAGTGTGATTTCAGGACTTTTCTGAGAGTGGTGGGTCGGAAATAAATGCTCAGCATCTTCGCTGCAACGATTAAACGACCAGAACCGGTCACTCAGGTTCTCTGCAATCAGTTTGAGTAGATAAATTTCTCTGCTGTATAGACGCAGGGCTTTAGATCTCTGATAGAATTTCACAGAGATGCCAACTGAAGACGAACCGATCCATGAGAGTTAACTAGTTAGTTTCACTGCCACTAAACTTTCCCCAACGCCCTGTACGTTTATTCGGTTGTCTTCAAATTTGTATTTGAAACTATTTCCATTGCCTTGGGAGCTGACGTATTGAATATCAGATTTTTGTTCGTCATGTTGCACATCACTGCGCAGAAGAAAAATGTTTCTTCATCTTATCTCTGATACTTTAGACAATTGTCTTAACCTTACAACAACTAAAATGCTTTCTCCCTATTCATACTATCCAAAACCATCCGGACGTTGAATATCTTGATTTAAAATTCTGCTTCTCCTTCTCTGTTTTGAAGAGAACAAGCCAAACGTCACCATTCTCTCCAAGTTCCGCCCATCATTGGAGGAAATATTATGCGCAACCACTGCAAGCTATGATCATTCTTGCTGTACGATAATGCTGAGAATTGACTGACTAATCCACCAAAAGTCCAGCTCGTGCTTTTTAAGATTTGACATAACGTCTTTGGTTTTGTGTTGTATATTTTCTGTTATGATTTCAGGGATGCTGCTGGGGAGTCATGAGCTACTCGCTGAGCATGTCCCAAACTCTTCAATGGTTCATGTGAACACCCTAACCCCAAAATCTCTCTCTCATTATCAATCGCACTTTCATGTCCAGCAATAGATGAATTGGGAGTTGAAAGAGACTTTAAGTGTTACTGCGTATTATACATGCAATAAATGCTGTTGGTTGCGAATCATATCCGATCGAATGGACCGGTTGGAAAGACAGTTAGGGGCAATGAGGAATTTGCAACAGCAACAGTATGTGATGGATGACAGTTCTGGGAAGGGAGGGAAAGTCTCAGATACAGTCACATAGATGGGTTAGCTCGAGGAAAGTTAAGCGAGGTAGGCAGTTGGTGCAGCAGTTTTCTGTGGCTATCCCCATTTCAAACAAGTATGCTGATTTGGGAAGAGTAGCGCGTGATCGATTCACAGGGAACGTAGCACAAACACTCAAGTTTTGGGCATTGAGACTGTATCTAATGCAACGAGGGGCACGTCGGCTTCCAAGAGATCAATTGTGTTATGGATCCTCTAGTTGGAGGTACAGACAGACGTTTCTGTGGCCAGCAGCAAAAAAAAAAGATCAGAATGGTATTTTGCTTCCCTGGGGCCAGGGTCAAGGATGTCTCAGTGTGGATGCAGAACTTTCTCAAGGGGGAGAGGGGCCAGTATGAAGTCATTTTTCACATTGGAACCAACAACATAGGAAGGGAAAGGGTTGAGGTGCTGAAGGGAGATTATAGAGAGTTAGGCAGGAATCTTAGAAGGAGGACCTTGAGAGTAGAAATATCTGGATTACTCCCAGTGTAACGAGCGAGTGAGGGCAGCATTAGAAGGATAGGGCAGGTGAATTGCTGACTGAGGAGCTGATGTATGGGAGAAGGATACACGGTTTTGGATCATTGGAATCGGTTTTATTGTGGAAGTGACCTGTTCAAGGAGGACGAATTGGACCTAAACTGGTAGATGAATAATATGCTGACAGGGAGATTTGCTAGAGCTGCTCGGGAGGATTGACATTAGTATGGTGGGAGGGTGGGAGCCAGTTAGATAGTGAGGAAAGAGATCAATCTGAGACTGGTACAGTTGAGAATAGAAGCGAGTCAAACAGTCAGGGCAGGCAGGGACAAGATAGGACTAATAAATTGAACTGCATTTATTTCAATGCAAGTGGCCTAACAGTGAAGGCAGATGAACTCATGGCATTGTTAGCAACACAGGACTGGAATATCTCAGCAGTTACAGAAACATTGCTAAGGGCTAGGAAGGACTGGCAGCTTAATGTTACTGGATAAAAATGCTGCAGGAAGACGAGGAAGAGAGGCAAGAGAGGAGAGGAAATGGCGTCTTTGATAAGGGATAGCATTCTACATGCATTGGGGCAGGATATTCGTGGAAAATACATCCAGTGAAGTTAATAGGGTGGAACTGAGAAATAAGAAAGGGATGATCACCTTATTGAGACTGTACTACATACACTCCAATAGTCGGAGGGTAATGAGAAACAAACGTGGAAGTAGATCTCATCTGACTGTAAGAATAATAGGGTGGTTATGGTGGCGGATTTTAACTTTCCAAACATAGACTGGTACTGAATAGTGTTAAGGGTTTAGATGGAGAGGTTTAGAAGAAAGTTTTATGTATCAGAATGTGGATGTACCTTCGAGAGAAGGCGCAATAATTGAACTACGTTTGGGAAGGAAGGCGGGGAAGGTGTCAGTGGGAGAGTACAGTGGGGCTAGCGACCATAATTTAATCAAATTTAAAGTAGTGAAGGCAAATGATAGACCAGACCTAAAAGTGGAAGTTCTAAATTGGAGAAAGGCCAATTTTGATGGTATAAGGCAAGAATTTTCAAAAGTTGCTTGGGGGCGGATGCTCACAGGTTGGAAAATGGGAAGCCTTTAGAAATGAGATAACGAGAATCCAGGGACTATATATTCCTGTTCGGGTGAAAAGAAAGGCTGGTAGCTTTAGATAATGCTGCATGACTAAATAAACTGAGGATTGGGTCAAAAAAAGACAGAAGCATATGTAAGATATAGACATGACAGGTCAAGTGAATCCTTCGAAGTGTATAAATGCAGTTGAAGTGTACCTAAGAGGAAAATCAGGCTGGCAAAAAGAGGACATGAGATTGCTTTGGCAAATATAATTGAGAAGAATCCAAAGCATTTTTACAAATACATTACAAGCAAATATGTAACGAGGGAGAGGATAGTGCCCCTCAAAGATCAGCAAGGCTGACTTTGTGTCCAGCCGCTGAAAATGGGGGAGATAATAAAGAGTATTTTCCATCAGTATTTACTGTGGTAAAGAATATGGAAGGTATAGAATGTAGGAAAATAGGTGGCGACATATTACAGAGGAGGAAGTGCTGCATGTCTAGATACACATAAAGGTGCATACGTTCCCAGGACCTGATCTGGTATAAGTTTGAACCCTGTGGGAAGCGAGAGAAGTGATGGCTGGGAGTCTTGCGGTGATAATTGTGTCATCGGTCGTCACAGGTGAGGTACGGAAGACTGGAGGTTGACTAACGTGTTGCCACTGTTTAAGAAGGGTGGTAAGGACAAGCCAGGGAACGAAAGAACATAGAACATAGAACAATACAGCGCAGAACAGTCCCGCAGCCCTCGATGTTGCGCCGACCTGTGGATTTTTCTCAGCTCGTCCCCCTACACTCTCCCAAAATCATCCATGAGCTTATCTAAGGATGGATTAAATCTCCCTAATGTGGCTGAGTTGACTACCTTAGCAGGTCGGGCATTCCACGTTCTTACCACTCTCTGTGTAAAAAACTTGCCTGTGACACCAGTCTTAAATCTATCACACTTCAACATGTAGTTATGCCCTCTCTACAAGCTGACGTCATCTTCCCAGGGAAAATAAAAGTTTTTCTCTGTCTACCCTATCTAACCCGAAAATGTGTTGCTGGTAAAGCGCAGCAGGTCAGGCAGCATCCAGGGAACAGGAGAATCGATGTTTCGGGCATAAGCCCTTCTTCTGAAGAAGGGCTTATGCCCGAAACATCGAATCTCATGTTCCCTGGATGCTGCCTGACCTGCTGCGCTTTTCCAGCAACACATTATCTACCCTATCTAAACCTCTGATCATCTTGTATGCCTATCAAATTCCCCCTTAGCCTTCTTCTCTCCAATGAGAAAAGATCCAAGTCTCTCAGCATTTCCTCATAAGACCTTCCCTCCAGACCAGGCAACATCCTGGTAAATCTCCTCTGCAACGTTTCCAACGTTTCCATATCCTTTTTGTAATGGGGAGACCAGAACTGTACACAATATTGCAAGTGTGGCTGCACCATCGTTTTGCATAGTTGCAGCATAATATTGCGGTTCCGGAACGCAATCCCTCTACCAATGAATCCTAACACACCGTATGTTTTCTTAAAAGCAGTATCCACCTGGGTGGTAACTTTCAGGGATCTATGCACATGGACTCCAAGATCCCTCCGCATATCCACACAACCAAGTTCTCTGCAATCCTCTTATTCTTACCAAAGTGCATCTTCTCACATGTTGCTGCATTAAACTCCATTTGCCACCTCAGTCCAATTCTACAGTTTATCCAAATCCCCCTGCAAACCGTAACATTCAGGGAGCCTGACGTTGATGTTGGGCAAGTTGTTGTAGGGAATCCTGCGGAACAGGATTTAATACATATGGAAAGGCAAGGACTGATGAGTGAATGTCAACATGGCTTTATGTGTGGGAAATCATGTCTCACAAACTTGATTGAGTTTTTATAAGAAGTAACAAAGAAGATTGATGAGGGCAGAGGGGTAGATGTGATCTATATGGTCTTTAGTAAGGCGTTCGACAAGGTTCCCCATTGGAGGTTGGTTAGCATGGTTTGATTTCAAGGAATACAGGGAGAGCTCGCCATTTGGATACAGAACTGGCTCAAAGGTAGAAGGCAGAGGGAGGTGGTGGAGGGTTGCTTTTCAGACTGGAGATCTGTGACCAGTGGAATGTCACAAGGAACGGTGCTCGGTCCTCCACATTTTCTCATTTATATAAATGATTTGAATGCGTGCGTAACGGGTACAGTTAGTAAGTTTGCAGATTAGACCAAAATTGGAGGTGTAGTGGACAGCGAAAAAGTAACTTCAGATCTTGATCAGATGGGCCAACGGGCTGGGGAATGACAGGTGGAGTTTAATTCAGATAAATGAGAGGTGCTGTATTTTGGAAAAGCAGGACTTACACACTTAATGGTAACTTCCCAGGGAGTGTTGCTGAACAAAGAGACTTTAAAATGCAGGTTCAAAACTCGTCGAAAGTGGAGTCGCAAATAGAGAGGATAGTTAAGAAGGCGTTTGATTTAATTTCCTCTATTGGTCAGAATATTGAGTACAGGAAATGGGAGGTCATGTTGCGGCTGCACATGACAATGGGTTAGGCCTCTGCTGGAATATTGCGTGCAATTCTCATCTCGTTCATATCGGAAAGACGTTGGGAATCTTGAAAGAGTTCAGAAAAGACTTACATAGATGTTGTCAGGGTTGGAGTAATTGAGCTATAGGGAGCGGCTGAACAGGCTGGGGCTATTCTCCCTGGAGCGTCGGAGGCTGTGGGGTGACCTTATAGAGAATTACAAAATTATGAGGTGCATGGATAGGATAAATAAACGAAGTATTTTCCCTGGGACCATGGAGTCCAGAACTTGAGGGCATGGGTTTAGGGTGAGAGAGGAAATATATAAAAGGCACTGACGGGGCAACTTTTTCACGCAGGTGGTGGTACCTGTATAGAATGAGCTACCAGAGGACGTGGTGGAGGGTGGTGCAATTGCAAAATTTAAGAGGCATTTGGATGGGTTTATGAATAGAAAGGGTTTTAAGGATATTGGCTAGTTGCTGGCAGGTGGTACTAGATTGAGTTGGGATATCTTGTCGTCATGGATGGGTTAGACTGAAGTGTCTGTTTCCATTCTGTACATCTCTATCGCTCTATGACGTCCTCTAATGTTATCACATCGTTCCTGTAGTATAGAGAGCGAAACTGCACATGGCCGCAGACTGATTAACGCTATGCAAAACACCAAAAACATCTCCTTTCCCCTACACAATGACACAATTTATTAAGTCAAGTATGGCCTCTGCCTCATTAACTATCATATCCACGTCCTCTGCTGACTTCAGGAAAATGTGAATAATTAACCGAAGATCCCTGTATCCCTTCAAGCTTCCCAGCGTCCTGCCTTGCATTAAATTCTACGGCATCTTTATTTCCTTAACAAGGCTTCAAAGCATCTGCGATTGGCCTACCAATCTGATCAACACTTCTATTTTATGGTTCGTATTTTCGCAGATGACACCAAAATTCGTGGTGTTGTTTCCAGTGAAGAAGATTATCTCTGAATGCAACGGTACTTTGAGGCAGATCGGCCACTGGGTGGTGGAGTGTTTAAATATAGCTTATCTTAATTACATGTAAGGTAATGTATTTGGAAAGTCAAAACACCCAGACATATATACTTAGTGATGAAGGGCTTTGCCCGAAATGTCCATTTCCCTGCTCCTCGGATGCTGCCTGATCTGTTATGCTTTTCCATCACCACACTCTTGATTCTGATCTTTAGCATCTTAAGTGCTCAGTTTTCTCTGTATATTTAATGGTAGGGCCTGGGATACGTTACTCTGTAAAAAAGACCTTGGAGTGCAGTTTCATAGTTCCTTGAAAGTGCAGTCGTAGGTAGATAGGATAGTACAGAAGGTGATTTGTAACTCTGATTTTGTTTGGCAGCGCATTGATTAGAAGATTGTGAGGTTGCAGGTGTGCAAGACATTGGTGAGGCCATTTAAAAATAACGTGTTCGAAAATGATCTCTTTGCTATCGAAAGGATAGCATGAAATTTCAGAAAAGGTTGCCTGGAATGCTGAATTTGGAGGCGTCAGGGTCTCTGAAGCGCAACAGGATGACGGGTTTACCTTTAGAAATTTATAAGTCATGATGATCATGGGAAGTGGGAGAAACTCAGGTCTTCTTCTCACTGCAGGAGAGTACAAACCCTGAGAGCAGAAGATTAATGTGAGAGCAGAAAGAAATAAAATGGAAAAGAAGGAACGTTTTCTCTCAAGTAGTGATGCACGTACAGGGGAAGTATTGGAGGCAGGTACAATTCCAACATCTGAAAGGCATCTGGAAGCGCTTACAGAGATATAACCGAGTTCTGGCAAATAGGAGATCAGTTTGGGACATCTGGTTGGCATGGCCACATTCAGTCAAGCATATTTTGCATACTTTTTTAAGGCTATGACTCAATGATGGATTGACTCTCATACTCCGTCCTTCTGGTCACCTCATGGATTTATTAATTTGAAGTTATAACTTGCCGGACAAAGTCGGACATCAGAGTGAAATCCACTTCGTGGTTCAAAATTTTTATTTTTGCTCATCGTTTTATGCGTGGGCCGCTGCCTTAACATATTAGCCAGGTGCTACGAATGCTCTTTGTGTAAAAAAGAGAGATTATTTTAATGTAATCGAAAAAGGTAGCATCCCTGCATAGTCAGTTGGCATTTACTGGAATTTTGTGTGAACATCAGAAAGGAAAATATAATGTATTTTTCCAATCGATAGCCCTTCAGAAACTCAGAGGCCATGACGATTTCTCGTTATCGATGTGTTAAGTATCGTTGACAGTTCGCAAGACTGCAATCTACCACGCATTGTAAACTTATTCGGAAATAGCTACCCGATTATTAAAACAAATTCATACTCAAATCAATCTCACTGATCATGGGTCAGAAATGAATATTCAGCTCCATGTACCTCCACTGTAAAGCCAGCACTCAGACATTAGAAGATTAACGATCAAAACTTCATAAAAGAAGGAACAGAAGGGGAGCTTTAACTCTCTGCTGAAACATGTAAGATGTGAAATTCTGTGGACGCCCATCCGAATTCTTTGTCATGTTGAGCTGAGCATACGATATCAGTGCAAATATTTAAAAATCACATGACACCAGGTTATTATCCAACAAATTGAATGGAAAGCACTAGATTTCGGAGCGCTGATCCTTCATCAGGTTGTTGGGGACTATAAGTTCTTGAGACATATAATTTATGACAAGGTTTAAGACTGATGCAATTGAAATGATATATTGATAAAGATCTGGATTATTTGTTAACTCTGAGCTTTTCGAATGCCGATGTGGCTCACAGTTCTTTCATATGTAAAATCGCAGAAATTGTTTTAAAGTTACATTCTCAAATGAACTTTAACAATAGGTGCAATGTCAGCGCAGAAAATGCATCAAAGGTTTGAGGTTCCCGATGTGAAGCTAGCTGAGTCCCAATGTTCATACTGAATCTAATCATCAAAAGGGGTTCACAGGATCTTATATGGATTCATGCTGTTTTTGAGCAAAATAAAATATGATTCTGCAAGTACAAACTCGCCTCATAAATTAATGTGTGTGTGTGAAAATGTGGCTACGTACGTTGGGGGGTAGCATGAATGTCTGTGAAAGAGTGTGTGTATGTGTATATGTGTGAGTGTGAGTGTCAAGGGGTATACGTGCGTGAGAGATTTCAGTATGGGTGTAAGTATGAGAGGGTATGTGTAAGGGTATGAGTGAGGGTCTGCGTGAGTGTGTGTGTCTCAGTGTGTGTGTGTGTCTGTGTGAGAGAGACAGAGGGACAAAGAGAGTATGTGTGAGTGTATGTGTGCCTATTGTGTATCGTGAACACAAGGTCCTGGTTGAGGCCATCCCCATCAGTACCGAACTTGGTTAACAGTCACTCTCCATTGAAAGCAATGATTTGGCGATGCCGTCACGCAACACCAGGTTATTGTCCAATAGGTGAAAGTGGAAGCACTTGATTACAGACCGCTGCTCCTTCATCAGGTGGTTATGGAGTAAACGTTTGCAAGACACAGAATTTTAGCAATATTTTGCAGTGTGATAAAACTGGAATTAAATATTGACAAAAAAGCTGGATTATTTTTTAAGTCTCTTTTCTGCTAGAATGACCATGTTGCTTTAAGTTCTTCCACATGTAAATCGCAATACGTCTTTTAAAAGTTACATGCTCAAATGAACTGTAACAATTGGTGTCATGACACGGTGAACACTGCTGCCACACAGCACCAGGGACCCAGGCTCGATTCTAACCTCGGGCGACTGTCTATGTGGAGTTTGCACACTCTCCCCGCGTCTGCGTGGGTTTCCTCCGTGTACTCGGGTTTCCTCCCATAGTCCAAAGGTGTGCAGGTCAGTTTAATTGGTCTTCCTAAATTGTCCATAGAGTTAGGTACATTAGTCAGAGTGAAATTGGTCTGGCTGGGCTACTCTTCGGAGGGTCGGTGCGGAGTTGGTGAACCAAAAGTCCTGTTTCCAATCTGGAGGGAATCTCATCTAATATCTAAAAAAACGATGGCCCATGTAATGTATTAAAGGTATGAGTTTCCTTATGTAAGGCTATCTGTGCCACATTGGTCAGACTGATTCTAAACTAAAAAGGGGATTTACGGAATCTTACATGGAATCATACAGTTTTTGAGCATAGTAAAATGTAATTCTGCAGTCCAAATAAACCCCACAAATTTATTTGTGTATGTGTATGTGTGGTGGAGTGTGATTTTTATGTATCAGTGAGAGGGATTATGTGTTTGTGTTTGATTGGAATATAAATGGGTATAACTCTGTGAGAGGGTGCGTGTTTGAGTGTAGGAGTATATGTGGATGAGAGAAGGTCTGCGTTTGTGTGTGTATCTGTAGCTGGGTTTGAAATTGATTTTGCCTTAAATTTAATGGAAAATTTTCAGTCCAGAATTGTATCGTGTGAATAAAAGATAGTTTGAGGAGAAAGAAGTTGTAAATAGTTGTTGGTTTTAATATTCTCTGTTGGGCGTGCAGAATAAAAAAAGTTACTTTTTACTTTATGTTCTGCCTTCTTGAATGATTCGTTTTCTCTTCAAATTTAACAGATTACGGTGAAAGGTGAGGTTCTTTGTGTGCCTTTTTGAAAAAAAAATAACAGAGGATTTGTCGTGTGGAGGTTCTCGCCTGTGATTTCGAAGGGTTTATGCAGATCCAGTCTGAGATTTGGAAATGATTTGGAAATGCCGGTGTTGAACTGGGGTGTACAAAGTTAAAAATCACACAACACCAGGTTATAGTCCAACAGGTTTAATTGGAAGCACACTAGCTTTCGGAGCGACGCTCCTTCATCAGGTGATTGTGGAGGGCTCGATCGTAACACATAATTTATAGCCAAAATTTGCAGTGTGATTTAACTGAAATTATACATTGAAAAATTGATTGTCTGTTAAGTTTTCATCTGTTAAAATACAGTGAGAGTTTCACTTCTTTCATGTGTAAATCACAAAACCCGTTTTTGTAAAGTTGCATTCTCGGGTTAGCTGTTAACAATGGTCGCTCCGAAAGCTAGTGTGCTTCCAATTAAACCTGTTGGACTATAACCCGGTGTTGTGTGATTTTTAACTTAGATTCGGAACGATTTCAATAGATGTGGGGTTCGATAAAAGACCAGTTGATAAGGCATTTGCAGGTTAGTGACCAGGATATTTTAAAAAAAAGCTGAGGTTGGGGCAATTTGTTTCATTTTGTTTACATATGATTGGTTAATAAATAGTGAGAGAAATGTTTGTTAAATTGGTAAAGGTTATCTGGGGTTTGAACACGATTCCAAGATTGCCAAGAACGTTTGGAAAGAAAAGAAAAATAAAAGGAAATAGTCTTAGAACTACAAACAGAGGTTAGAATTTGGTTAACCAAAGACAAAAGTAAAGCTGAAATTATCAAGGAATTTACTCAAAAACTTAGATATCAGTGAAGCAGACATGGGCAGTCTGCTTAGAAAAACCTGAAATTACAATTGAGGGAAATTTTGTTAGACGATAAAGAATAAAGGATGAGAGAAAGACAGAAGACAGGGGGAGAAAAAGAGAGAGAGCAAAGCGTGAGAGAAAGAGACAGGAAATTTTCACTGAGCAAAAAGACAGAGAATTAGACTTGCCAAATTGCAACTTCATCATCAGATTCAAGTTAACAGGATGGAGATTAGAAGAGAAGTTCGTGATGTACACAAATATTTCAAATATCAGCCATATTTTGATGAGAGAGGTATCGAAAGCTTTCTTTAACTCATTTGAAAAATTGGCGAGGCAGATGCCGTTGTCCAAATATTTATGGATCATATTCATTTAGACTAAACTGTTAGGATGGACTAGTGAAGTATTTGCTGCTCTGTCAGATAAGAGAATAAGAGACTATAAATAGGTCAAACAGGATATTTTAAGTGCTTGTGAATTGATACCAGAAGCGCATAAACAGCTTTGTAGAAGCATTAAGATGGAATTAGGACAGAGGTATGTTGAGTTTGAAGGAATTAAACGCAGTCATTTTGACTAATGGATGCATTAAAGATAGATAAGATTTGTGAGATTCAAAGAGAGATTATTCTGCTGGAGTAGTGGAAAATTCATATGGAGTATTCCTGTGGAGTAACAGAAATTTCAGAATTTTCCTACAGCATAACGTCGAACACAGTTTCCAAGAAGAAGGAATATACTCCTGAGGGTAACTATTAGAAAGGTAGAAGCTTGAGACAGAAATGGAGACCATGTTAGGGGAGGGCAAAACAGAAATGATCCCAAATGCAGTAGATTGTGTAGTCTGTGTATTACAGAGCGGAATTATTAGAGGTATAGTATGAAATAAAATGTAGGTGTCCACCACAGTGTATGAAAGACTCAGGATTAGGTACAAGATCATTTTTATTTGCCTGGACTGCACGAGGATGTTGTTAAACTTCGCCAAATTTGTCATACATGCCAAATGGTAGGTAAGTTGCGGACGGAAATAAAACCAGGATCTTTGTTTCCAATCCCCGCATGAACGTTTCACTCAGGTTACAAATGATTGTTTCGGACACATGCCGAGAAATAAAAAGTGGGAAACTGTTTTCGTTAACTATAATGGTTGTGTCTACCAGATTTCAAGAGTCAATTCCATCATGCGAATTCAGGCAAAATGAGTGGTAGAGGTGTTCGTCGCTTGATTCACGTGGTATGGGCGACCCAGAGAGATTTATTTGAATCAAGATACTAATTTTACTGCGAGGCTTTTTATGGATTCGGAATTTAAATCAAATACTTATCATCCTGAATCTCAGAGAGCTTTAGAATGCTGGCATTAGACCATGAAGACCATTTTTAGAGCATACTGTCAGGATTACCCGAATGATGAAGATAAAAGTATCCAATCGTATTGTTTCCCATCACAGATGCGCTAAATGAATCTAATCAGCTCACTTCCTTCGAGTTAATATTCGGACATGAAGGTGACGCCTCACGAAATTATTTAAAGAAAACTTGACGACACTAAAACCCACGACCTCACAGTTAGATTATGCATCTGGTGAATGGAAGAAATTAAGTCGATTAGGTAATTTAGCTAAAACGTACCAAACGGGCCCACAGCACACAATGAAGCAAATGCAGATGAAAACACAGAATCGGCCGTTGCCTTGAGGTTATGAGGATACAATTTAAAGCCAGGTTTAATAGCACCGGATAAATTTGGAAAAAGTTGAGTTCGGTGAACTACCTCATAAACTTGTTTACATGTTGAAATCGCATTATACTGGAAAGAAAGAACTGAGAACCAGATGTTAGTTACTGTACAGCAGAGGAGGAATCAAATCCAGATGTTGTGGATTTTGATGTGACTCATAATATCTTTAACACTAAGAAGGACTTGAGTAGTGGGAACAGGTTAATACACTATCTTCGTCAGGAGCAAATATCACAGTTGAAGGTTTTTTACTGTATAATATGGACATAAGTATCAATCAGAACAATGGGAAGAATGCGATTGTACATGAAGTAGAAGTAGGGAATGCTGTTCCGATAAAGAAACAGCCTTTGCTGGCTTTGGAAGCTTAACAAAGCCAGCTAGGTAAAGAAGGGAGTGGTAGCCAAATTCAACAAGGATGGCCTTGAACTGAAGCGCATGACGTTCAATGATGTTCTCAATTACCAATTCCCGCATGTGAAGAATGTTTCACACGGACTTTGAATCATTGTGACAGACCCTTGCCAGGAAATGAATGTGGGAAACAGCCATAATGGTTGTGTCTACCAGATTTCAAGAGTCAGTTCCACTCACGAGAATTAAGGCAAACAGAGTGGACTCAAGACCAGACAGGACTCAACGATTCTGTGTGGATTATCGGAAGGTCCACACCGTTACAACATCGGTCCCGCATCCAATACCGAGATTGGAGGTCTGTATGGAGAAACTTTGACTAGAAGCCATATCATCAACTTGGACTTACTGTGTGGTTATGGCAAGTACCTTTATCAGAGACAGTGAAATAAATTTCTGCTCTTCTAAACCTAAATGAGCTATATCAAATCAAAGTGATGCCCTTTGGAATGAATAACACACCGGCCACATTTCAAAACCTCACACAAGATTGTGGATCGGTTAACAAACAGTGCAGTCTGTTTGGGCAATGTAATGATGTTTCTTAAGCCCTGGTACGATCTTCTTGTGCAGTTGGTAGAGCTGTTTGAACGACTACGAGATGCAAAATTGGCAATAACATTAAATAATACAGAAGACACGAAAGCAGAGGTGACCTTCTTGGCTAACAGCACTGCACCTGGAAAGCTGACCCCACGGAACGCAAAGATGAAGGCCATCAAGGAAATTCTACCTGATAAAGTAGAGATAAGATTGGTATTTGTTCAATTATTAAATATATTTATCTGGCAAGAAGTTAATGTGAACATAGATTAAAGTCATACACATGTCGTGGTAATGCTGTTTAGGCAAAGAAAAAATGGAGCCACTTTTTTCATTATGATGGTCCTCTTTTTCTTCGGGGAAGGTGTCATGAAGGTTTATGTGTGTACTGTATTTTCAAAGGAGAGAACAAGTTAGTGCGGACATAAAGAGAAGCACACAGTGTACAGAAAGACTTAATATGTAACATTTGGTGGCCACAAATACTTTGCACGGTGTTGCAATGTAGCTAATAAATTCAAACTCGCCCAATCAGTTTCAGTCATACTCCTGCTAACAAAAAACAATCGATTTTGAATTTCACTATTGGGGATAACATCAAACCAATGAAATGAGACCATGTGTTGGGGAATAAAATCAAACATTTTGAAGAGATCAGTAGAGAATAGCCATGACACCAACAAAACAACTGATAGCTATATACCTCTCTGAACGTTACGTGTCTAAAAACAAATTTGTGCAGAAGAACACGAAATTCGAACTAGAGAAATCGACATCTCGAGATGATAACGCATATTCAAATTGATTTTCCCGTAAATTGCTGAGTGAATTTATCGGACCATTATTGCTGAGTGATAGTTTAAAAATAGTTTTAAGCGAAAGTAATAAATAGTTTTTGGTTTTAGTATTCTCCTTCAGACGGAAATAAGGTTTTCTAAAATTTTTACTTGAAATGTAGATTTTTTGCATGATTGTTTGCCTCTCGAAATTGTACACTTTGCAGCAAGTGGTGAGATTCTCTTTGTGTCAGTTTTAGAATTTGCAGAGCGTTTTAACCTGTGTCATAACAAAGACTTCAAACACAGGGAAGAAATATTCACTGAGAACCACTTCCATTTCCTTCAGTTCCACAAAAATATATACTCACACTCTTACTCTTGCGAGGCCACATTCTTTCTGTAATTATTCTTTTCCTTTAATGTACTGAAGGAATTTCGGAAATCTCATCCTATTTCTCTGAGCCAAAGATACCTAGTACCTCTTTTCCCTCTCCTGATTGCCTTCATCAATAAACTCCTTTTTCCACTGTAAACCTCTCGGGACTCCCTTGATCATAACCGCCTTGACGTGGGACATAACGCCTTTATTCGTTTATTGTTGATCTTCTGTTCAAGAAAGTAAATAACGATATTTAAGAAAACTAAACAACAGTCAGCTTTGTATTGGCATTTGGAAAGCTGTTGGAGAGAATTCTAATGGACCACACTTTTGACGTTTCAAACCGCCTGGTCTAATTAGACACAGTTAGCATGCCTTTGTGCAGGCAAGGTCATGTCTTACTAACATGATTGAATGTTTCTAGGAGGTGATGGTACTGTTCATTAACGGTAGAGATGTGGATAATATCGACATGGATTTTACTGAGGCTTTCAACAAGGGCCCTCATGATAGAGTCATTCAGAGATTTAAATGCATGGTATCCACGGTGATTGTGTCGTATGAAATCTGAATTGGTTTTGCCGATACTAGGCAGAGGAACGTGGTGGAATGGCGGCTTCTTTTTTTCTGAATGGATGTCCATGGCAAGTCGTGGTCGATAGTAATCCCTACTGCCAACTGTGATTTTTCTGGTTTGCATTATGGATATGGATGAAAATTCAGATGGGTGAGTTTGTAAGTTCACAAATAGGATAAGTTTCAGTGGAGTCTGGGATAGTAAAAAAAGTTGTCAAAGTATAGAGAAGGATGTAAATCTGTTCCAGGAATGCGTGGAGACTTTGCAGATGGTGTTTAATCCAGTGCAGCACTGGGCAGATCAAGTGTTAAGAAGATGCATATATATGTAGGAACCTGAATAACCTTTATTTGAAAAGGGATCTTGGTTTCCAGCCCAATGCTCCCTGGAAGTGGCCACGCAAATCGATAGGGCGTTAGAGCAGGTGTCTGACATGCTTATCTTTATTGTTCGGCGAATTGTGAGTAACAGTCAGAATATCATGCTGCAGCTTGATAATACATTAGTTCGGCCAGAATTTTAGATCAATTCTGTTTGACATGCGACGGTAAGGATGAGGGGGCTTTGGAGAAGGTGCAGCAGAGTTTTCCAGGATGCTACCAGCATTTGAGGATTTGAGCGATAAGGAAATGCAATTAAAAAAAACTCGGGTTGTTTTCTCAGGTGAGGTGGAGGATGAGGTGAGACTTTACAAAAGGCTATAAAAGTGTGGAATTAATGCATCGGGTTATTGGCCTGAGTCGGTTCCCCACAGTGAAGTATCTAACATTAAAGTGCATGCATTTCAGGTGAGCGTGGCAAAGTTTAACGGAGATGTGAAGGACACGTTAATGTTATGCAGTGAGTGTCTGGAGACTGGAACGTACTGTCGGGATGTCAGAAGGGGCGCTTAGGAAACATTTAGGTATGCACATGTGAATGTAAGTCATGTAGGAATATGGAGAAAGGGCAGGCAGAATGAATTAGTTCAATTTGGAATCATGTTCAGGGCAACATCTTCAGTCGAATTGCACGTTTCTGTTCTGTCCAGGTCCAAGTTCGATGTTTCAAGATCCCGAAGTCATGAACTTTTGTATCTAAGATGACCCGACATCGAGGGAAGAGTAAAGATTTAACAACACGCATTTGAGTATCCGTGACAATTGATCTAACTCAATTGAAGTCAATTCAATCATTACTTCTACTCCTTTTCTTCAGAGCGCTGCTTTACCCATGTTGTTTTATGGGAGGATGTGTGTTTCCCTTTTTTTTTTGTGCGAAACCGACAGTGATCAATTAATGACCTAAATTAATATGGATGTCTTAATAAGCTGTCTGGTGTCAAAGAGTAAAGCGATTGTTCTAAAATGAAAGGACATGGCTTTCATATGGCAACGAAACAAATTTCAGACAACGATTCGAATTTCTGTGATCGTCCTTCTGCAGTGCTTGTTTATCTCCTCTCCAGGTGTGCATCAAATTCTCCCTGCACTCTGAGGCAAATCATTCCATTTTCCAAACCCTTAGCTTCAGGAAATGCCTATATTGTATGTTTCATTCAAGCATCTGAGCCATCTGTACTCGAATGAAACCTCCCATAAAAGATAAGAAGTCTTAAACATGTACACTTAACTCTTGGTACTTCAGTTTCATTAGATTGTTGATTTTCCTTCCTTTAATTTGGGTATAAATGCAATCATAGAACAAAGAACATAGAACATTACAGCACATGACAGGCCTTTCTGCCCTCGATTTTTGCACGACCTGTGAAACCAAGCTGAAGCCGATTCAGCCGACACTATTCAATTTTCATTCATCTGTTTACTCAATAATTATTTAAATGCCCTTAAATTTAGCGGGTCTACTAATGTTGCAGGCGGGGCATTCCATGCCTCTTCTAGTCTCTGAGTAACGATAATACATCTGACATCAGACTTATATCGGTTAGCCCAAAATGTAAGGCGATGCCCCATCGTGCTGGCAATCACATTCCGAGGAAGAAAGCTCTCACTGTGCACCTTGTCTCACTCTGTGATAATCTTACATGTCTCCATTAAGTCACATCTCAACTTTCTTCTGTGTAAAGAAAGCAGCCTCAAGTCCCTCTGCCTTTCCTCATAAGAACTTCTCTCCATACTCGGCAACATCCTAGTAAATCTGTTGTGAACAGTTTCCACAGTTCCCGCGTCCTTACTGCAATGCACTTACCAGAACTGCACACAATACGCCAAGTATGACTGCACAAGAATTTTGTTTCGCTGAAATATAACGTCATGGCTGTGAACATAAACTCCTCTACCTAGAAAAGCCAGTACTGCATATGCTTTCTTAACAGCCCTATCAAACTGAGTGGCAATTTTCAGAGATCTATGCCCATGGACACCAACATCTCTCTGTTTATCTGAACTATCAAGAACCTTTCATCCAGCCCACCACTCAGTATTCTTGTTGCTCTTTCCAAAGTGAATCGCCTCACACTTTTCCACTGTAAACTCGATTTCTCACCTCCTCTGTAGCGCGTCTCTGTCACATTGTAACCTGCAACATCGTTTTACGCTATCCACCACTCCACCAACTTTAGGGTCATTGGCAATTTTCCTAACCCCATTCTTCTACGCTGTCATCCAGGTCCTGTATAAAGATGACACAATGCAGTGGCCGAAAACAGATCCATTCATTACACTGCTAGTAACTGAACTCCAGGATATACACCTCCCATTAACCACAAACCTCTGTCTTCTTTCAGCGAGCCGATTTCTGATGCACACCCCAAATCACCCTCAATCCCATGCCTCTTAATTTTGGTTAAATAGCCTCCGTTGAAGAATCCTTTCGAACAACTTCTTGGAATCAAAAACTTCACCCTTATACACTGGTTGTTCGCCTTCTGAAAGATCTCAATAAGGTTTTTGAGGTACTATATATGCAACAAAACCGTGTTCCACGTCTCCATTCAACTTCTCCATTTCTCAATGATTATAAATCAATCACTTATAACCTTTTCCAACACTCTACCCACAACTGAAGCAAGGTTCACTGGTCTATATGTTCCAGTGGTGCCTCTACTCTCCATCTTGAACAATATGAAAAACATTTTCTCTCCTCCTGTCTTCTGGCGCTGTTCCTGTCGAAAATGAGCCACAAAGATTAAAGCCAAATGCTCTGCAATTTCAATTCGCAATTGTGATGTCGACGACAAAATGAGTAATGCAAAGAGTCGGGTAATCTCCTATGGCACTGCGCTTTATTCCCACTAAATGTTTAATGATGGCCATATCTCTATGGTTATTAAAATTGCCTTAAATCTGTCTTGTACTGGACCTCATGCGAAATAAAGCACCTCGCTTGATTGGCAGTGCATTTGCTCCGTGCAACATTGAGGGCTAATTAAAGCACTTGACACGATCTACAAGATACACTTTAGAAAAATCACAGTATTTATGAGGAATCACCTACTTTTCTGAAGAAGGACCACCTTCTGTTTTCACGACCATTACCACGCATGGAACTGGGCATAAATTGGAACACCTCCCTCTGAAATCTCCTCTGTGAACCACTCAGCACCTGATTGATCATTTCCCAAAGTTCCTTCGCTGGGAAGAATTCTGGAATAGCAGGGTGAGTTTACCAACAACACAAGGAGAGCAGCAGTTCATTTTCATTTTCACCAGGACAATTATGGATAACTAACGAAAACGCTGAATGAACAATAAAACTACACATTATAGATTCGTTTTTGTAAAATATGTGACACATACTGACTAAAGCTTCTCTGAGCCGACCAACGGTTAATTTTGTATCGTGTCATTGCCTATTTCAACAATGCAGCCAGTGCAGGTAGACTGAACTGAGACCGAATAATCCCATGTCAGAGGCATAACGGACACAGAAATACCTTTTCTGGACAAACTGTTGGAGCAGACTAGTGTTCTCCTTTTTAACATATGTAATATCTTTTGGAAACTCCTTCCATTTGAGTGCGATGTGCTGAAGTGTACTCATGGACGTGCCTGCTCTGTCATTTCAGTTTCTAAAAAATAAATCAATATGTTACCTTGGATGCTTCTTGAAACGTGCCAAGGATTTAGATCAGATGTGTTCTAAATTCAGCACGAAATTTTATGCATGTGCTTATATATTCTCAAATTCATTTCAGGTATTAGTCCAACTGAAACAATTAAAATCCTTGCAAACGCTTTCTTAAATGCAGAAACGTGTATTAAAACTACTGGTTTTATTGTTGCCTCAATTTTTTCAATTGCCTGACACGTATGACATTTCTGGCAAAATTTAAACACATCTTCATGCAGTCAAAACAGTCTTTCTTTTTGCATTAGCATGAGTTTTTCTCCTACTGGTAATTCATATGTTACCTACAACACCTCCTTTCAGTGAACCATTTGCAATACACCTTTTTGAACTTCTGCCCATCTCTCATCTATTTAGATGGCCTCTATTTTCTCATCAAGACTTTTTTAAGATGGTCGCATGCCGAAATACATACAGTTTCTTCTTCTGTGTACGCATTTAGATACAATTATTTCAGTTCTCCATCTTATGTTGTAACTTAGTTAATTTTTCTGAATGAAAAACATTATCTTTGTCCTCCACCTGTTCATGAGATGGCTCAAACATCCCACCAAACACGATTACACACAATTCTACTTAGCCATTTTTATCTTCATTGTTTGATTTCTCATCCTTTTTTTTCACTGATGATATTTTGACCTTGTTATCACATTGTTCGGAAAAAGCACATGGTTGACCTTCTGTAATAACGCATTATTACACAATTCTGCTTCTCCACTGCTTGACCACAGTAGGCAGCAAACCTGCCTGTGGCCCAGGTATATTGTTACGAAGCACCAATTGTACTTCAGGTGCCTAGAGTTTCTCCAGTATTCCTATCAATACTTCTCCACAATTCCTTTCATACTCCAAGCTACATATATGGGGTATTTCTCGGATCACTGGAATTCCACGTGCTAGCACGTTTTCCACTAATATTATTTCCGCGTTGCATGTCTCTTTATCCGTCATCATTTCAGATTGATCTGATCCCGTATCTCTGAATACTAAATCTTTAGGTATTTTTCCCAGTCTATGCGAAGGAATCAAATTTTCGCGAGTAAATAGTTGATGAAGAAGTACCACTTGCTTCTCAATTAAAATCCATCTGGGAAGTACATTCTGATGCAACATCTTCGCATCCATCATGATTAATTTTGCAATTTTAACAAAATTCCATGCTTTATGCTGTTTTCCGATATCTTCTTCCTAGTGCTTTTACTAAACCACAAATCATGCGGCCTATTTTCTTGAAGTGAAAGGACGTCAGCCTTTTAAGTTATCTTCCCCCTTCATGGTTTCCGTTTTACCCTGTGGTAAACTATCTTTATTAACTTCAGTAACATCTAGTGTTCCCTTACCAGCTGAAGATTTCTCTTGAACATTATTTCAATCTCCCATGAATTGAAATTATTGTCAGTAGCTAAGTTTTATCCTTTTAAATTCAATATAGGTTCGTATGGCGTCCACTCTTAGATTGTCTGTGATCTTCGGGTAGAATATCATATGCACTTAAGCATTGCTTCCTTCACCTTGTCACCTCCCCAACTCCCTCTTTTGGTTGTGATGCTGATACACTAGTAGCTCTGCTTACCAAATGTCTTTGCTTTAGTAAAACCCGTATCGTGAGTGGCCACTTCATTTGTTTAACCTGTTTCTGGAATAAAATGGAAAAGGCTCAGGCACTCCTCTCATCAAATGTATATACTGTCTGGATACATTTCAACCGACTTCCACCAGGACTTTAGCTACGATGAATTTGCTCATCATCACTAACTTCTTAACTAAGTCTAGCTTTCAACTTCACCTTCACCTATTTACGTCAACTTTCCCTCCAAAGTACCAAATTGTGAAGACCAAACACAATCCCTTTCTCCCCATTCTTTCTCTCTCTGTTTTCTTTCTTCTGTGAGGGCACTCTTCTCTTCTTTTCTTTTTCTGTGAGAGTGATTCGGTCCTTTTACTTTTTCTCCTGCCTTAAACTTAATGCAAACTATTTCAGTTCAGGTTCATGTTCAACCTTCTTCATATGCAAGTGAATTCTAGTCAACTCCAAAGTTTCCAGCAAATTTAAATTTTGGGCTATTGCTGTAATTCCCTCTCCTTTTCTCACAGACGAATGTAAAAACATTCCACCTTGTCTGTCCATTGCAGTCAGCCAGTTTCAATACCTTTACTTTTATCTTTACCTTCTGTAAAATCACCAAATCACTTCATTCTCCCCGCAGAAAATTCTCACTGACAGAAAGAGCCATTCCAGTGCAAAGCACTATTTAAACTCCGCGCATTGAAAACGCAGATCAAAAGAAACCGCCATATAACACTCGCCTTTGAGGCCAAATACTCGAAAACCAAATTGGAATTAACAAAACATTGCAACAAAACAATCCAAGTGCAATGCACCATGTTTGACGCCCTCGAAGATTTTTTCGAAGGTGGTCTTGACTCGTTTTTTTAATACGTTGATGTGAAGTGGTTGTTCCAATCTGATACAAGTCTTCAAAGCACTCGATATTAAGAAAAAAGAAGTCATTTAAGCATAACAGTTGAATCCCAAACAAAGGGACACTGAATTTCGAATAACTTAACTGTTGAAAAACTTCACCAATCCGCTCTAACAGGTATGAGTAATTAACTGTTCTAATACTTTAGCAGCTCATACACATGCCCAAAACCTTCAATAGAAAGTCTGAAAAATCCTTTCATGAAGTTTACAACTTCCACGCACTCCACCATCCTGTGTCTGCTGCAGCTGGAGCAAAGTTGAAAAAAAAAGGCATGAACTGAGAGAACCGGCCACTCCTTTTCCAGTGTTAAACTGAATGCTAATGCATCCAAATAAATCTGTTGGATTATAAACTGGTGTTGTAGTCCAACAGCAACCCCTCCAAATCATTCTCAAACCTGACACTGCGGCACCTCTGCCTTTCTGACCACTTTAGAAAAAAAGACAGAATATCATTGAAAAAGTGACAGCATTTTTTTTACTGATTCTACTTCTCTCGCAATAGTATTGATATTTAATTCCAACCCCATATACTTTATCATAAATAGGTTGCTTGAAGATTGTAGAACCCATGTATGTTTTCAGAAAGGAATGTTGATATTCATTCAGTGCTCTGTGTCCACTCCCAGGCCTTCAGATGAGCCATCGTGAATTATCAGCTGGTATGGAATGTGCTACTGGCTACGAGCATGGCATTCATCACATGTGATGCATGAAAAAAATCTCCAATATGGTAAGTCAATCTCTTCGTGTTCATTTTTCCTCTGTTCGTCACTAAGTATGCAATTTCAAAAACTGTGGAAATATTCGAATTTGATGAGCTACAATACACGTAAGGATTCGGCGATTGGCAGCTAGGAAGAGAAGAGTACAATTGATAAAGGTGCTAACAACAAAAGACTCAGGAAGCAGTGTTATTTTTCACAAAATACATCTGTCTATATTCTGCAATAATTTGATATACATGACATCTGGCGTCCAATGCTTAGAGAAGACAACGGAAGTGAAGTCAGGAATGTCAGGGCCAGATATTACTTTGTTTCGTTTTGTTATGCAAAACAAAAACATTCTCAATGAGCGGAACTAATGTAAGTGATGATTGACGTAATTTACTCACTGGACGTCTGATGAGTGCATAAATACAGGTTTCCCTTTTCATATGTTGGTCATACAACAGCCAGCGAACTTCAACACGTACAGCAGTCATTCATTTTCAGAAATGAGGAAACCACCGGTTTTGCTGTTGAAAGAGATTTACTATCCACTTCTTGCAGCTGTTAGTTTTCCAGGTAAGCCCTTGATCTTGTTTCTTTCTGGTTGATTTTGTAAGCGTCGAATACTCTAATTTTCCACGGTCAGTGTTCACAGAAGATTATCAAACTAGTGTCTGAACACCTTCGGCTTCTCCATTTTATATGGAAGCATAACTAGTGTAACGACAATTGTCCCCGAAGTGCCTCCTGCAAAGAGTGTTGTTGTTCTTCAGACAGTCTGATAATACCAAACAAAATGATGACTACAGGGACATATTAGACATTTGCGTCAATTTCATGTTTTGTAAATCACTCAGAATGTTTTCACTTCTTCTTAATAAATATCTTCACCTCTATTTCAATCATGCATTACAATATTGCCGACACTGTCTCTTATATATTTCTCTATTGCAGCTAGCATGATGACTGTTTTAATTCTTTTACGAGGAAACTGTGGTTTTTCCAAATGCATCTCTGCTTATATAGTGGCCATGGCGACATCGGATCTATTGGTCGTTATCAATAATGTCGTATTATATCGCGTTTTCAGTTATCACTTTCCATTTTCCTTCTTTTCCCATACGCCTGCTTGCACTCTCATTCTACACATGACTGCCATCAGTCTCGATTTAACTGTTTGGTTCACTGTGTCCTTCACATTTGACAGGTTTGTGATGATCTGCTGCTAGAGGTTTAAAACATTATATTGTAACGAAAAAAGTGCAACTACTGTAATAATAATCATTTCGGTCTTGATCTTGTCAAAGAATATTCCAGTCTTGTTTGCATATGAGCCACAACAAATCATTAATAAAATCCATTGGGGCTGCCGATCAAATGTAAATTCAACTGCATGGATCGCGTTTATCTGCTTTTATAGCGTCTGGATTGGTTGGCTTCCATTTCTTTTAATTTTCTCGTTTAATTCTCTCACCATCCGTCGTATTGTGATGGCGAATAGAACTCGCGTTAGACTCCATGGTTACAGAAAGAACAATGAAAGCAATGCACAGACGAAGAACCGAAGGAAGTCCATCGTTTTATTATTCTCAGTATCTGTCAGTTTCATGTTGCTTTGGTTGACATATTCTGCTCCTTTGGTCATTACCAGACTGTCAAACCCGAATTATTACAGAGGTGACTTTCACGACTCTGAATATATCGCAACAGAAACAGGAAATATCCTCAAGTTGTTGAGTTGTTTCCTGAATCCCTGTATTTATGCCACAACGCAGAAAAAAATCAGAGCTGAACTGAAGAATACAATGGAATCGCTATTGGAACCAGCTCTCAGATTAGTTATAAAAACTTCGGACCGGAGAAACATATTTTAAGGGAATCCCTTTGTAGCTGAGGATGGATTTCACCCTGTATTCCGCAATGGGACACCCTTACTTCCCCGGGCAGTTCAAAATGTTTTTCATTGTTATTTCCTAGATTTTCAATCAGACATTTGATGTGTGCTAATTTCTGTTTTGTACGATTTTTGTTTGAAATATAAAGATTGCATATCCAATGAAAAGTGGATTCAGGAGTCAATGTTCGAAAACATCTCTTGAGCAGTAATATTTTACACATAATTACATGAAAATAAAATGGTCACAGTAATCAAATACGTCATTTTAAAATCGTACTCATGTTTACTGCTGTCAGTAGAAATAATCAAAGATATTGTTGCTTCAAATTTGAAACTGGCTATTTTTGTTTAAATTTTGCAAGAAAGAGAATTGATATTCTGAAAAAAATACACATTGTAAGCCCATAGTCGATCACATCAAACAGATAAAAAGAAATAAAGGAAATGTTCGTTCATGTGGTCGTGGCTCTTGTATGATACAGAACGGAACATCAACTCATGCAACAGACGGAGCAGATAATCTTTGTCAATCAGTCCACTTTGTACACAAGAATGGTGCCGATAACACTCAGTGATGAGTACACTAACGTAGACTCATGGACATATCGAAATTAAGGGAGATCATCCCTCTCAAGTCTGCTTTTTTTCGTAGTCTGTGCATGCATAAGCATCCCTGGAGCCCTCAGAAATACGCATTGCTAATATATTTAATGAAATGACCACAGCCGGTCTCTGGGACAGAGAACTCCACAGTCTCTGTTTGAAACCTCGCTCGAGATCCAGGGTGGCACGGTGGCAGAGTGGTTAGTACTGCTGCCTCACAGTGCCAGGGACCCGGGTTCATGCCCCGCCTAAGGTGACTCTGTGTCCAGTTTGCACATTTCCCCGTGTCTGCGTGGGTTTGCCCCAGCTTCCTCCCACAATCCAAAAAATGTGCAGGTTAGAATAATTGGACATGCTAAATTGCCCATAGTGTCAGGTGAAGGGGTAAATGTATGGGTCTGGGTGGGTAGTGCTTCGGTGTGGACTTGTTGGGCTGAAGGGCCTGTTTCCACACTGCAAATAACCTAATCCAAGTCGTGAATATTCTATGTCATCTTCTGAGACTGTGTCACAAGGCTCCAGCTCGCAGTAGGGTTGTGGAATCTGATGGACCCTCCTTTTTTTGTTCTCAAACATAAAGAAAGGGTATCTGATGCAAACCCTAATACTTGATATTTTAGTCAATTAGGTGAATTTCCAATCACTGTCTAAGACAAATGTAATTTCTCACTTTTTTGCCTGCCTGAAAGTATATTGTACTTTCTTTTCTTACTTTTGAAATTATTATGGGAATACTAAATATGCTAATGCAGGGTCTTCAGGTGGAGGAAAGGCATTTAGCGTTATTTCCCTTTATCTTTACATGCAGATAAAAATATCAATGAACGGTTGCTCTCAGACATGACAACATGACCACATAAATAATGCATAGTATCAGTCATATCGCACAAACGCAGAATCGTTCATCCAGCCAATTCATGCCAACCATAATCAAAACTAAACTAGTACCACTTGACTATGCTTGGCCCATCTACCTTCAAACAATTGTTATTATCATACTGACATAAATAACGTTCAAAAGTCGTCACTAGACGTCCAACTCTCCATGTCGAAGTTCATTCCACAAACGAACCACTCTTTGTGTAAAGAAATACCAGCATGTAATTTTAAATTTTACTCCTCTCACCTTAAAAATATGCGACGTTGTCTTAAACTTCCCCACATGATGGAAAACACACCTGAAATTCTCCTCATCTGTGCACCTCATGATTTTATAAACCTCTCTAATGTCATCTCTCAACGGCACAAACTTGATTGAAAATATCCCTGCATATCCCGTGAATACCGAACAGTTAAACCCTTCATTTCCAGTAACATCCCAGTTAATCCCTTCTGCCCACTCTGCAGCTGAGCTACTTATCATACCCGGGGGCTTTGACTGGCTGAAACTAAGTACTCATCCTCTCAACATTATAGTCTGGGTAGACTTGTCAAACGAAGATTGTGAACTAATCGGTGCCCAATTTCACGTGATGTCCGTTAGCAGGACCAACCTCGACCCTCCTGAAAATAAGGTGAGGGGTCTATTCTGCTGTAATTCTAGTCAGCATTAACGGATCATCTCCAGTTGTAAATTTTAACACATCCAGGGCTACATTGTTAACCAATCGCATGATGATTTCGGGAAGATGACAGTTCACTTTCTCATTCATTGATGGAACTTTCGATGATGGATTGGGAATTGGTTCCCCATATCCTAACTTCTAAAGAAAGGGGTATCTCAGGTATTGATTGGACAGGAATACTCCTTCTTTTGACGAAAGCGCTATCAATGTTGAAAGAGACTGAGTAATGTTTCCTGACTTCTTTCTGTCATTTGTGGTAAAACTGCAATTCCTTACTTTCATACCTGACTCCTCATCGATCAATCATCTCTCTCCGCAGGGAGAGGAGATGCTGAAGGATCATCTCCCTTGCAAGAAACTGTTGCGAAAACCCCACAAAAAACAGGAAGCAGGAACGGTATTGGCCAATAAACTGAATAATATTGAGTGTTTGGTCGGCTCGCAGAATTGAATCAATGAAAAGTATGTTGTTGAGTTACGATACTGGTGGTGTAGGGTCGTGGAAATTGTTTGGTTGAAGTTTTTTTCTGTGTTGGCGAAAGGGGTTTTCATGTTATGTGGAGGGTGAAATATCGTTTTTAATGTTGTATAAGTTATGGGTTATTATATTTGTGAAGGGGCATGTGACATGGCGTAGGGAGAAGGGTCTGTCCTGTTCGTTTGAGTACTTTGCATAACACACTTTTGCAGCGAAAGGAGGTAGATGTGAACAGGGCAAAACTCGGGATCTCATAGATGATCAAAGCAAATTTTCGACAGAGAATAAGGTAATCACAAGGTGCTGCCTTCATAAATATATAAAAAAAATTCACGTCGAAGTCTTGATTCATTCTGTCAATGGATAAGGCCGAGGAATGGACGAATTGGTCTCTGTCAAATTACTCTGGAAACATATTATAATATGGGTCGAGTGGGAGGTTGTTTTGAAGAAATGATAAGGAATATATTTAATGTCGTTCTCCAGAAGAAGATATTCTTGCCTCGTCTTTCAACTAAAACAGGAATAAAATGTATTTTTATAACTGTTTTGAAGGCATGAAACTCAACAGAGAATTCAGAGAGGATTTTATCCTATAGGAGCTCACTGAGATTGTGAGGTTAGTAGACGGCAGAGGGAATAAATTTGATATATCTGTATTGGAATGTTGCCAGTATGTTGGAGGGAATACAATTGACACAAGGGCCTGCATCATGAAGATTGTAGCATAGTAGTGCATAACTGGAAGAGGGGGCTCTCGATGAAGTCTGAATAAGCTCGTGTTTCTTGCCATGGAGCAACTTGGTGGAGAAATAACTGTCTATGAGAGGCATGGTCATGGTGATAAGGAAGTCGGTGACTCCTTTCGATCAAAGGACAATACAAAGGGGGCACAGTTATCTTGGAAAACAGAATGTTTACCGTGGAATTGATGGCTAATCATTTAAACCCAGAAGTTCTGGTATTCTCGAAATGATTGCCTCGGAGTTTATTTCAGAATGGTATCATTTAAACTTTTAGGGATACTTGCGTAAATACTTACAGTGTCATGACGTCCATGCCTGTTGACCAGGTCTGTAATTTGGATATCTGTAGGTATGTCATAGTTAAGGTACAGTAGAATCGATGGTCCAAAGTGACTCTTCTGCACTATGTTATTCCAAAATTCCATAGAAGAGTTTGGGAGACATGAGATTGTGCATGAGCAAGGACTCACATGATATCAACACAGGTTGAAACATATTTGAGGAAATTGTTGTTGTAAATTAAAAGATGTTTGAAGAGGTAATACAATACAAAACCAAGAGTTTGAATAAGCAAATAGACAAAATATCTTCTGTACCACAGAAAATGACATAAAGTATTCGGCTCACAGATATTAAAAGTTATCATAAAAAACGTTGCACAGAGCAGTCACGTGCAAATTGCTCGAAAATTCAATTCAACATTTCATGTGTTACAAGCTAGACTCTGGAAATGAAAATATCGCTAATCAGAAAAAAAATGCATTTTTATAGTTGCTGAGATACCACAAGGGCAAAGGAATTTGACAATTCATTCTGAAATGCAATCCTAATTGTTCAGATGTTGTATCAATACTTTTAATTGTATCCTTAACATTATCTTTACTGAAAAAATTCAACAAATTGACAAAATCCTTCCATACTTTGGAAAATGTAATGTGGAATTGGTAATTTTGATGAACATCTTTAACATTTCTCTCAAAGTGACATGAACACTAATCGAAAGATAATGAACTAAAAATGCAAATTTCATATAGTTTTATGGATTTTTGGTTGTTTGCGTGGTTTGTTAATTTTGATGAATAGATTAGTGAAGTCTCATGTTCAGTTCAGCAACTAACTTTGTATTGAAGCTATATTACTTACAGATGATGTGCATGAAACTTAGCAAGGCGTTTACAAATGTTTACCATGGCAGGCTCATTCAGAAATTACGAGGCATTGGATACGGGGAAAGCTGTCTGCCTGGATGCCGAATTGGATGGCCCATAAAAGACAAAAGGCAGATTTATATATAAAGTATACTGGCTGGAGCTCGTTAACCTGTGGTGTTCCACAGGCTTCGGTTCAGGAACCTCTGTTGTTTCTGATTTTATTCATGACTTGGATGAGGAACTGGAAGAAAGGATTATTTCGTTTGCCCATAACACGAAGATTCGTGGAATTGTGGGTAGTGTGAAGGGCTGCAGTAGGTTGCAAGAGAACATTAACAGATTGCAGAACTGGGCTGATCAGTGGCAGGTGGAGTGCAACGTAGAAAAGTCTAAACTTTTTCACACTGGAAGGTCGAATTTGAATTCAGAATACATGGTTGAATGCAACATTCTTGACAGTGTGGAGTTAACAGAGGGATCTTGGGTCCATATTCATACATCCCTAAAAGTTGTTACTCATGTTAATTGGATTGTTAGGACGACATGTGGGGTGCAGGCATTGATTCGCAAGGGTGATTTTGTTTTAGATTTGCGAGGTTATGCTGCAGATCTGTAGAGTTTAGTTTGACCACTCTTAGAATACTGTGTTCAGTTGTGGTCACCTCATTACAGGAAAGATGTCGAAGCTTTCGGCAGGTGCAGAGGAGATATAATGTTATGCTGCCTGGACTGGATGGCATGTCTTACGCAGAAAGGTTGAGCGAAAGAGGACTATTCTCATCGGACTGAAGGGGGATGAGAGATGATTTGATAGAGGTGTATAAGACGTTGAAAGTCTTAGATGGAATAGATAGACATAGACTGTTTCCCAAGATAGGCATATCTATCAAGAGGGGGAATACTTATCAGGAATTTCAACACAAGGAAATACTTCATCCAGATGATGACCTTGAGACCATTGCCGATTTTCAGGATAAAAAGAAACCAATTAAATCCCATTGACTGTTGTCCTTTAGGAAGGCATTAGCTGCTCTTGCCTGCAGGTCATACAAGATCATTAACACTTTACTTAATTCTAAACACATCTATTGGCAAAAAGGGTCTGGTAATCACTTCTGGAATAGGCAGCGACACACATGTCAGAGCAATAAGTAACAAGAAAAAGTAAACCATGGAGTGAGAATTCATGTAAGAGGCTCGGCAGCACACCTGGTGGGTACTATCGAAGTGACATGAATTCTTCACTCGTCCCATGAGCTCCAATGTTATCGCATGTAAAGAAATCATACTAATATTTTCAATCAATGTCAGGTTTGCACCTCTGCGATCCGGTTGGCAATGCATTCCAAACTCCCATGATACTCTGTGTGAAAAGTACTTTTCATCAAAGCCCCTTCAAATCTCCTGCCATATTAAATGATGTCCCCTTGCTAAGCTCTCTTCAAATAAGATGGACAGCTGCGTCTCATGCACTCTGCCGGTGCACCTCATAATATTATATTGTTGTATCAGGTCTTTACACTCTCAACTTCGCTGTTCCATAGAAGGTTATCTCGTGCCATCTCTGACGATGAATGACCTGTGCAACACATGGCTGAATTTGGTGTACACCAACTCCATTGCAATCACATCCTTCCCGTCATGTTGTTATCAGAAATGCACGAAATACTCCAGTTGTTGTCTATTCAAAGTCTGATGCAACTCAAATATAAACTCTCTGCTTTAAGTCTATGTCACATCTGAGTATGCAGAAAAGGTTTCAACTGTGTAAGATTGGAGGAATTGAGTTATAAGAAGAAGCAGGATAGGTGGGGACAGCTTTCACTTGGGGAGTAGAGGCTAAGGGAGGGTTTTACAGATTCGGAGAAATGATTAGATTTTTAAATGGCCAAGAGTTTTAAATTAATTATGGCATTCTTATCCTAGATGTCGCAGATTTAAGGGGAGAGAGGAGAAAATTAAGACACCTAAGGGGCCAAGACGGTGGTCGGTATGCGGAACGAACTGACAAAGGAAGTGATAAATGCGAGTACAATAACAACATCTATGGAAAACAGCTTTACACATACATGGATAGGAAAAGCTTAGAGGAATATTGGCCAAATGCAGACAAGGCTCGGTGTGGAGTTGTTAGGGCGAAGGGCCTGTTTCTACTCTGTATGTAATCTAATCTAACCAAATCGAAGTACGAATATTTCAGTTGAGATAGCCTGGAAAATCTTGTCTGAACAGTCTGTTTCCAAGTTGTATGAATCTGGGACTGTACTATTCTGAATGTATATGCAAGTTACAGCTGACAGCAAGCTAGACATGCGACCAGGTAAGATGGCACTCATGAGCACAACTGTTATTCATTTTCTGATTCAATACACGCATAGTGGCTGTCAAAGTACTGCATTGTCTATCAGAGTCATACAGTGACAGAGATATACAGCATGGAAATATATTAATGATATCGACTACAGTCACAAGGTGTACCTGACGAATGTGATTGACATGATTTGGACATGCCGGTGTTGGACTGGGGTGTACAAAGTTAAAAATCACACAACACCAGGTAAAAGTCCAACAGGTTTATTGGACGTACACTAGCTTTCGGAGCGACGCTCCTTCATCAGGTGATTGTGGAGGGTTCGATCGTAACACAGAATTTATAGCAAAAATTTGCAGTGTGATGTAACTGAAATTATACATTGAAAAAAATATTGTCTGTTAAGCCTTTCATCTGTTAGAATACAGTGATATTTTCACTTCTTTCATGTGTAAATCACAAAACCCTTTTTTTAAAAGTTGCATTCTCGGGTTAGCTGTTAACAATGGTGATAGCTAGACAACATGTTGAAGGTGTTAGCCACCTGTGTTCTCTGTCGATGACCTGATGTTTAGATTGATTCTAATCTAAAAAGTGAGATAACAGTTTTACATAAATTCATGCAGTTTTTGAGCTCAGAGTTCGACATGAATGTATGCAGTTTTTGAGCAAAGTGCAATGTAACTCTGCAAGAACAAATTCACCACACAAAATATATGTATGCATGTGGGTCTTTGTCTGTCTCTGTGTGTGCGTCTGTCTGGGGTGGGAGTTGTGAGTTTGAGAAAGTGTGTGTGTAGTGAGTGCAGAGTGTCTTAAGTCTGTGAGGGGGTGCATGTATGAGCGTGGGCGTGTGTGTGTATATAAGGAGAAAGTGTGGACTGCAGATGCAGGAGATCATAGCTGAAAATGTGTTGCTGGAAAAGCGCAGCAGTTCAGGCAGCATCCAAGGAGCAGGAGAATCGACGTTTCGGACATTTTCAGCTCTGATCTCCTGCATCTGCAGTCCTCACTTTCTCCTCGAAGATTTTAACCTCCTGCGAAATCTCTTGCAAGGATGCCTTCCGTGAAGAAGCTCTCTTCCTCCCTCTACAAGAATTAGAAAAACTTAATTCCTGAAGAAGGGCTCATGCCCGAAACGTCGATTCTCTTGCAACTTGGATGCTGTCTGATCTGCTGCGCTTTTCCAGCAACACATTTTCAGCTGTATGTCTGTAAGGGTGTGTGTGGGTGTCTGTGTGCGCGTCTGTGTGTACCTGTGTCCGTGTGTATGTGAGAGTGTTTGTGTGTGTAGGAATATCTGTGTGTGTGTCGTGCAATGGTGTGTAGTGTGATGTGACATGAACCCAAGGTCCTTGTTGAGGCCCTTCCTATGGGTACCGAACTTAGCTATTAGCCTATTCATGTAGAACTCTGAGCTCAAAAACTGCATGAATTTATGTTAAACTCTGTTAGATGAGAATCAATCGAAACATCCGGTCATAGACAGAGAACACAGGGGGCTAACACCTTCAACATATTGTCTAGCTATCACCATTGTTACCAGCTAACCCGAGAATGCAACTTTAAAACAAAAGGGTTTTGTGATTTACACATGAGAGAAGTGAAACTATCACTGTATTCTAACAGATAAAAAGCTTCACAGATAATCAATTTTTCAATGTATAATTTCAGAAACATCAGACTGCAAATTTTTGCTATAAATTCTGTGTTACGATCGAGCCCTCCACAATCGCCTGATGAAGGAGCGTCGCTCCGAAAACTAGTGTGCTTCCAATTAAACCTGTTGGATTATAACCTGGTGTTGTATGACTTTTAACTGTGATTGACATGGTTAGAGTAACATAAAGACACAAGAACTGGGTAAAAGAAGTAGGTCATCAGTCACCCCCGGATTCTGTGGTTTACATTGAAAGAAATGAAACCAACATTGTCATTCTAAAAGATGAACGACTTTTAAAAAAACAATCCAGATGTTTTTCAATATGTCATTTCATTTGCATCGCACTGTAAAGTTTTGTAATAAATTCGTTGCGTTGCGACCTCAAACTTCACAGTCACCTGATGAAGGAGGAACGCTCCTTCTTGGAATGCTGGTGCTTCATAATAAAGGTTTGGGAGTATAACCTTGTATTCTGTGGTGTTTAACTGAGTAAACCGTGGTCGAACACCTGCACCTCCAAATCATGACTGCACGGTCACTTTGCGTTCTTGGTTGTTCTGAAGTCCACCTTGGATGGTAATCACCCGAAAGTCTGAGACTGAATGTCGACTGGGAGGAAACACCTCTGCCTAGTGATTGTTGTGCAGTGTTCATTCATCAGTTGGCTGCTCCGTCTCGCCAATGTACATTCCTCTATCGCAACTTTAAACAATCGCCAAATCATAAAGACATCATTGCTCACAGCAAACTGCTCAGCTTTCAGGACGACATCGACCAGAACACCTTACAAGACTGTCAGGGCAGACGCTGCAAAACGTGTCAGGATGTCGACACAGATCCCACCATTATACGTGGTGACCTTCGCATCACCATCATCCAAGGCAGACTTCGGAGAAAAAAAAAAACACGTTAAGTAACCGAGCAGAGGTTGATCGCCAAGTTGGTAACCTCAAAATGGTCTCAACAGGCAGTTTTGGTTCATGTAACACTACAGGTGACCGCACTGCATGATACACACGCTCTCACTTTCTCTCTCTCTCTCTCTCTCTCTCTCTCTCTCTCTCTCTCTCTCTCTCTCTCTCTCTCTCTCTCTCTCTCTCTCTCTCTCTCTCTCTCTCTCTCTCTCTCACACACACACACACACACACTCACACACACACACACACACACACACACACACACACACACACAAACACACACACACACACACACACACACACACACACATAATCATACACTTACTTACACACAAATGCTTACCACATGGAAACACTCAGATGCACACTCTGTGCCCCATGCACGCACACACGTGTACGTTTATGGGCTTTATTTTATTTCTGCAGAATCTGTATTTTATTTTGCTCAAAATGCATAAGGTACTATCAATCCTTGTAAGATTCTATACATTCTGACTCAAGATTTGAATTCAAACACACTATAACTTCACACCTTTAATGCATTGTCTGAGCTGAGATTACACTATTTGTTAGAAAATTTGCAGTTATCTTGAGAATGTGACATAAAGTGAGTTTTGGGATTTGCATATTGATGAACAGAAACTAGAAATCCTATTCCACATGCGATGAGTACATTTGAGCTGCATTACACTTTGAACTTTGAATTTCAATTTTGTGTCTTAACGTGCAGCTCCACAAATACCTGATGAAGAGGCAGCGCTTCGAAAGCTCGTGCTTACAAATAAATCTGTTGTACTATATTCGAATGTTGTGTGATAGATAACGTTAGATGGGGACCAAAGCTCTACACAGCAATCCAGATGCAAATAAACCAATCCCTAGCATAGTTCAAAGAAAATTATTTGGTTTATGTTCACTTTCTTCTGCAATATTTTTATCTTCTTTCCTTTTCATCCATCGGACGATAATAATGTCGTGAACACTGAGAAATTCAGTATTATATTTCTGCAGACTTTGGCTGTTTCACAAAATGCGTAACAAAAAAGATGACTGTTTTAACCTGGTTCTACATGTACGTAATCGATGGAACGTCGGAAAGAAATGCTGCATCTTCAAAAAACAAGAGAGAACAGGACGTCACGGGCATATGTAAGCCTTTGCCAGGCATATAGGAGGAAGTGAATACTGCAGATGCTGGAGATCAGAGTCTTTGTCTGTCATACGGCTGATCATATTGAAAAAAAGATAAAATGAAACATTCAGGATTTTTTATAAATATAAATTGTAGAAAAATTAAAATGTATGGTAATTCTGGATCGTTATTCTGAAGCTGCTGAAGGTTCTCTGCTCTAACTCCAGACCTGAGGAACGAATCTTATTGTCAAGTAATTAAATATTTTAGGCCCATACACTCTTGAGTTTTGAAGAATGAGAGAACATATAATTGAGATGATTAATGTGCTAAAGGAGTTAGCATAGTTCATAGTGTGTATTGACTTCATGTCTGGTAACCAGAACAATAAGGGTTAATGGGCATGACAATGAATATTTAATAGGAAGTGGAAAATTCACAAAAGTAGAACTGCTGGAAGAAATAAAACATCCTGTTTTCAATAAGGTGTGGTTGGGGAAGCAAGTGCAACTGTATAATTTTGATAATCCATCGAAGTATTTCTTTTCTGTACTTTTCACAGAACCAACTGGAGTTAGTTGCACCTTGATTTCTGCAACATAGAATATTCAAAATGGTCTGTAAGTGCAAAGAAACAGTAATACTGCACATATCCTGGTCTCAATAGAGTGGCTGTCGAAGGAGTGCAATGAATGTTTGCCAGTTTGTTTCCAGGGAGGCTGGCACTGATGTATGAGGAGAGATTGTTTGGTTAGGATTGTTTCACAAAGGTTCAAACGAATGAGGGGGGAATCTCTTACCGAGTTATAAAATTCTACCAGAACTAGACAGGATAGATACAGGGAGGATGCTCCCGACGTTGTGTGTATGTGTGTCGAAAACACAGAGATCACAATCTGAGGGTCCAGGTTAAACTGAACCCCTTCAGAGTAGAACGGGTTATATTCTGTCTGTGTGAAGTTATTGACTGTCTGTATCCAAATCTTGAGTCAGACTGGTTCTGCTTCTAAAGTGGAACTTACAGAGTCTTTCAAGGATTGACGAGGACATAGAACCTCACAAGTTTGCACCTTCCTTCCATGCATTTTGTGAAAACCTTAAGGAAACCATTAAATACTTTCAGCCTGCCAGTACATAACGTAAACATGGAATAGTCATTTCCTCATGTGAAACAAATGGAGCAGGATGGCAGCCTGAAAACTAAGTTGAGGATGAATTGCCGTTCCAAAATGGTTGGAAATTTGCGGAATTCACCGGAGCATATTGAGGTGGCTTGTGCACTATTGAGTCAATAGAACGTGGAGTTTAACATAATTGCAATGAGCAGTTGGTTGAGGTGTTGCTAAGGGTGGTAAGGAAGGTGGACTTAGGTCTAGGCAGGAAGTGAGGACTGCAGATGCTGGAGATCAGAATCGAGAAGGTAGTTTGGGCAAAGCACGGCAGCTCGGCCAACATCCAAGGAACAGGAGAATGGATGTTTCGGCAATAAGCGCTTCATCAGGAATGAGGCTTGTGGTTCAGGGCTGAGAAATAACTGGGAGGGTGTGGTGTTGCGGGAAGGTAGTTGCAAAAGCTATTGGTTGATGAAGATGAGGTCAGATGGGGAGTGATGGACTGGTCCAGAGGGTGGTGCCGATTTAGACACTTGAGACTGGGATAATGTCGGGAGTCGGGAAGTGAGGAAGCTGTTGAAATCCACATTTATTTGTGTGGTTGCGGGTCCCAAGGCCAAATTTGAGGCGTTCTTCTTCCAGGCCTCGGATGGTAATGGTTAGCTGGTGGAGGAGGCCAGCACCTGCACGTCATTGACGGAGTGGAAGGGTGAGTTCAAGTGCTCCATCTCGGGGCATTGGGGTTGCTAGTTGCGGGAGTGCCATTGAGGTTCTCTGAAAGAATCCGCATGAAGGCATCCTGGCTCCCCGATTTAGAGGAGACCACACCAGGTTAGGCTTCGGTATCACGCCCTTTTGCAGAACATGGCTGCCTCAGATACTCAAGAACTGGTTTGCGCATTCAGGAGACACAGGAATAGAAGAGCAGAGAGGCAACTACATGTCATGCATGGCAACTCGTAAGGTTTAGAACCCGGTACTGAACTGAGACTTACCATGGACGCCAAAAACAACGAGAGTGTAATGATGAAAAAAATGCTAATCAGACGAGCAAACTCAATGCCATCTTCTCGCGTCAACCAACCTGCACAAACATAATCGGACAAACAGGATACACTCCAGTATATTTCCTTGGAACTCGAGTTAAAGTCTCAAACTCTGACCCCTCGTGTAAACGTCTCAGTTTATGGCTCTCAGGTTTCAATACCACCAAATCCCAGGAGCTGATAACTGACACGATACAATGTGAGATATTATTGCAAGAATTGCCCACAAATGTAAGAGTTATACATTACGTGACTTAAGTGGAATACTACAAGGTTAATTGCAACATGTTTTCTTGAGAAAAGTAAATTAGTTTATAACTCATGCATCCACTAAATTTCACTACTGTTGTAAAATGCAACATGTGCCACCTACGTGTGAAATCTAATTAGATGATTTTGTCAATGAATACTGCCAATTATGGAAGTAATAGTCAACAATTTCCAATTCTGATTAATTGGTGGAGAACTTGCAAGTGCATAAAAAATGCAGAAGGGAGTAACCCTGCACATGGTGGTCGCAAAGTTCAAATTGAAAATGCACCCATAGTAAGTTAAAAGGGAACATCTAATGAGAAATGCTGATTTAAAATGTATTACAATATACTATTAAAACGAATATTGCACTCATTTTATAAGGGATGTCATAAAACATCAGGATGAGAAATCAGGAAGTGCAAAGAGGCTGTCATGAAATAGTGTTCCTCGTGGAATCGCTGGAAATATGTTGGATGTTATTATCAAGTAAACCTCAGCAAAACTCTATGTTCCGAAACAAGTGATACAATGTCCTTCTAATTATGCGAAAATAGTTTAACAGGCTTATAAGAGTATCTGTTGTTTTTATGGGGACATAGCTTACCATACTTGTAAAGGTGTCCTGTGATCTTAGTTTGTATTATAATTATAAATCTCATTCAAAAAGTCACATCGACTTGTTGCTGGGTCATTAACACCTTTCAGTTTTGATTTTACTGTAAAAGTCAATGATGTCTATGACGTACTTGCAGAATATGAATTAAACGAACATTCCACAACCCTTACAAATTGTACGCTTAAGGTAATATATGTTTACAATCAACGATGGACTATAACATTAGCAGAAAGGACAAAGTACCTCATCTTGCAATCATTACTTCTCAGATGCAAGGAAGTAAAATTAGACTTTCTAATTTGATTCATGCACTATGAGATATTTGTGCAGAATAGATGTGTCACGGTTGACCCAGCGATGCGTTAGAAGGCGAAAACGGTATATCCTAATTAAAGAAATGAAAGTACGACTACTTTGATAGGGGAATGTATATTTTGTGCATGGCTTTCTTGCTTCTGAATTCTGAATCCTGCTTTGTGTGCGGTTTTACTCATTTTCCAAACTCTTAAAAACACAAGGCTTGTTAAATTTTATCCCTTTTCTAGTGCTAACTTTAAATCTGGAAATTGTATCGCTTCTCCACAATCTTTGTCGCAAATGTAACCTCCATGAAATTTCCTATGCCATTTCCACGTTTTTTTTTGGTTGCACGCAAAAACAAATATCAGACATGGGATACCGGAAACAATTATTTAAATGACATCTCTGTACTGTCTGGTTCGGTTCCTCAGCAGCTATTTTCAATGCTTTATTCTATACTCCCTACAGCATGACCACCAAAACAGACAACAAAGAACTGATGCAGTCATAGCTGGAGAAAACAGATCCTGACACAATTTATGCAATGATTGAAGCGTTCAATCTTCATCTGAAAACAGTAAGCTGGAATTTGCTGGCAATATGTCAGAATCTGACCAAAGACCAAATGTTGATTATCACGGTATGAGCTTGGTTTATACTCAGTTCATTTTTTGATTTTTTACATTTTAAATAATAATACCAATAACTCCGACGTACAGAATCTTTTTCCCTTAAGACGATTAAGTACTTAATCGCATCCGGTCTGCCTTGTGTGCCCCTTTCAAATATCACCTGAAAAAAAATTAACAAGATCCAAACATTCTTGTCATTTGCTTCGACTCTACTTCTTTGTGGTGTCATTGTGAATATGTTTTCTGGTCATTAATTGCTTTTGAAAACAATATACAAAAAATGTTGCTCCAAACCCTTTGCAAGATGGAAACCATTCAGATTTGTCTCTGTCAGAAGCCATGCGAAAGCCACCCACCTGATGATGAAGATTTTCACAGGAGGAAACCAAAACATTCAGAAACTTAATGATCTGTTCGACAGTGTCCTGAATTCCATATTCTGTCCTGTTCAGAATTAATGTTGCCTTCTCCCATCTCTGTATTCTTGCACTCCATCTCAATTCATGAGGTGCATGAAACCGCAGGGACGCCTTAGTTCAGCAGAGCTGAGAGGTAATGTTATTCCAATGATCTCCAAACCAAATCCCCATTAAAAATTCCGTTTATAATTGCTAAGAAATTTATATCAGTTATGAAACACGTGTTCCTTGATCGACACAGTTTTTAATCCTGATCAAACGTAATATTCAGATGCTTGTAATGACGTTTCAAATTGACATCAACTTCAGTTTGAATTCTTATGTATTCTTTTCCATGTCCATTTCACATCATATTGCATTTGAGAAGAAATTGTGGTATTACATGTTGCTTTGCACACTTAATGTCTCTCCCAAGTTATGCCAACCCGAAACAGATTTTTAACTATACTTGTTTGTAATTCGGGGGGTTTGGAAGATATTTGAAAGGGTGGAAACATTGCTTCATATGCTCTAGATCATTTATTCTGCGTGGCATGACACTGATGCCCTTCAGGTCTGTCTCATATATTCTGAAGAACGGAATCGGTGTTCAAAACATTTGGGGTGGCTTCTCTCCAAAGAATCTGCTAGAACAGCTGAGTTTCATCAGGTGAACTTATTTTTTTGTTTCGCCTATGTCTCCTATCATGCAGCAAATGCAATTAAAATCGTTGCTTTCACTGTAATGTGCCACACAATTATATGAAACTGACACACCTGTGTGCGTGTGCTTGCCTACTTTGATTCATTGTAAAGCAAGGTACTGTTTTAACAAGAAGTCTTCCACTTTAAAAGTACGCCATTGTCTCATTGACATCTCGACGAAGGAGAAAAGTTTTTGTTTAACCGAGTCGATGCCATTGAAAATCGTGCATGCCTCCATCAGATTCCCCACTCATGATTCTCTGATGCATTTCCAACCACAGATTACCCAGTACAAACCTTACCTGTGTCTCATCGAGCCATACGTCTTACTTATTGCACAATATTAAATTATGTGGGAAGATCACAAGCTAAGAAAAGTTGCTTTGATGCATCAGATATGAGTGCTCGGTCCAATTTGGCAATGTCATATCCTGTCATTCCTGCATCGATTCCCATGTCGTGACCCATGCAGAGAGACTTGCAAAGTCGGAATCACATTCCGTAGATTGGTGAGTATATTCAACGACTTTTGGTTAAAGGGAAAGAATCGGAAAACCATGCTCACTGCTCACATATCAGCTGACATGTTTCTGAAATGCATAGTGTCATGGGTAAAAGAGCAATGAAAATGAACTTCCGAAAATGTTCCTGCACTGTCCTATTGTCACTAATCCCACATTCCAACACTTGTCTGCCATCAGAGTTCAAGTGTTCATTGCTATAATTTTTAACATTGGTGAGGTTAAGCACTTTGAATGACACCCACACTTTGGGGCAGCCACTTTCAGATATCCAAAACCCTTTGGCTGCGAAAAAAAATCCTTGATGGCCTCTAAACACTTAACGTAAAATTATGTCCTCTTCGTTATTCACCCAAAAGTTGAATAAACAGCTACTTCATTCCATCACTCCCTTGCCTCTCATAACCTCGTAACCCTCAATGTGGAACCGCACAGCTCTCTCTGCTCAAAAGAAACCCCTCACGTCTATACAAACTGTCTTTCTGGCTAACTTTGGTCTGTCAAGCTAATCCTTGGTGAATATGTGCTGCACCCCCGCCAGGGTATCCAAATCATCATAAAGCATGGTTAATGGAACTGCATACTGCAATCGAGCTCCAGCATATGCGAAGATTTGTACAATTCTAATAGAACGTCCCTGCTCTCTGCGTTGACGTACACATGGCAGGAAAAAGCAGCAGCTTTATTTGTTTTCTGAAATACACTTTCAACGTTTGGTTCAACTCGGAGAAAGTGAGGACTGCAGATGCTGGAGTACCAGAGTTGAAAAATGTGGTGCTGGAAAAAACACAGCAAGCCAGGCAGCATCCGAGGAGCAGGAGAATCGACGTTTCGGGCATAACCACTTCTTCAGAAATGAGGCTGGTGTGCCAAGCGGGCTGAGATAAAAGTTAGGGCGTAGGGAATTTGGGGGTGGGACGCTGGGAATACGATAAGTGGAAGGAGGTGAGGGTGAGCGTGATAGGCCAGAGAGGGGGTGGGGGCTGAGAGGTCGGGATGAAGATTGCAGGTCAAGAAGGTGGTGCTGAATCCGAGGATTGAGACTGAGATAAGATGGCGGGAGGGGAAATGAGAAAGCTGGAGAAATCAACATTCATCCCGTGTGCTTGGAGGGTTCCTAAGCGGAAGATGAGGCGCTCTTCCTCCAGGCGTCGTGTGGTCAGGGTCTGGCGATGGAGGAGGCCAAGGACCAGCATGTCATTGGCGGAGTGGGTCCCTCGTCAGGTCCACTCCCCGCACCAACCCAACCTCCACTCCGGCACCTTTCCCTGCAACTGCAAGTCGTGCAAAACCTGCGCCCACTCCTCCGCCCTCACCTCCCTCCAAGGCTCCAATGGATCCTCCTATATCCATCGCAAATTCACCTGCACCTCCACGCACATCAATTACAGTAACCGCTGCACCCGATGTGGTCTACATTGTGGAGACTGGCCGCCTACTTGCGGAACATTTCAGGGAACACGTCTGGGACCCGCACAAACCAACCCAACCGCCCCGTGGCAGAACACTTTCACTCCCCCTCTCACTCCGCCAATGACATGCAGGTCCTTGGCCTCCTCCATCGCCAGACTCTGGCCACACGACGCCTGGAGGAAGAGTACTTCATCTTCTGCCCAGGAACCCTCCAAATATAAGGGATGAAAATTGATTTCTCCAGCTTCCACGTTTTCCCTCCCCGACCTTATCTCAGTCCCAACCCTCGGATTCAGCACCGCCCTCTTGACCTTCAGTCTTTTTCCCGACTTCTCCGCCCCCACCCCCTCTCCGGCCTATCACCCTCACCCTCACCTCCTTCCACCATTCGTATTCTCAGCGCCCATCCCCCAAATTCCCTCCCCACCTATATTTTATCTCAGCCCACTTGGCATACCAGCCTCATTCCTGAAGAAGGGCTTATGTCCGAAACGTCGATTCTCCTGCTCCTCGGATGCTGCCTGGAGTGCTGTGTTTTTCCAGCACCACATTTTTCAACTCTGGTACTCCAGCATCTGCAGTCCTCACTTTCTCCGAGTTGAACCAAACGTTGAAAGTGTATTTCAGAAAACAAATAAAGCTTCTTTCTTCATCAAGTTATTGCATTTGAGAGAGGAGAAGCAACTCTTGCTTTTGTGAAGATCTGATTACCTCTGAACGCTTTGTTCACAACCCAAGCCGTTTAGCTTTTCAGAGCCATAACATAGTTACTCTCAGCCAGAAGAATTTTGTCAACAATATATCCGAAATCCGCAGTTCAATCAGTTATTACTTGTAAGGAGAAACTCCACATGTGCGCAGACACAGGTTCCTCCCCATCGGAACGCTGTCATGAACCAGGAGCTGCAAAACACAGGGCTGACAACGTGTCTCAAAAATGTGCATCAATCGTCACCTGAAGAAGGCTTCTTTTATTTTGATTTAATGATTTGTTTTCGCAGTTCATCCGATAAACAAAGTGCAAATTAATATAAAATAGCTACCTTTTCAATGAGGTGAAGTTCAAGCAAGTTTTCGGAGCTGGGGATGGAGTATAGAAAGTTGGAAGATCTGTATGGAGAACATGACTGAAGCTGGAGAGCATCCAAACGCTCCTCCCTCCTCCTCTACAAAAAGTGTATTACTGAATAGTATTGTCCATTCTTTGTTATTCTGCTGACGAGGAATATAGAATTGGAAACGTTACCTCATTTCTCTCTGCACTGATCCTGCCACATCTGCTGATTCACCAACTTTCCCCACGTTTCATCTCTCTGTTTTCTGCTGTATTTCATTTACATTTTCTTAGTGTTGCTTAGCTAATGCTTGTCTCATGGAAGGGAACCAGACGTGTTATATCTGTTTTCGGGTCGTGATAAAAATCTCAAAATCAAATTTGAGGAATAAACATTTTCCTATAACTTAGTCACGCAAATAATATCCATTTCTCATAAATAAACATTGTTTTGGATCAGATCAGACACCTTCAAAGCATTTCAAGAACGTGGCCCAAACCCTAACTTTGCGACTTGTTTTAAGGAGTTTACGGCGGATATCCCAGGAGGAATGCAGCTGGTTAACCCACTTAGTTTTAAACAAAACATGAGTTATTTCTATAATTACTGAAGGAAACAAAAAACAAAAGAGAACAGAACACAGAAAATACAAATGTTTATCACAACATTCTCTTGTTGTTTCAATTGCTTGCAGCAATACCTTACATACACCTTGACATAAAAGTTAAAATCAAACAAAAGATCTCACAGAAGAGAGGGCACAGAGAGTTGACAAGAATGGACCAGCAGCTTTTAATCTGTCTCCCTGCTTTCAGTGAACAACGACACGACTAAACACTAATGAAAGCAGAGAAAAACCCAGCTGGATAAAGAAGAACAACCGTTTACTCCACTTTCATTGTGCAGGTGTTTCTTTTAAAATCAAAGCATTTTTGCGTTCGGTGGTATCTGTTAGCTGTGATCATAATGGCCCTAAAAATCTTTAAACCTAAACGTTTTGTAGTCTATGTCCATGACAACCTCTCATTACCTTGTAGCCATGGCAGCAGCCGATCTCTTTGTCATTGTCACCGAGGACATCTTGAGTTATGTTAGTATTGATTGCGTCCAATTGTCTTTCCTGGATATCACTCTTGTGTGAGGTTTTATTGCTGACCTTCTTCCTTCAGCATCAGGTTGTTTACTGTTATGTTTTCGTTAGAATGATTTGTTGTTTTTGTTGCCAGCAACTAAAAACAAGATATTCCAAGGCGACAATAGTAACTGGTGTTCTGGCACCAACGAGTGTTCTACACTGTTTGAAAAACATTGCTTTCTACTTTATATTTGATCTTCGGGTGATAATCAAAAATGTACACTGGTTCTGTTCTGCAAGCCAAGCTAATATACTAAACGTGGACGGATGTTTTTTTCCGTTGCTTCTTTTTAAGAATTTAACTCACTCTCCAATATTCAATTTGGTGCTTTCGATTAATGCTCTGACAGTCAGACATGTTTGAGTAAGCAATAGAGCCCGTAAGGGACTGAACGGTCTGAGCAATGGAGTGAATCGTCGTGAAACAGAAATGGACAGAAGAAGGAAATCTGTAAATTTTCTTTTCAGCATACTTCGCATTTGTGCCTTCTTGTGGTGTATGTATGCAACAGATGTCATATAATAGTACATAAGTGGAAGAGATCCCAGGGATTATGCACAATCTTAAATTAAATTTCAACATGTCAGAGGGATGGTGCTGAATTTGGACAGCTGTACAAGTATGTTTATTTATCCAGTGACACAGTTACGTTTCGGGAATTGCTCCAGTATGTACTGAAATGCCCAGTCACATCTCTTTTTGAAATACAAAATAAACATCAAACCTGGACAACACTTCGTGGCATATTCCACCGTTAGCGAGCTCGCTCAAATGATTTGTTTGCAAAATCACCGAAACAAAGATTTCCTCCTGTTGACTGACGGTTGCCTCAGCAAATCAGGTACAGAAGTCAATTCACGTTTTTTTACTGGGCTTACTTAGGAATCCATTCGATCAAGTTGTGATCGAACAAATAGAAAGTGCCAAGTTTGAGAACACATCTTCCCGATTTTTTTTTTAATCCTCAATGTGTGCGTTCGAACTGACCGAATGAATGCCTGATCAAATAAATGGTTTGAAACTTTACTAAAAGTCCTGGAATTAAGTAAAATTAAAATCAATATCAAAATTCCGAATTGTGGCTGAGCGTTTCACTGGATCACCAAAGCCCATGCCTGCCCAATTTGTTACAGATATTCCATTCAATCCATCGACGATCATTCCTACTTATCTTTAATAAATCGCACTGTTCTGATGCTAAATCTGTCCACAGAGTCTTCTTCGTTGTCTCTGCATCTGGTTAGCATCCGTTTGTGTTGTTGCTGTCTCTGGGTGCCCGTTTATAATCATGACGAATTATTGTGAGTCTGCATTTGTAAGTGCGCTTCCCTCCAGCATATCTTTGTCTTACTATGTGTTTTTACTTTACATTTATGTATGAGTTTATATCGCTGGTTCAATATTTACATGTCTGTGATAATGTAGCTTTGCCTGTGAATGTACATATATATTTCACATTTATTGATGATTAATTCTTTGCATATGTCAGTGTTCGATGTGAGACTGCGTGATATTGTCTCTGGTGTTTTATGTTTGTCTATGACTGTGTCATTTTTTTGAATGTTTAATAATGTTTATGCATCTGTCTGTGTGTATCTTTGTTACTATCTATTTACATCCATGTATGTTTGTTCACACATATCCTTGCATATACTTGTGGATCCGTGTGTTTTCAAAAGATTTGTAGCTCAGGTTGAAGGTCTGAATGTCCGTTTGCTTGCTGTACTCGACGCTTCGTTTTCATACGTTCTGTCACCATACTCGGTAACATCTTCAGTGAGCCTCCGAATGAAGCACTGGTGGTGTACCCCGTTTTCTATTTACATGTTTGAGTTTCCCAAGGTTGGCGATATCATTTGCAGTCATGACATTATTTCCTATAGTGATATCATTTGCAGTTCTTTTTCTCAAGGGGTAGTAAATGGGATCCATGTCAATGTGATCGTTGATAAAGCTCCCGTTGGCATTTCCGAAAGTGTCCCTATTTGATTTGTCCAACGATGGATGTGTTATCCCGGTCGATGTGGTGTCCATCCTCATCTGTATGTAAGGGTAGTAGTGAGAGTGAGTGTTGTCTTTTTATGGCCATTTGAATGTTAATTTGTTCGTCTGCACACATACGAAAGTGTCTGCATTTTAACGCATTTTTTCTTGTGTTTGTGGGTTTTCCACAAAGGAATAGAGAGCCGAAATCAGTCAGCCTTTCTCTTTTTGCATTCACAACACCGTCAAATTACAAAATTTCGCTATCCTCAAATGTATGAATAAGTTTCTAAACTAGACTTTAAAATCGCAAATCTCAGTCTTTGCGAGCACTCAATTCTAGACTCTTGTTTGTACCTTAAGCAAAATACTTAGCAATTTCTCCCAACCATACCACATTCATCTGGGTAAAATTAAACAACAACGTCACCTAATTGGTCAATGCAATGAACCAAAAAAGCTTTATTATCAGCCATATTCGTTCAAGACTGGAAAATAGACAATCATGTCAATAGATGAATGAAATTAAAGTATACACAAATTCTAACTCAGTACTTGGCCGGTTTGCACGGAACATCATTCCGCAGGCATAGATAACCGTTTCCTCGTTGATTTTCTGAAGAAAGTCTTTACAGTTCAACCAATAAAAAGGGCATAAAACAAATATCGTAATTTTCTTTTCTCTGAAACTCCAAGAGCCGTTCGGGGGATGTTAAACAAGGATTTTCAAGGTTTTATGCTGCATCGATAGCAAGGAATTGTTCTTATTAGAGGAACAAGTCCAAAGATCGTTTAGAAGCTTGCTGACGTACTCAGAGACTGACCATCTTCTGCACGAGTTTTCTTCCATCATTCATCATCTGTCATTTCCTTTATAATAAGGTGTTGTTTGGACGCAATTCTTGCTTAGGTCTTTTGTACAGGTAACAATCTGCGTTGGACGTTAAGCGTGAACACCCAAATAGGCAAAAGCATGTTTGGTCTCTGTTCCTTTTAAGAGTTGCTGTTGTACATAGTCCAAACCGATCTTTAGCTTACTCTGTAGAGTTATCAGCTGCAAACCAAAATTGATTTTAAAAAGGCCAATGAGTTCTCCAAAAGTATGTTTGTTTCCATTTCTGTTTCGGCATGGTTCTCTTTTCCTGTGAGTGGATGTATATTTTTGTGAATGTGTGTTCCTGTTGCTGAGCATTGCCCGTTTTCTGTCTGTGAATCTTTGACGCTGATTTTTTGAGTGTGTGTGTTAATGTGTGTGCAATTACATGGATCTTCATCGTGCTCTCTCTGTGTATGCATCTGGTCTGTGAGTGTGGGAGTGTGTAAGTTTGTGAATGAATCTGTGTCTCCATATCTGCCAGTGTCTGTGCCATGAGAGATAATGGGGATGATGGAAGAACACAAGCGAGACAGCATCAGCAGGTGGATAATTCAACTTTTCAAGTGTAACCTTTCTTCTGGACTGGTTGTAGGTGAAACGGGCGCTGCGCATAACGTGTTTGGGGTGGGCAGGATGATGAAGTGGGGATGGGTGAACACGGGTAGAGGGCATGACATCTTTGGCCGCTTAGAGAAAGAATCAGGTTGGTTCACGGAAGGGAGAACCGATGAGACGAATGAAAGTGAGGAGGAATAAGCTCCGATGGGTATTGGTTTATGGGAGAGGACGTTATTTGATATTGGAAAACTCAGCTGTGTGTAATCCTGACTGCATGATGCCTAGGTGGAAGATCAGGTGTTGTTCTCCCAATTTGCGGTTGGATTAGTTGTGGCAATGGACCAGGTCAAGGATGGTCATTAGATTCGTTTACTTCCAGTGATGAAACAGGCCCTTCGGCCCAACAAGTCACACCGACCCGCCGAAGCGCGCCCATCCAGACCCATTCCCCTACATTTACCCCTGCACCTAACTCTACGGGCAATTTACCACAGCCAATTCACCTGTCCTGCACGTTTTTTTTTGGAATGTGGGAGGAAACCAGAGCACCCGGAGGAAACCCATGCAGACACACAGACAGTCGCCTGAGGCGGGAATTGAACCCAGGTCTCTGGCGCTTTGAGGCAGCAGTGCTAACCACTGTGCCACCGTGCCGTCATGTGGGAAGATAATCTAAAACTTGGCCTGACTTGGAGATCATGTCGGCCCGTGCAAGCCTGGCTGAGATCTTTGGTGAAACTTTCCGATAGTTTACGTTTTGTCCTCCAACAGAGAGAAGACTACATCGGGAGCGCCTGATGCAGTAAATTAGACGAGAAGAGATGCAGGTGAACCTCTGTCTAACTTGGAAAGGCAGTATCCGTCTCTGGATGAAGCAAATGGGTGTAGTCTAACCATGCCTTACAGTCTATGGTAGTGGGAAGCAATGGTTCAGAGACACTTTCCTGGTAAAATGTGATAGCTCTAAAAGAGTCAGGCCAGAGGAGGGACACGCATTAGCAAATTACATGCGGGACGAATGTTGGATGGTGAATCAGACTGGAAGTTTCTAAAGCAATATAAAGCATCTGAGCAATTGTAGATTTATCACAGAGGAACTCCTTCTCCCAAAGTATCAGAGATCTGTGGAATTCGCTGCACCAAAATGCGATGGATGTTGGAGAAGTGAATCAATTTAAGGACGAGTTAGACGTGTTGTGACATGGTAATAGATTGAATGAATATGGAGAGAATGCAGAAAAATAAGAGTGGTGAAGATATCAGCCATGATCCAATGACGGAGCAGACTGGATGGGACGAATGTCCTAATTCTTCTCCTCTATCGTATGAACTTATTCACTTATGTGAGAAGGGATGAGAAAAAATGGAAATATCGAGTGAAGGCCTGTCAAAATGGACTTTTCTTTTCGAAAGGGGATGAACAGACGGGAAAATACATTCATTTAAAAAAAAATCTCCCCGTATACCGTTCTCGCCATGACGATACAATTAAATGTTGGAAAGTACAAATCCCTTATTTTCACAAACCATTTTGCTTTAACATTTGCCTCAAATTTGACAACAGATCTGTTCTTCCATTTCTCCCGGGCTGTTGTGGATGTTTGTAATGCATTCCATGCAATGTGATTGCTGTTTCCTTTTTTTTTCAAACTTTTATGTATATGATTTCAGGTGAGGAAATTTCAAAGATTCATCCCTTTGCTTTGCTCACATAAATTGGCTGATCAAGTTGACGTCACCTCATCAGATACATTACGACATATTCTCACAGCTTTTAACCGAATGGTGGCTCAGTGGTGAGCACTGCTGCCTCATAGCATCAGGTTCGATTTCAGACTCGGGTGACTCTCTGTGTGAAGTTTGCACATGCTCCCCGTAACTGCGTGGGCTTCCTCTGGTTTCCTCCCACAGTCTAAAGATGTGCAGGTCAACTGAATTGGCCATGCTAAGTTGCCCATAGTGCTACGTGCATCACTCATAGGGAAATGGGTCGGGATTGGATACCGTTCGGAGGTTCGGTGTGGACAGATTGTGCAGAAGAATCTGCTTCCACACTGGAGGGAATCTAGCCTAAGTGGAATTGGACAGTGCGAAACAAAAGAGTTGACATCGAGCAGCTCGTGTTTGAAAGGGAAGTGGATTATTTAAATGCATGTGGGGAGTTTCTCAAAGCACAAATACAACAAATTCAAGCAGTCGCAAATTCTTAACACAAAATACAGTTGTACCGCCCATTCAGAAACATAGACGGAATTATAGAATCCCCAGAGCATGCAAATAGGCCATTCAGCCCCAAAATGCACACCCACCATCCGGACAGCATCACAGACATTATCATCCCCACACTTCATCACAGTAAAGCTGCATTTCCACTTGCTTTCGTACCTAATCTACACAGCCATGAACACTATTACCAGCTTTGCATGGCTAATTCAACTATCTTTCACCTCTTTGGACTGTGGGCGTAAAGTGGAATTTCCATTCAATCTGCTAATGACTCTCCCTGGTGAACGCATTTTGCAACTGCGACTTGAAAAATTAAACCTGGCTATTGAGGAGCCTTAAACACCTTAGCATATGACTACACTCCTGATTTTAACGGATAAACTGAAATATTTCCATACAGGATCACAAAGCCGATCTGAAGGCCGACATTTCTCACCAGCTATCCTGAAACTTTAGTCCCAATGTGTCTGAAATTGAAAGCACAACCATAACCTCACGAATTTGACGAAGATGGACCAAAATCTTCAACAGAAGCCCGAATTAACTTAGTTTTGTATTTATAACGCGCAAAGACGCCGCCACATCTCCCCCTTCCCCCGCAAAATCTGCCTGATCAACCACCCTGAAATTAGATGTTCATTGTCTTATTTCCCTTCTGTCTGGCCAGTTTACCAAAGTTGAAAGTGTCATTCTTTGTGTTGTTAATTTCTTGCTCTCAGACCTCTGTCTTAATTGAATATTTAAGATGCAAGCAAAGAATGCTCTGTCCCCAGGAGCCTGTTCCACGACTCAATATGATTATGGCTGTTTAACCAATACGTGAGATATTCATACATATAAGACCTGATTGAATTGGTGGAACTGGACAAAATGTTTCCTATTCTAAGGACAAAAGGTTCCATGAGCACTTGTTTTAAATGGGGCGACCATTTAAGATAGAAAAAAGGCATGTTCTGGTTGTTATATCATAGGCCTGTGAATCTTCGTTTTATTCCTTCCTCAAATGTGATTGGATGTAGGCAATTTCAATATTTTGTTGAATGCTTATTGAATACTGAATGGATGAAAGACTACCAGAGGAATTTTGACCTGAGTTTAAAATCAGATCCGGGGAAAACATTGAATTGTTCAACAGGCTCAATTGACATCCTGGTTTGTTCGCTGGTTTGTTAAAATGGCCATCCATGTTCAAATGCGGCACATAATGCGGAAAATATACTCAACAGTAGAATAATTAAGAACTTTTCTATTCAAAAGCAGAACCCATTACTAATTGTTTGCTCTGATTAAGTCGGAAGTGTCAAGGCCAATCCAATGATAACAACTCTGTAATTATCGTGGCAAGGTGATTCCCGGGTTTTAGGGACTCATGAATACGCTCAGTCTACTTCAGGTTCTGAAGCGAACACAGCCAAGCAATATGTCTCATCATGGACCAATTCCACATCGCGAGCGGCTCGCTCATTGATGATCAACTTAAGCTGCAGTGCACAGTGAAAAACAAGGTGTTTATATACAGGGTAGTAGATGAAGCAGAGTCAGAGATACAGTCAAAAGGAGACGGGGTTCGGGAGGGGAAGAACGGAGGTTGTGAAGCTGAAAGTGTGATCTTGTATGACAGACTGAGGCAAGGAGTGTAGAAGAAAGAGGGGCAACGGCAGGATTTCGTAAAATCAGTGATTAGCAAAGAAACCTGCTTGAGAAACATACAGAATTGGTGAGTGTGACCATAAATGCAAGAGAAATGGAACACAAGAGTTGACGGGGGGTTTAAAAAATCAAAACAAAAGAAAAAAAAAGAATGACATTCAGCTCTCCTCTCGATTCTGCTGCATACGAAAAGTGCTAGTGCATGCAGCCATATCAACGTCTTCAGTCTTAAGGAGGACCTTCGAACCCTCAAAGGACAGTACCTCGTTTGCTCAATCAATGTTTGGGTCCGTGTGACGCAAACGTACGACATGTTTATAATTGCTGACCCCCTGCCTCCAAACAGTGATTGTGTACTGTGATTGGTGGGAGTGTGGGAGTGCCACCATGTGGTGTGGCACTGGGTGTATTGAATCTGTGCTGCCCTCTTTGTTTGTGGAATCTCTTGCATTCATCATCGCGAATTTCTTCAGCACTTTATTGTCAATCTCTGCCTCCGAGGTGATCACCACATTAAACCACTGATGTGGAGTACCTAAATGCAATATTTACAACGTCAAACTAATCACACACACACACACATAGCTCAGGTCAGGGAATAGAGCTGATTTAAACGAAAGTTCCTCATCTGACTGGATTCACTTTAATCCTGCTCGGGAATTGTTTCTTCTCTCTGTATATCTGTATATTGTTACTCTGGCTTCCGTTCAATATTCTTATCTCCTCCTCTCTAATCTCTCAATTACTATTCTTCACTCTATGCTTCTAATAGGCTACTTTTCATTGCTTAAATTTCACAAGCACTTTATTTCCATCTGTACAATTCCTGACTTTAGGTTTTCCCCTCGTCTCGTGTTTGGAGTGATCAATAAAAGACACATGGGGCCATGGAGACACAGTTGTAGAGAGAAATATAAAGATGGGAAGACAAAATACGGAGGATTTCCAAAGAAAGCACAGAACGTGGCTTTTGACATTAAAGACAAAGCTTCTTGCACCGTTTTTAACGTTCTACCATAACCGTTCCACACTTCAGTATGTGCCCCAGTCAATAGCTTTGATTCTATACGTTCGTAAAGGAACTGGAAGCATTGCATTGATGTTCCAGCAGTCATTGCAAGGATACAGATGATACAGTAGGAAACCAAGTGTTTGGCAGGTAATCGATTAATCGGCATTTCAACAATAAATCTGATACAATCCCAAATGTAAGAAAGGCAAGAAGCTAAAATCGCAAAGGATCCAGAGGTCTTTGGGAATATCGATTTAAAAAAGCTCAGAATCAGACGCGATGGTTATGGTAAAGGACAATTTATGAAACTGGCATTAATGGATACCACATTGGTCATTTTTGTGTCACTTAATCTTCGTGATATTCATAAATAACTGACATGTGGTGATGAGAACTTCGGAGTTGGATTACAATGCCATGCAAATTAAGCTTGCAGAGTATACAAAGATTAGCCAAGTAGGTGACAATTAATATATTTAAAAAATTATTAGATGAATCGATTTTGCCTGTTTGAATTTAAACCTGATACACAATGACGAATGAACAGACAAGGCGTTACGTATTTAATGGCAAGACAACTGGTTTCAGAGAGGCGAAAATTCATCTTGGTGCTCTTGAACACAGATCGAAGAATATGACAGGAGAGTTGAAGAGGATAATTGAGAAGGAGTACTATATTCTTGCCATTTTGAGGCGTGCCACTGTTAGAACAACATGTTGGTCAATTTGGAGCTGCAAAAACTTTTGCTCAGGTCATTGCTGAAGTTTGTGTGCAGATTTGGAAGCTGTGGTTATATGAGAGGGGGTGAAAATAATATGTTTCAGGAACATGTCGCCTTTGATGAAACTACATATGGATAATGTCATATTTTTTCTTTGAGCGTCGGTGGTTAAATGGGGACCACGGGGAGGTGGATGAGCGTAGCACAGGCATGAACAGGGTGAAGTCAAGGATGCTGTTCTCTTCGTCGAAATATCAACATTAAGCGAAATAAATTTTAAAGTGTGAGGCAGAAGGCTGACAGAAACCTAAATCTATCTATTGGTATGCGAGGAATTAAAGAATGACTCATGTAGGAATATGGCCACCCAAAGACAGAAGTGGGTAGTTGTGTGTGCTCACTGTGGAGATCGCAGAGCTGCTAAGCATATATTTCTCATCAGATTTCACTCTGGAAAAGGAGCATATGGTAGAAGACAAGACTGTGATACGTGCTATTGGACTACAAATAATTGAGGTTAGTAAGGAGGACGTGTTATCAATGCTAGAAGGTGTAAAAGTGCGTAAGTTCACTGGGCTGTAAGGGATTTATCCGAGGATTCTCTGAGAATCTAGGGAGGAGATAACGGAGCCTTTAACCTTGATATTTGTGTCGTCATCTTCTGCAGGTTTAGAGGACTGAAGAACTGCAAATGTTGTGACCTTGCATAAGAAGGATGGAGAGATGGGCCAGGCTATTATAGACCAGTGAGCATTACTTCTGTTGTCGTAAAAATGTTGGGAAGAATTATAAGAGATAGGATTCGTAATCAACGAACAAGCATCAATTTGATTGGAGATAGTCAACATGGTTTCGTCACGGGCGGGTCGTGTCTCACAAACCTCATTGAGATTTCTCAGAAGGTGACCGAGTATATGGATGAGGGTAGGGTAGTTCATGTGCTGAACATGGACTTCAGTAAAGTCTTTGTATATGGTTCCACATGATAGGCTTTTGGAGAAAATGCGAAACCATGCGATTGAGGGTTATTTATCAGTTTGGATTAGAAACGGGCTTTCCCCAAGAAGGCAGCAAGTGGTAGTTGATTGAAAATATTCATTCTGGATTCCGGTTACGAGCAGTGTGCCACAAGGATCTGTTTTGGGCCCAATGCTGTTTGTCATTTGTTTGTAAATGACTTGGCCGCTGGCCTACGTGGATGGATTAGTAAATGTTGCAAATGACACGAAAGTCCATGGAGTAATGGACAGTGTGGAAGAATGTGGCAAGTTGCAGGGTGATTTGGATAAACTACAGAATTGGGCTGAGAAGTGCTAAAAGGAGTTCAAATGCAGATGAATGTGAGGGATTCACTCTTACAAGGACAACAGGAAGAGAGATACTGGGTCAATGGAAAGATTATTGGGAGTCTAGATATGCAGACGGATTTTATTGTCTAGGTACAGAGGTCTCTGAAAATTGCCAACCAGATTGATAGTGCTCTTAAAAGGCATACGATGAGTTAGGTTTTAAAAGTTTGTGCGAAGATTTGTAGCTCGGGTGCTCGTTGTTGTTCTTCTGTTCGCCGAGCTGAAGGTTTTTGTTGCAAACGTTTCTTCCCCTGGCTCGGCGAATGTCGTGTACAAAATACCATGAGCAAAACGAATGTAGTGTACAAAATACCATGCAAGGACTGCACAAAACACTATATAGGACAAACAGGAAGACAGCTAACAATCCGCATACATGAACATCAACTAGCCACGAAACGACACGACCAGCTATCCTTAGTAGCCACACACGCAGACAACAAGCAACATGAATTCGACTGGGACAACACTACTATCATAGGGCAAGCCAGACAGAGAACAGCCAGGGAATTCCTAGAGGCATGGCATTCCTCCACAAACTCCATCAACAAACACATCGACCTGGACCCAATATACCAACCACTACAGCGGACAGCTGAAACTGACAACCGGAAGCAGCAGGGACAGACCACTATAAACACCGGAGGAAACATCAAAGAAGCGCTTCGCAGGAGGCTCCCAAGCACTGATGATGTCGCCTAGCCAGGGGACGAAACGTTTGCAACAAAAACTTCCAGCTCGGCGAACAGAACCACAACAATGAGTTAGGTTTTGTGAGGAGAGAGATTGAGGTCATGCTGCGACTGTACGAAATGCTAATGCGGCTTCCCCTCGAACATTACATCCAGTTCTGGGACCCCCATTACAGGAAGGATGTGGAAGCATCGGAGAAGGAGTAGAGGTGATTTACCAGGACGTTGCCTAGTCTGGAGAGAAGGTCTTATGAGTAATGTCTGGAGAGAAGAAGGCTAAGAGGGGATTTAATAGAGACATACAAGATTATCAGAGGATTCGTTAGGGCGGAATATGAAAGACTGTTCCCTCGGATGATGACGTCGGTTTGTACAAGGCGAAATAGGTACAAACTAAGGGATGAAAGATTTACGACAGATGTCAGAGGCAGGTTCTTTACTTACATAGTGATAAGAACGTGGAACGGCATATCTGACAGTGTAGATAAGTCAGAAACATTAGGGGTGTTTAAACAGTCCTTGGATAAGCATATGGATGACGATGGGACAGGGTAGGGAGATGGACTAAGTTTCGTTCAAAAGTCGGCACAACCTCGCCGGTTAAAGGGCGGGTTCTGCGCTGTATTGTTCGATGTTCTCTGTTCTGTTTTCCATGTTCGACGATTAAGACGGAATATATTTTCAACAGAGTGTCATTGCCGTTTTGCTTGCACTGTCAGCGAAGATAGTACTAGTGGGAAACGTAACAATTATTCGAAAGTACTCAGAGGATCACTCAAAGTGGCAAATGATTCAATACTATGCGCCTAGTGTTGGAACGTTGCACTTGTGAAGTTGGTATTATTACTATATGTCAGTACCGATTTGAAGTGTCAAATAGGCTCTTGTATAATCTTTCATTCCCGTCTCCACTACTCTGAATCATTAATTTCTACACGCTTCAAATAATACGTTCTAAACGGCTCAGTCATTAAATCGAACTGCACTTAGTCACTACATCCTCCTTCCCTCAGTCACTATCCAATCACCTTACTCACAACTTTCCAAGTCAGTTCAGCCAGTCAAGGAATCACTTGCCTTTACAGCAAGTCCATCCTTTATCAGTTAAGTAGACCAAAACTGCATGCAGTATTCATTCGTGATCTCTTTTAAGCCCTATGCATTTGGCGCAAGATGTCGCTGACACTGCATTCGGTACTGTTTGTTCTGAAAGCCGACGTTTCATTTTCCTTCTTCTTGTCCCACCTGCATGTCTCTTCGGACATCACACTTTCTCAATTTATCGCCATTTTGATTTAAAACTGTCTTCCCCTGATTTGTTACCACAATGGATTTCATTCTGTATTCTTTTGTCCAATCATTCAACTTGTGCAAATGGTACGAAAGCTCTCTGCATCTTTTCCACAGGGCTTCGCGCCTCTCAGCTTTGGTGTTCAGATACTTTCCCTGAATTTTTACATAATCCAAAATTTCCTCAACTTTCTCAGAATCAATCTGAAGATTATGTGCTTCTGCTGTGTTAGGTTGAGGAGTAAACGATTTCAAAGTCAAAGTTTCAGATCCTGTACAGGCAGTCGAGGCAATGTCAATCAAAAATGTTGTCAATATGTCCTCGGATCCCTGTGTTCGGAATGGGGATATTTGGCGTCGCCAGTTTGGCGCCAATCATTTGGTCCCGCCGTTTTGCCTCTGAACTGTTTTCGCGCTTATACTTTGGCGCGATTTTGGCGCCAATACATTTGGATAACCATCATTGGAAAATATTGGTTTGTCTCTCTTGCTTAGAATGTTTTCAACGTTAAGACAGAGGAGCTTAAGTATCGTCAAGGCAGTAAATGACTACTAACAATTGTTAAATGAGAAAATGTTTACAAAATTAGACTTCAATCTACAGTGGGTCATTACAGCTTTGACTATCAACTCTGGCAATTTGAGAAAATCACATCGGGTCTCTTCTTTAACCAAACAAGGCGTTGGTTTGAAATTCTGAATTGGCGCCAAAGTAATGAGCGCTCAATAAAGTTTACAGCCAAAACGGCGGGGCCAAATGATCGGAGCTAAAAGGGCAGAGCCAAAACATACCCGACCCCCTGAGTTGTCACTGTCTCTGCAATGGAAAGAAATGAAGGTGTAATATCAGCTTTAAAAAAGGGTACGATTTTAGAGGAACACAAAACGATTATGTACTGCATTAATTTCTCAAAGAAATGCATCGTGTGTCTCATTAATGCACTGTCTATGGGCGGTGTGAAAAAATCTGATGAGTCATCACAAGAGCACAAGTTGACAAGAAATTCCTGGAAGCAAATGAACGCCGAAACAATTAAACTCTCGATAGATAAGTAAGTAAAGAATATACATGGTGAGGCAAGTGGATAGAATAACGCTGACGGGTAGCAGTAAGGAGAATATTCACGTATTTTACGGTTATATCAAAAGGAACATTCAGGTAGGATTTGGTCCTGCTGAGTTCTAAGAGCGCAATTGTTGCTTCAACTGAAGCACATTTATAAAATGTGAAAACATTACTTCGTAGATGACTTTATTTCCAAGAAGAACAGCAGGTCAGGCAGCATCCGTGGAGAAGGAAAATCAATGTTTCGGGCCAGAGACCTTCATCGAGTCTTCTTTATAGAGAGAGAAGGAGAACTTCTTCAAGATAGGCATCCTTGGAAGAGGCTTGCCAGTAAGGTTGAAATCGACTCGGAGACGATGGGGTCTGCAGATGCTAGAGATCAGGGTTCGGAGTGTGTTGCTGGAGAAGCACAGCAGGTCAGGCAGCATTCGAGGACCAGGAACATCGACTTTATGGGCCGGAGCCCTTCATCGGGAATATCAGCCCGAAAAGTCAATTTTTTTAATACTTGGATGCTGCCTGACCGGTTGTGCTTTTCCAGCAACGGACTCTTAACTGTAATCTCCAGCATCGGCAGACCACACTCTCTCCTCCTTTATTCTGGATAAGTACGATGCAAGCAGAGAGTGTTGTTGAATGGACTTCCCAGTTATTGATCAGATTTATGTTAAGATTGCGGCGGTCCAACGTTTGGCCAAGTAACTACAGTGACGGGCAAGCTATTTGGTGACAAATGAATGCAAATGATTTCAAAGGGGGACGGTTGTGTACCAGACGAAATGTTACACAGATATGTGTGTAATGATTCAATTTCGAAGAAGGAAGAATGAATGGCTGGAAATTCGAAATCAGAGAGGAACTGAAATGTCTTGCTGTGTGTAGACACAGATTCGTGAATGCGTCAAGGCAGGTTCAGAAGGCAATTGATGAAGCACTTCGGACTGTTCCATTTCCCATGTGTCCTTTTCGTTCATAAACGCAGGGCGATCAAGTTTCATCTGGAAATAACTTTGCTTAGGACATTGCTGGAGTTCTCAGAACAGCCTGGTCAATGCACAACAGTAAGATTTGACCACACTGGAGGGAGTGCACAGAATATTTAACACGAATTTGCCTGAAATGGAGCTTTGAAGGAAGGTGGGAATTGTTCGAGTCGTCTTCTCTGGAGAGGAAGATATTGCTTGTAGGCCTGGCAGCGGAGTAGAAATTAGAAAGAGCATGTACATGCTGAAAGAATAAAAAAAATATCTGTTTCCGTTGATCGAAACTAATATAACAAAAAAACGCAATTTTGAAGGGAAAGATAGGAGTCTCATGAGGCTTTTCGAGTAAAAGCATATTTGCAGAAGCGGTATTGGCGTCTGTGCTGCATTGGCTGGGAGGACAGTTCAGGTGGGAAACATTTCAAACAGTAAAATGTCGTGAAGCAACACTTGAAGTATCATAATATCCAAGACTATGGGTTTATTTGGAGAAAGTGAGATTTATGAAAGTGGTAGTATACCGTTGGTCGAATGGCCTCTGCATTACGACTGGAATCTAAAACTCTGTGTCCTCTCTCTTGAGTCATTACATTCAATTCACCTTTTTCACTGCATCCCGATCACCTCAGTCATTAAGTTCCACTCCATTGGGACACTACATCACATTTCTCTCAGATGTGACTTCCCACCAATACCCACTCAGTTAAGTTTGCTCGCTGAGCTGGTAGTTTGTTCTCAGAAGTTTCGTCACCATTTGAGGGAACATCATCACTGAGCTCAGTTGAAGCGCTGGTGTTCTATCCTATCTTCTGTTTATTTCTCTTCGTCTGTTAAGGTGGGTATCTTTTCTGGTTCTTTTTCTCAGAAGTTGTTAAATGGGATCCATTCAGATGTATTAAATGATGGAGTTCCGGTTTGAATGCCAGAGCTCCGAGAATTCCCATGCGTGTCGCTGTTTAGCCTGTCCGAGGATGGATGTGATGTCCCAGTTGAAGGAGTGTCTTTCTTCGTCTGCGAAAAAGGATACTAATGTTAGCTAGTCATGTCTTCTCGTGGCTAGTTGGTGTTAATGTATCCTTGAGTTTAGATGTCTGACTGTTTCTCCAATGTAATGTTTCATGCAGTCCCTACAGTGCTTTTTGTAAATGGCATTCGTTTTGCTCGTTGTTGCTCAAGGGTGCTTTCGGTTCATCAGCAGCAGTTTCATTTTGTTAGTAGATTTGTCGCTACCAGCACGCTATCGGACAGGCGGGAAATTCGCCACCAGGATACATGAACACTAAGTAGCAATCAAAACGCATGATCAGCTATTACTACTTTCCTGAAACAGAGATGAATTAGGATATCACTACGATTTGACATCACATCCCATTCGGGGACAGGCTTAACAGAGACATGCACGGGAGTGCCTAATGGGCATGGCATTCAAACAGCAACTCCATCAATAAACACATCGATTTGGATCCCCATTTACCAACCTCTGAATAAAAGAAAACGAAGCAGAATTCGTATCACTCACATTAGCAGTCCAAGAGACAGAAATAAATAGTGCAAGTTAACACGAGCGTTTCACCTGAGGGTCACTGATGATGTTACCTAACATTGTGACGAAACGTCTGTGGACAAAGCCACCCTTTCAGCGAGCAAGTTACAACGTTACACTTTTTCTCTGCTGTAATCTGTAGGGTGCCTCGGAGATGGAGTGTGAGTGACATGGAGAACAAATTATTTCCTCCAGAGAGTAGGAATAGGTTCATATCGTGACTAATCTCATTTTCATGTGCTCACATGCAGGATGAAGGGTGTATGTAATATTGCAATGGCAACACGTGATATTTCAGAATCACAGTGTGGGTGATTAATTTGATACGATGTACTTGCAAAATATCGAACATTACAGAAGGGTGTCGGCTTCAACTCATACACAAAGGAAGTGGAACAGTTCTTAATGATGATGTGAGAGACAGAGCTCATAGTATAATAAACTTCGAGTCAAAATCTGAAGCAGCGAATTTTATTGAAACCTTCTTGCAAGAAGGGGTGACCATTGGGCACACACATTCAGGGATTGCTTTACAATTTATTCAGTTTTAATAGGTCTTCATAGCCATCAATCTCCCTTATTGTGTTCTGCCACTACACAGCTGCGCTCCGCACTTATTACTTCCCCTTCTCCAATTTAGCGACCCTCACCCTCTGTAAGTGCTTACATAAGGGGGAGTATGCTAAACTTGGATCTTGATGTTCTTTTCACTTTGTCTGTTTGCTTATAACATCTTCCATTGTTCATAGGTACATTGCATCCGTGAATATACATTTTAACAATGTGTCTTTTCTTGCCTCGTTTATGTGTTTCAGTTATCTCAGCTAATTTGCTGAGAGTGTAAATTATTTAAACTATTATGATGAAAGGAATTATTTGCGAGAATAATTATGCACTAAAGTTAGTACCCATTTATCCACAGTCATACACGAAAGTTAGTAAATATTTACCTATATCCCACAATTATACACTAAAGTTAGTACTCTACTATACTTGAAGAGGTAACATTGTTTTACCTAAATCCCACAATTTCCCCCTTGCTTTTTTATTATCTTTTGTTATCTTCTGCACTGTTGTTTTAGTATGTTGCTTCCAAACTGACCCACAAATTTTCCAGAAATTTCATTTATTCTGGAATTCTTCCCGGGGTCACTTATTCCCTCATTGTTCAACAGGTAGAGTCCTTCCACCCGATTGTTCTTTAAAGGCATTCGTGTGGCTAAAGATGTTTCAATCAACCTTAGAATTAACCCCCGTGTGCAGGGTACAATACAGCACCCTAGTGCGATTAGTACTCCCACCACTACGATCAAAGAGGCAAAGAGGTAAGGACTGAAACCACCACACCCTTCCATTTTCCAAACAACGAATCCAGCCACCCAGTGAATGATGTGCTGACTCTTGAATTTTCAGCTAGTTCTTCGGCTAGTGTTGTCAGACATTGCATGGCTTGTGTAATCGATCCATCTGGGGCTGCGTTATTTGGAATATAAGTACAACAGCTCCCTCCTAACATTACACTTTTTTCTGCTAGGAACATATCAAGGGCCATTCTATTCTCCCATGCCATTCGTCTGGTTGCATCAAGTTGTTCAGCTATTCATTTAATTGCATCTCTAGTGTGATTGATAAACCTTTGCTGATTATAGAAAATATAATTTATCCAATCCACATTTTTGTTCACCGTTACCCACCAAAGGAGAACTGATTCAAAGCATCCTGTGATCTGGTTATGAGCCTTGAACTCATCAGGTAACCCTCTTGGGACTCCTATAGGGTCTGGATATACCTGATCATCAAACAAAGTACCCAATAGTGAGCTCTTACTTCGTCCCCCTCCCTTTGCTATCTCTTCCTTTTCAAATGCCAGGGTGAATGGAATTGCCACTTGTACAATTGCACACATGCCCCTCCAATCTGGAAGTAGGGTGGGTCTCAATATTAGGTAAAAACAATGACTGCGGATGCTGGAAACCAGATTCTGGATTAGTGGTACTGGAAGAGCACATCAGTTCAGGTAGCATCCAAGGAGCAGTAAAATCGACATTTCGGGCAAAAGCCCTTCATCAGGTCTCAATATTATCCCTCCGCAGTCCCACCACAGATCCGCTAAGGGAATCCTTAATGATGAGTAGTTCCCTGCCTTTTCCGTCACGTACTAATTCTCGGTACCTGATTTTAACTCCGCCAAATATCTGGATCGGACGGTTCCTCGCCTGTTTACACACAATGTGTGATTTCCGTCCATGGAGGAAAGCATGGGGTGAGGCGTCTTCAAGACTTGCATCTTTAGAGGAAGGAACTTTAATACAAGGGGCATGCAATCTTTATTACTCCATGTAGTTTCATCCTGATAAGAGCGATCATGCATGTCATGCCCCTCCTGTCTCGCTTCCACCCGAGCGGAAAGGAGACCACTTGTGCCATTGGTCTCCCAGAGGCACATGCAAAACAATTGATTTAATTCAAACTTTTCACAGTGTACTTTACCCATTGAATCCAGACATTTGTATCCCCATATCATGTTTCTACTACAATGGTCTGCTTTAAGTCCTATACCTCTACAATTTTTATCACCTTTAGGTCAGAGTGAGGGACTTTACTATTCCTTTCTTCTACTCGGGTTCTGTCTTTCACCTGTATTTTCAAACAACATCCCAGGAAATTCTTCTCGTCTGCTTTCATCTCTATCCCACATATTTGGTCTAATTGGACGTAATGGGTTTCTCCCATAAAACTGTTTCATTCCATGAGGTTTTCTTTATTGTTAAATATATTGGATTATACTTTTAATCGGGACAGTCAAGAGCTGGCCGGAAGAGTCCTCGGTGTACTGTAACGAATGGATTATTTCTGAGATCTTCCTGCCTCCGCCATTCTTTACATTCTTAATCCCAAAGATATCCCTGACACTTCTCTCTCCGGGACACTTTCATCCCGTTAGTTTTATCCCATGCACACCAACCCCCACCTTTCGGGACCTTTTTCATAGAACCTGAGATGTATCTCTGAGTTACTGTGTTCCCTTTGATTTTTTCTGCATCTCCACAATCCAACAATATGCAGGCATCTGTTTCTACGACTTGTGCATTTGTACTTTGTGGAAACGTTATCACTAAGTAAGACGACCACACCATGGCCTGACAGAATCCAACGACGAGAAAAACTAATATAGTGTACGTAAACATTCTTCCCATTTTAAAGTGGTATTGAAGCACCGAGAGAATTAGCATACAATAGTACAGAAACAATCCCGCGCTCGCATCCCTACTGTATAATCAGTTATTTAAAGTCTTGTCAAATAAAGTTTAAGTGGCTCTTCTGTCGATTCAGTTGTCCAGACTTCTGTCTCCACTGGAGATTCCACTGGCCCTTTGATCCGAGTGTAGTGAGTCCAGCCTTTCTCTGTCGTTCTTATCGATGGTCAAGAGTTCTTGGTATGGTCCCTCCCATTCTGGCTGCAATTTAGTCTCAGTCGATGATTTGATTAGGACTCAATCCCCAGGTTGGATCGGATGGATGGCAAATTGAGGGGGTGGAGTCTGTGCCAGCGAACACTGTTTTCTGAGGAAATATAAGGAGGAGGACGAGCCCAGTATATACTTCTTCAAGAACAGATCTTTAGTCTCCAGAGTTGGCAGTTCCCCTTTTTTTCCCAGATAGGGAAGGCTACATAATATCTCATAAGGGAACAGCCTCATATCTTTCCTTGGAGCCGTTCATACTTGCAAAATTGCTATAGGAAAACACTTAGTCCAAGGGAGTCTGGTTTCTATTAGCAATTTCTAAAACTGTTTCTTGAGTGTCTGGTTCATTCTGTCAACCTTTCCTGATGAAGTGCCAAGGAGTGTGGAACTTCCAGGAGATTCCTTATCCCTCCATTTTCCCCTGGAATATCCTGGAAGTAATATGAGTTCCCTGATCTGAATCTATACATTCCATTTTACCGTATCTAGGGATTAATTGTTCGAGTATTATCTTGGACTCCCAATTTGTGGTGGCAGTGGCTAACCGGTATTCTTCCACCCATCCAGACAGGTGTTCAACCATCACCAGCATATACCCCAGTCTTCCCACTCTGGATATTTCGGTATAATCTGCTCGAATGCTCTGAAATGGTCTGAGCTCAGGTTCTCTCCCTCCTGGGACTTGTATCTTTAACACCTCGTTGTTGTTTTTTTTTCGTTATATATCCCTCACATATCTGTTTGGCTATCGGATATATCCCTTTGCATCCATATTTCCTTAAGACTAAATCACACATTGCTTGCACTCTCCAGTGACTCCTATGTTGTAGGACAGCCATAATCTCTTGCATCATCATTTTATTCAACGTTTCCCTCCCGTCGGGTAACATCCAGCGTCCATCCGCTGTCTTTGCAGCTCCTAAATCTTTTAGTGCCTTTTCGTCCTTTGCAGTAAACGACAGGGTATCCTGAAGATCTGGAATTGCAGGAATGAGGGAGTATATCACTGTCCCCTGTGAATTCAGGACCGCTTCTTTAGCTACCTCACCGGCCAGTCTATTTCCCCTTACTTCCGGTTCATTCCCTTTCTGGTATCTGTTTGTATGAACTACCGCTATTTCTGTCGGGAGTAACAGAGGTTCCAGCATTTGTTTTATCAATTCCTCATGTGCTAATTATTTTCCTCTGCTACTTATCAGTCCTCTATCTTGCCAAATTTTTCCATAGATATGTCCCACTCCAGACGCATAATTGGAGTCTGTATATATCGTTCCTATTTTTGTTTCCTAAGGTTCTGAGAGCTTTTTCTAGTCCAGAGCGTTCACAATTTTGGGCTGACCAGCCGTCAGGTAGTACTTCAGCCTCAATAACGCTTCCCTCTATCCCATCTACTCCAGCATATCCATTGTGCCTTTTTCCTCTCAATCACCCAGGAGCACCCATCGAGAAACAACCAAGCACCCGCATGCAACGTTAAGTCTCTTAAGTCCATTCACACTTTAGTCTGATATTCAATAATACCAAGGCAGTCGTGTTCTGGTTTGTCAAAGACCACCCCTCTCCCCGAAACAGAAATGCAGCTGGATTCAAGCAACTGTCTGTGACGACCACAAGGATAATCCTGTTCTATTAATATTGCATCATATTTCAAGATCCTTGAGACTGTGAGCCATCTTCCTGCTTTCTGATTTCATATGATCCGTACCTGATGTGGGGTACTGAATACTAAGGCTCCCCCAAAAGTAAGTTTCCGACTCACCACTACCAATAAGGCTGTTGCTGCCACGGCCTGCACACATTCCGACCTGGAATGTAGCTTTCCATTCTTTAATTAACAGTGAATTAAAGCAGTTAATGTTTTAAATTAACCATGAATCAATATGACAGGTCACTGAGAATGTGTGAAAGAATCCTGCCAATTAATATTGATTCAGTCTAATACAATTGATTTATTATATATATTAATTGAAATTATATATATTAAATAATTCATGGTGGAAACGCAACAAGTGGGCAAAACATTTTAAAAACTATAATTGAGTTCTGTTTGTTTATCAGTCACTTGCGACTTCTCATTCGGTTTCTGTAATCGTTTTGCTCAAGCACATTCATTTTGAAGTACCTCAACAGATTTCATAGCACCATTTGCAGTTAGTTCAATTCCCAATTTGGTGGCAGTATCTTGCCATAAGCGCAAAACTCATTCTTCGTTCTGCTCATCTCAAACCTGTCACCATAATCCAATTAACTATTTCGTTCCCGCTCCCTTGGGCTAAAAGTTTAAGGATAACATTGCTGCCCCCGTATCGATTAGGAAAATTACGTCCTCTTTGTAAGGTCCCACCTTTAAACTTATCAAGGGTTCCTGGCGGGTCCCCGGGGGGCAGGAACCTCTGAATTCCCTATTCTACACCAAGGTTAATAAACGGCACTGCCTTTCCTTCCTTTTTCAGATCTGGGCACTCTCTCTTGAAGTTATCTGTCCTTCCACAGTAATAATATCCCGCCTGGGGGGATTTCCACTTTGATCCAGGTTCCTGTCTACCAGACCCCTTAACATCTCCTCGATGATCTGTTCTCCTCCCTTTACATTCAACATGTTGCCCACCACCATTCCGGTTTCCTTCTCCTTTTAGTTTTGTCCTTTCCTTTATGACCTCATCAACCATGGCTATCATTATTTTTGCCCTCTGTTTCTGCTTCTCATGTTAAGTTGCTAGATCAATTGCTGAGCCTATTTAACCTATTGAACAGCTTTAGGACCACCTAATGGCCATTCCCTATCATCCAATGTTTTATTTAGCCTTTGATGTTTTATTAAACTTGCACACAGACCTGGAAGGGATTCAGCTTGATGACTTGCCTATCAGCTTTGTCATGGTGGCGCCTTAAATATAAATGACATTCCTGATCACGTTTTGCATAAGTGTCCTTAATGATGGGCAGGTTAATGTTGTGTGTGACTGCCATTTGTATCTTTTCTGTGCAGGTTTTTTTCCTGAGCTTAAAAAAGAATAAAGAACTGGGTGGGTTGTGCTTCGGCGTGTCGGTGTGGACTTGTTGGGCCGAAGGGTCTGTTTCCACACTGTAAGTAATCTAAATCTAAATTAAAGGAATATTGCAATAACTCTCGCTCCCTTTAACCTCAAATACGACGACCCTCTTTCCCCTTGTAATCTCACATACAATTTTTTCAATTTATGCTTGTCTAACGTTGATGCATGTTCCTAACTATACATTTTGGAATTTTACTTGTAAACATATATTTATATATTGTAAATTTATGTATTCAGTGTTTAATATTTAAAATGTAAAATGCACACAGTTCCCAACTTTGAAATCCACTATAATTGCCCGGATTTAGTCCCTTGATTTAAATCCAACATTAGTTTTCTTAAGTTGACCTGACCGGTCATTGCTCAATTACAATGCGAGAAGTCATGAAATAACCAGAGCTGCCTTAAAAAGGATTTCTCTATTCAAGTTTAAAAAAATTCTAATGCACAAATAATGGCCGAATTCAAGATCACCGATATTAACCATAGGATTTTGTTTTTTGATTTATTACAATCTAGTCTTGAACTGAGACTTCAACTGCCTTCCATAAATCGCTTTTATGTGAGGATAAAATAGATTAGTTAGAAACTGATATTAAGGCAGTCATGACCTGTTAAAAGAACAGGAGCTAAAACTTTATTTCATAATCTGCAAAATCCTTAACGTTAAAAGAAATCGTGTTAAAATTTCCATAATAGAAATTAGATACAAAATAGTCCCGGATCTCAAGCTCCAGGGAACAATGCACAAACATTCAATCACCAACAAACAAATGTACATTCAAACCGAATCACAAATGGTTAAACTTTCTTTTAGCTGTACAGCTCTTTCTCTCTCTCTCTCTCTCTCTCACACACACACACACACACACACAGACACCGTATCTCACAGACACTTTGAGTTTCCCGCAACGACTCCTCTAGATTTTGAATATTTTTCTGAATGTCTGTCCAGAAGTTAATTGCGAAGTGTACACTCAGTAGCCCTTCAGCTACTAGCCCTTCAAGACACGAAGCATAATCTTATTCAACCAGACTGTAAGGTTGATTTCCAATGACACACAAATTCATATATCTACAAACCCAGTCTTCATCTGACCCGTACTTTGGCCAGAAGACGCAGGAGGAAGAATGGATGCTCAGAGTATACAAAGCAACAATATTTAATCATCCTTTTCCTATCTTTTCCCGTTTAAAAGTGCTATTTTTTTCCAATTCCACAATAACCTGCCCAACGGACTTACTGGTGGTTTGTTGTAAGGGACCCCGCCCCGTTTCCATTTTCTTTTTTGGAGGCTTTTTCCTTGCCAACGGCACAGCCCATATTTAGTTCCTTCGTTAGTCCCTTATTAACTACTAGAACTCAATCCCAACCACCAAGGGAGTACTTAAAAGTCAATTTTCTTACAGAGTTGCCTGGCTCACTATGCCTACTTACAACCTTTCGCCTGGTTCACATAGACACTCATCGGATCTCGATCAGCCAACCAGAAGGGGGAGCCCACTGCCGAGGAACACGGGACCATTCTAAAAGGAATGGGACGCGTCTTCCCAGCCGTCAATGGTGCTTTACCCTGCGGGTGATGAAGGACATCCCGGACAATGCCCCCAAATTGTGAGAAGCAGAGCTCGCAGTCTAATAACTTTCAGTCCGAGTCAAAATCTGAAGCAGCAAATTTTATTGAAACCTTCTTGCAAGAAGGGGTGACCAGTGGGCACACACATTCACACAAATTCCTTTTACAATTGTTTCCGTTTTAATTTTTGGTACTCCCCGTTTACCTCATAGATCTTCATACCTATCAATCTCCCTTATTGTGTTCTGCCATTACCCAGCTGCGCTCCGCCATTATGACTTCCGCCCCTTCTCCAATTTGGCGACCCTCCTCTCTGTAAGTGCTGACATAAGGGAGTGTTTGCTAAACTTGGATCTTGATGTTCTTTTCACTTTATCTGTTTGCTTGTAACATCTTCCATTGTTCATAGGTACATTTCATTCCTGAACATCAATTTTAACAGTGTGTTTTTTTCTTGCCTAATTTATGCGTTTCAGCTATCTCAGCTATTTTGCTGAGACTGTAAGTTATTTAAACTATCATGATGAAAGAAATTGTTTGCTGGAGTAATTATGCACGAAAGTTATTGCCCCGTTATCCACAATTATACACAAAAGTGAGCAATTATTTATCTTATTCCCACAATTAGTACTCAATTATACTTGCAGAGGTAATACTGTTTACCTATATCCCACAATTTTGTATTGGTTGTTATAACAGATGTGCTGATTCCAATTAAACCAGAAGTTCCTGCTGACCTACTCTTCAGTCACACAGGGATGATGGTTTGAAAAACAAGGCAAGGAAATGATGGAAATTGCTGAATGGAGAACTGCATATGATAGTTTAATGTGTCCTTAAGCCATTTAACAAGCTTGTACTCCATTTGTAGCAGTGATCAATTGGGATAACATTCTTTGGAATCATCCATCCACCAAAACTGAGAAAAAAATCACAGAGTCAGCTCCTGACCTGATCACATATGCTACTGAATTAATAGAATTGCCGAGAGATCCAAAATCTGTGCCACTTTTGTGTATGTCCACGCAGTGTGAAATAATGCCCTTCATCCCGGGTAGCTCTTGCTCGTCCTTGTCCCAGTTTCAAATATTTTCAGGATTTTACGGAGCATTTAGTGCATAGAAAGTGGTCATTCCTTCCACTGAGTTTTTCAACAGTTTATACTCACAGGAGCTTTCAAATATGAACTAAAAATGTCCACTCATCGACATTAATCTATCATCTTATATTCTCAAATCTTTATCGAGCTTCATCCAATTAAACACATAACAGAGATTCCGGTCAATATCCGTCCATGTGGTTGTGATACCAATATTCACTAATTCATTTGATAGAGAAGTCTGTCGAGAATAATACATTACCTCATGATTAACTCTCTCACATCGAATGTCTCATTCACGTTTGGCTGAATCACTTTGAAATAGGACACTGTCCTATTCGTGTTAATTGATAGAATAACGCGAATACCAGAGTTGAGCACAGTGCTCCTCTTTTGCATAATCAGAGTGCCAAATGGTTATGCTGCAAATGCGGATTATTATTGATGAATAGTCACCAGATTGACACAAATATTTAAAACCAGAAAACAAATATTTGCATCGATTGACAAATAATGACATTCCAAAATACAGATGAATTGCTCTCCCCAGCTATTGGCTGGTATCAGGAATGTTGGCCCAGTCGTCTACTGTGGGCAAAGTCAATCCAGGTATTCGAGGTGGAATTGGATTCGTATCGGAACAGGAAGGAGGTGAATGGTTATGAAGTGATTGCAGAAAATTGATACCTGGCGAACGACACATTCTGAGCAGAGTAGAGTCAAAGTGTGTTTGTTGGCCTCCTCCTCTTCAAGAAGGATTCTCTTGGCACCTACGCACAGGATGCATATGAATCTGCGAACAACGTTTTTGAATTGATTTGTTTCATTCAGAAAGGCCACGATTGTGTCCTTTCTGAAATAATCAAAATCTTTGTTCGAACGGTGAACCACAAGGGAGATCATTCGATAGAGTTTTGCCCATTCCGTATATTACGCCTGTTTTTTTTTTCTCTCTGTAAGATTAGATCTTGCAGGTACTGAAAATAGAATAGCTTTTTGAATAAAGTCACAAAAGCACCACTGGTGGTGTTTCTGTGTGATTAAAATAGCTAAAACAGGATGAAGTCTGAATAAATGTCAAGGGATGTACTCATAAAACTGACATCCAGCAGTGGTGTCCATATGCCATGTGCGAAATTCTGGAACTGGGAACAAAGAATTACTATTAGAAAGCGCCGATAGAAGAGGGAAATGATAGGAGATAAATTAAGAATTAGCCATCCTTGGACATTAATGATGTTGAGTGTGTTCCCGCACTGGAGCAACTGCAGAAACAATAAGATGCTCCTCTATGTCTGACTTCCACAGACTGCGTGTGATCGAACTTTCTTTATGACTGTTATCATCAACGGATTATCACCAACTCTCTGACAGCATAAAGTCTGCGTATGCACGTCCTTACATCTTCCATGTTATGTGTACAAATGTCGTTTTTTTTCATGGTAATTGTTTTCCGAACATCGCATAATTACAAGAACCCCAACTGACTTGAATGTTATGCTCTGAATAGTCAAACAGCTCCTTCTCTTGCATCATTACCTAGTAATCCGTGAGAACAGGTCCAATTGCTCAGACCTCAAACAGGATAGGGCAAACAGTTCACCAATAACCAAATCAAACGAACATAAGTGACACATTTCTGAGCTTCTTGACAAATTCCTTTAGTTCCTCCAAGCTTACCTGTCGCTTTGAAGTCGGTCTCGCTCTCGTCTATTCCAGTTGAGCTGCTACCTTTCTCGGCTCATCTCAGCTCCTCTGTGCGTTGCGCCAGTTGAACACATGCTCGCACAACATCGTCATGAAACTCTGAACAAAGTGATGGTTTGCTGCATAATTTTCATTCATCAATATTATAAATTGTAGCAAAATCAATGCAAGTTTAATATTTCCCATGAAATAGCAGACAGAAAGAGAACAAGGAAACATCTTTCGTGGCGTTTGGAACTGATTTAATGGCTGTGGCTGTTTGGTTACATTTGTTTGAAATGGTCCCTGCATTTCGCAACACCCACACTCCCCGCAACCTTCCACAAATGGTGCAGGAATATTAGTATTGGCAGAGTATATGACCATGCCGTACACGGCAATGTCAACGCATCCTGGATTTAGTGGCTCCTATTCTGGCACTTACAACGGATTTATAGCTCCAGCAGCAGAACTGAATACTTGCCTTTGAGAGACCAGGGGCCTGACCATGCCGACCAGGCTGGATACTGGTGATCAGTCAATAAACACTGCAGCCCGGGCCCATGATGTTGTAAAGGCCAACATCACATTCGTTCCATGTTCACTGTTAGACTCGGAGACGGTCTTCATCAATGTCACGTCGTCAAGTCCAATGAGGTTCTCAAATGGTAATAGCGTCTGAATAAGCATAATAGTACAATTCGTGTAAAGTTGCAAAATAGTGTTAGAGGGCGCTTCCCGTTTAAGGACTTGATAATTTTCAGGAAATATGTTATTACCCGGTTATATATTAATTGAAGGATGGTATAAATTTCAGGCTCTGTCCTCGAAGCAGGGTCGTTTCAGATTCTGAAAATGTGTTGCTGGAAAAGCGCAGCAGGTCAGGCAGCATCCAACCTGCTGCGCTTTTCCAGCAACACATTTTCAGCTCTGATCTCCAGCATTTGCAGTCCTCACTTTCTCCTCGATACATATTCTCTACGTTTCAGCACCTGTCTCTGGTTTAGGGTCGTTGTCATTTTCACAGTCAACATTTGTGTAAGTTGTACTTTAATTGAAAAGCTTGCATTATCTTTTGGCTTTGTATCAATTTTAAAGCCCGTATTAATTCTGAGTCTGGATCAGTTTCAGGGTCAGTAGGATTTTTACAGGATCCACATTATTTTCTGTACCTGCATCAGTTTCAGGGACGCATTCCTTTCATGACTGTATGAGTATCAGAATCTGCATTTGGAAGCGTATAGGATTTAATATGTGCATTAGTTTCAGAGTCTGTATCAGGTACAACGTCTAAATGTGAATCAGGGACCATGTCAGTTTCACGATCTGTTCTTTATACAAGGCCTGACTTGCTTTTAGAGTGTTTACAGGGTTTACATCACTTTCAAGTTTTGTATTCGTTTCTGTTTTAGGTTGTGCATTAGTTTCAAGAACTGTGCCACTTACGTTGTAAGTTTCAGTTGTTATTCGATTCAGTAATGTATCAAGTTCAGCTAATTTAATTGTGTCAGGATCAGTAATATATTTATATCTGTATCAGTTTCAGGTTTTGGATTCGATCAGGCTGTTCCTTAATTTCAGGAACCGTATGACTTTCAGGTTCCCTTATCGGGAAAGGACCTGCATTACATTCAAGGCATATATCCACCTCATCGTATATATCAATTCGACTGGCTGATTTCGATTCATCTGTATTAGTTTCATACTAGGTATGAATATTATCTCATCATTCCCTCAGGTAACGTGCTACCAATTAAGCTCCACTCCTCGAACCACTCCACACGAAAGTATAACGTAATCATTCATATGCTCTCCGTTTGTTACACAGCAAGTTTTCATTTAAATATGCTCACAGTTTTTCGAGACTTTATATTTTCAATGTTACTCAATGCAGTGCAGTCAGTATTTTAGGCTTTGCGTTATGTTCACGATTACCACAAACCTGCATGTTCTGAAAAAATCAGACACAAGAGCAGCTCTTTCATTCTCTGCTCTTTTATTTGCGTTTGTTGCTGAATGTGTTTTCCGCAATCCTTTATTCATTAATACCATATCAATTCACAATTGTTCTCATTCTATCAATATTCTCTGACCAAACTAAATTCCAATATTGACTGAGCAAGTGTGTCTTTAAATCCTGAGCTCCCCAATCAAAGAAGATTACCCCTCTTACCTATCTTTACTTTCAGAGTGTTTATTGCTTTCAGTGTTTCAGTTTTAGGGTCTGCATCACCTTCATGAAATGCAAGTTTCCAAGATTTTCCTTACATTTACGTTTTGTATTATTTTCTCTTTTAGGGCCTGTGCTAGTTTCAATACCTGTGTCACTGACTCTGCAAGTTGCGCAATACCGATTGAACTCAGGAATTGCTTTACTTTGAACATCTGCATAGGTTTCAGAATCAGTAACAATATCAAGCAGAGAAGTTCCAAATTCTCTATTAGATTAAAAAGCTGCATTAGTTTCATGGAATAGATTAATTTCAATGCGGACATCAATTTCACTGTCTGATAGACCTTTACTATCCGCAGGAGTTTCCTGTTCTGGATAGTTTCACCGTCTCTGTTAGAATTGTGGAGATTTATAGTTTCGGAGTGTGTATCAGTACTAGGGTCACCACAAGTTAGGAACTGCGCTTTGAATTTAGCCTCGGTCCTCTATGCACTCAACACCCGAACTGAAATTTAAAATTCCATTAATTATTCGTTGGTGACACAGTGAGTTTTGATAAATAAAATGACCGCTTCACAAGACATTTTATTTCCAGTATTATTCAGTGCACACCAGTCAGTGTGTTGGTTTGTGCATTTTGCTCAGGAGTTCCACAATTTCACATGTTCTGAACAAGTAATCTTCGAGCTCTTTCGCTTTCTCTTCTTTTACTAACACTTGTGCGTATTACGTTTTGTAAACTCCCTCAGTTCAGAATTCCATGTCAATTGAAAATTGTTCTCGAATTCTCAATATTCTGCCATGATAAATAAAAAGGCAAAACCCAAACTGTACACAACAATCACATGGTTAAATCCTGAGCTTCGAGATCAAGGAAGGTCAACTTTCTTCTTTTTAGCCTTTTTACTTAAGATCTTTTCGGCTAATTTCTATACTTCAAAACAAAGAAGAAATACGGAGCCTGTGACGATTGTGACATGTCTTCTGACTATTTGAATACGTTCTTTTGAAGTCTGTGCTCTGCTATCTCTTCCCACTTCCAAACAACGCCTGTCCCTCAAACGGAGCAACTTTAGATTTGAATAAAAATAACAGCATCTCATTTGTTAGACAATGGCCCGGAGGGGCTACTTATTTGCATGATTCTCAGAGCTCCATCTCTCTGCAGCTTTGAATTTGCACGAGTGCGACTCATTCCGACTTTCAGTCGTGTTGCCTGTCAAAAATTCAATAACGTGGATAGTGATGGAAGCATTGTACCTGATCTTGACTGTGATGGTTACACAGGCATGTGTGCCCGGATGGGCCCCAGCTACGCCTGCCTCTTTGTTGGCCAGATCGAACAGTCCCGCTTCAGCACTTGGACAAGCACGGCACCTCAACGTTTCCAACGTTAAATCGATGACTTGAAGGTGCAGCGTCCTGCACACAGTCTGAACTGGAGCATTTCATCGATTTCACCTTCATCTCCCTCAGTACCCTCAAATTCTCAGAAACCTCCTGCCAATTTCCTGACTTCACCACTCACATCACTGGCGAGAGAATTCAAACGGACATCTACTGCAGACTACCTGAACAATTCCTCCTTCCACCCCGTATCCTACAAGAATTGCATCCCATTCTCCTAATTGCACCGCCTCCGCTGCTTCCGCTTGGACGAGGTGCAATTCCACTCGAAATCATCCCAGCAGTCAACCTATTTTGAACATCGTGCTATTGCTGACTCCATCATCCGTCCAGCCCTTCACCGCACCGATTCTAATCCCATTCGACCATTCTGAATGCACGCACTCCCGACGTAATAAGGTGAGAGTCCCCCTTGTTGTCCTATCACTCCACCAGTCTTTGCATGCAACGCATCATCCTCGAACACTTCCAGGAACCCCAAATGAACCTCACCAACAAGAACATGTCCCGACCCCTGTCATATTTCCGCAAGGCCTGTTCCCTCTGTCGTGCCTCCGTTAACGTCACCCCCGCCACTGTACCTTCCTCTGCAACCAGAAAAAAATGCTTAAAATGAAAGTATACAACCAACAGCAGGTTCATCCAGGACCGAAAACATACTTTCCAGGTGGAGACAAACGTTCATCTGGCTCTCTCCCAATATAGATTAATGCATCTGGAGCTCCCAGCGTGATCTCAACACTGGAGAGACAGAAGCAAAATTAGTGAATGGCTCACAAAGCGTCGCAGCAGAGTTCACAGGGGAGTATCAGACCTCATGGTTACCCCCCATTTCAATTTCCCAAACCACCCCGATTCTGACATGACTTTGGCTTCCTCCATTGCCAAAAACAAACCCGAGCGACTGTTGGAAAAAAAACACTTTATCTTCAGCTTAAGCACTCTATGGACCGGAGGACTCTACTTTGAGTTCTTCAATTTCAAATAACTTCGCTCGCCATCCTCCACTCTCTGCCCTGTCCCTCGTACTTCCTGACAATTGTCCCTGCCAACTATTGTATTAATTCATCCTATTGACCAACCAGGTCGCGCCCTCCAACTTTCTTGCCCTCTCCCCAAATCACCACACTGACCCTGCCTAGTCTTTCATTTGTAGCTCTTCCAAACCCACACCCAGTCCTCTTGAATGGTTACACCCGAAACATCGACGTCTCCACCTCTGTGGCTGCCTGGCTTGCTGTGTTCTTCCAGATTCCTAACTGTCTTCTTTGGATTCCTGAATTTGCAGTGTTTTGTTTTTCTTGTCTTGAGCGAGGAACAAACGTTCGACCCAGAAATGAGGAGGGAGAAATTTAATTGAATACACTGTCCCTCAGACTTTGTAACTTGGACGAATATCACTGAAACATACGCTCATTCAGATGTTTTTGGTGCTGAATTAAAATGCCAGCAATTTTACATTCTGAAGATAGACCCAACAGAGTTGAAAGCATAGACAGATTCAAACAGAAGGAAGTGTCTGTGAATCTTCAACGTGGATTCTCTACAGTTAAAAGTCTAAGGTCCTCAGGTGAACGGGAATGTATCTGAGCTATCTAATTGCCATCAATTGCCGACTCCTTCATACATCTGTCTCAATTGTAGTTCGGTTAGGATCAATGTCCTTGCTCCGACCGTGTGTGTTATATGTAATCATGTTCTACCCAAATGAAGAAAAGTAAGGCTAAGGACGATGAAACGATTGTTGTGTCGGTAACCAATGAGGAGGGTAACTTGAGATCACAGAGGATGTAGACAACGGGTCAGAATGTCTGTTTCATATCAAATAAAACTTAAAGCGTGACATGATGCACCTGGGCAGACAAACAAGGAAATGGATTGCATGACGAATAGAAGACCTGTGAAAAGTATGCCCACCCATCCAAGGTGTGCCCGGGCAGGTAGGAAAGTGGTGAAGCAGGCATATAGGACAATTGTGATTAACATGTTTAAAATTATGAGGGTAATAGACAGATTTGACACAATTAAAGATTTACTTTGGCATAAAGATCAATGACGAAAGCCTCAAAATTTATAAAACGAGTAGAAGGATACAAGGCAATCGCAGAACCATTTTGTTTTTAAAAGCAGACGCTAATCGGAATCCAGAACACTCTGTCGCTTATTCTGGACGAGATAGGCTACCTCGGAACACTGAACACAAAGTAATTGTGTACTTATAATGCAAATGCATGCAAGACAATGTGCCAAATGGTGGACATTCGGCCAGAATAATTTGATGGTTGATGTTTATCAGCTACGATTCAATAAGCCTAAAGGCTTCCTGCTGCTTTCTTCACATCTCTGAATTTTTGACACTTTAATCCCAAATACTGGCTGACAAATCAATTTTCATCCAGGTTTAGCCTTACAGGATAGAATATCCACCAAATATAGCCTCAGTGAGAGAATCCAGTCTGTATCAATGTTGAGTTTATATTTTTTGCACGGAGACTAATTGTGTTCTGTTGAAGTTAGAATAACGAACTAAAGAAAAAATATCTAAATGGTCATTGTAGAATGAGATTGCTGACTGAAAGGCAACTTATGTGATCGAGACTTTGAAATCGAGAATGCAACAGCTGTTGAAACCTAATTAATTTCCCCAATTAATTTAAAATTTAAACAAGAAGCCAAACTCAGATTAATGCTACGTATGTAAACGTTATGGTCTTAATTACAGTCAGAATATGAATTAACGTCGGCTTTTATGGTAAAGTCAGAATATCTAACAGTTTCAGAACGTTCCGTTGTGCGACGATTTCTGTAAGTATCCAAATTTCTGTTTGAATCAGTGCCTCTGTGGTCTGAGCCTCGATGGGCGTCAGTATGTGAATTCAATGTTATGTATACTATTGTGGCTAGACTCTGTAGCAGTTTCAGCTGTTTGTTGGCTGTACCTTATTATTCTTCAGTCATATTCTGAGTCTTATCAGTAACTACTGAAATAAAATGCCAGGCAACAGTTTTTGCAGATGTGTAATTACTGTACCACTTGACCTTCCAGTAATAGCAACGTGAAGTTCCTCAAGGTTAATTTCATGGTGCACAAATGCTTTAGCTTTGAATGTGTCACACGGAATGGTTCTGTTTGTTTGCCATTGTGGGGGCGTGGTTTAACTTAGAACTGATTCACCCGCTTCGAAGTCTAAGAGCCAAATGTCTTTCTGCCCTAATGCAGATACTTAGTCAATGTCAAAAAACAGTGTTATAATTTACTCTTTTCACAATCTCTTGCAACAAACCGATTCGCTGATGTCCTCTTTTGATGAAACTCTGTCCCGTTCCGTTCTTTTCTGCTTCACCTGCATCCCCATGCTCATGTGAGTCTTCACATATTCTCTTTGGATTTGTAAAGTTCATTTCACTTGAACTCGGTTCCGACATCTTTTTCTCTCCTTGGAGCTCGGCTGCAAACCTATGGATATGATATGTGCCCAGCATGGTTCCAGTTGCTTTTAATTGATGCTTGGGATGTGGGTTTTCCAATTGACCAGCATTCATTGGCCGTCCCTAGCTGAACTTGAACTAAGTGAATTTCTAGGCAATTTCAGAAGGCAGTTGAGAGTGAACAACATCCTTGCGAATCTGGAGACATATGGGCAGACGAGCTGCCTATAACAGCATTAGTGTCTGGATTAATAATCTAGTAAGAATAACATCAGGCCATCACCTGCCCCACTCATAGCTCACTCAACCCTAAGTACTGACGACAGCGCACCATGATTCAAACCCTTTCCTCCGAACAATTATTTGATCTTGATACCTGCACGCACTCTGGTGATATCACTCGGATAGTCTTCAATGTGTATGTCTAAATGCTGCCACTGACTGCATCTTTTGTAGTTACTCCAGATCCAGAGCCAATACAATTGTACACTTCAGAGCTATTAGGCAGCACAGGCCACATTTAAAGACTCGGAATGTCCAGATCTCGGTGGGACTCAATGCCATTCTACATCTGTCCCACTCATTGCACCAGTCTATTTTGAGTTTTTCCCCTGTGGGCATTCAGGAATTTCCTGAAGCAGCAGTATTCCTAACTACTGTCCCATCCATCATCACATTGAAGATAGTTTAGCAGCCACAGAGAAAAGGGCAGGGAGATGTGGAGTCTTCAATAAATCCTGCAGCGTGATATGATCGCTCACAGATAACAGAACAGAGAGCATTTAAAGGACTAGTTAATTCAGCCCTCAAGACATGACATAGATATCGTGCTGAAGGGTGGACACAGAGCGTAAACATCCCAGGCTGAAATGCTACCCTCTTTTAAGAGGATTTTTCTACAGTTTGTGATACTGATCCTTTCTGAGACAGCATAGGAAACTCACGGTTATGAATCCAGGCATGTGCTGTCTTAGTGTGGATCAAGAAAGAGAGGTGAATGAATGTTTCCATTTTGAAGGTGGTAGAAAACATTAGATCTTTCTGTTCTCTATTCCATCTTCAGGACTCTCTGTGTTCATGTCACAGAGTCACACAGCAAGGAAAAATACCTTTCGCTCCACCTCATCTGCTCCAGCGCCTTGAATGCTTCCAATTCCCTGGACAATCCCTCTCTCTTTAACCTCCTATCCCCACAGTCCCGCCGTATATATGAAACGTACTCCAATGCTATTTGTACTCCCTGGCTCTGTAAATTACTCCAGTCTCAAAAACATACACAACCTCAAAAACCTTCTACTTCAGTCACTACTATAATCGCTATTTCTCTACATTTTTCCAATATGTCGAGCCCACTGTTTCTCTGTAACATCCTCCAGCCCGCACCAACCTGCCCATTTGTGCCCCTTGCAGAAGTGCCTCGAGAACATGGTATCACTGAAACGTTCTCCAGGCGCTATAGCTGTCTGCTGTCCTACAGAATTGTGATTTCCTCGAATTCCAGGAGCAGCAATTACTGTTTTATATGCTGTTGCATTATTTTGGAACTTTGGGGAAAAGAGGTCAAAACACCAGCAGTTTTAAACAGGAGAAGAACAGTCAAAGGAAGCATATGCAGAGGTCAGTGCAGGAGAGAGAGTGAGAGGGGGATAGAAAGAAACTGACACCACAGTGCATCTGGGAAAATTAAGAAACAGTGAAAGTTTCAACTGATCTTGTCGGAACAGTTTGGGCGAAGTTTACAGCACAGAATCAGATAAGTTAATTGTTTTAACTGGCCGACAGAAAGCTTGCTGTAGTGAGTAGAGGTGATTCTTTCTTGATTATATTTTTTTATATATGTTTCATAATTAAAATTAAAATAAAAGCCATAACTATTCATTTCACCTGGGGCGGTGTTTTGTCGATGAATAAAATTGTGTTATTTTTTGGGTCAGTAACTATCAAGGATCAAAAGTGTTCTTTAGTAGAGTGGTATGTACTTCTTGTGAGACGTGGGAGTGTAAAGAGAGTTTAAGGTTTACTGCGGATTATATCTCCAAAAAATATTGTTGGTTGCGAATCTTATCAGATCGAACGGATTGGTTAGAGAGACAGTTAGAAACAATGAGGAATGTGCAACAGCAACAGTATGTGATGAATGGCAGTTATACCAAGTATGTGGGGGTAAGTCCCAGATACAGTCACATAAATGGGTTAACTCCACAAAAGGTAAGAGTGGTAGGCACCTCGTGTAGGAGCCTACTGTGACTATACGCATTCCAAACGAGCATGCTGCTATTTGTAAAACGTACGAGGTGATGGATTCTCATGCCAGCGTAGCAGGAACAGCCAAGTTCCTGTTATTGACGATGGCTCTAATTCAACGAGGAGTACGTCGTGTTCCAGGAGATCAATTGTGTTGGGGGATTCTCTAGCCTTAGGTACTGACAGACGTTTCTTTGGCGAGCAGCGAAAAACTGGAACGGTGTTTGCTTCCCTGTTGCCAGTAGCAAGGATGTTTCAGAGAGAGTGCAGAATGATCTCACGGGGAAGAGGGCACAGCAAGAGGTAATTGTCAATATTGGAACTAACTACATATGAAGGAAAGAGGTTGAGATTCTGAAGGGTGATTACAGACAGTTAGGCAGGAATTTAAAAATGAGGTCCTCGAGAGTAGTAATATCTGGATTACTCCCGGTGCTGCGAGCTAATGAGGGCAGATTAGGAGGATACAGCAGATGAATGTATTGCTGAGGAGCTGCTGCACGGGAGAAGGATTCACATTTTTGGATCATTGGAATCTCTTTTGGGGTAGAATTAATCTGTCGAAGAAGGGTGGATTGCTCCTAAATGGGAAGGGGCGAATATATTGGCAGGGAGATTTGCTGCAGCCGAATGGGAGATTTTAAACAAGGAAGGTGGGCAGAGGAGCGGTGGGACCCAGGGAGCGACTGAGGAAATAGATCAAGCCTTCAGAAATGAGATAACAAGAATCCAGAGAAAGGAAAAGCTATTAGTTAAAGGATATGCTGGATGACTAAGAAATTGATGTTTTGGTTCAGAAAAAGAAGGAAACGTATGTAAGGCATCATCTGGATAGATCGGGTGAATCCTTCGAAGACTATAAAGGCAGTAAGAGGTTGCTTCAGAGGGAAATAAGGAGGGGAAAAAGGGACATGAGATGACTTCGGCCAATATAATTAAGGAGAATGTAATACATTTTTACAAATACATTAAGGACAAAATGGTAACTAGGGAGATAATAGTGCCGCTCAAGCATCAGGAAAGCGGCATTGGTGTGGAGCCACAGAAAATGGGGGGATCCGAAACGCATATTTTGCATCAGTATTTACTGTGGAACAGGAGATGTAAGATATAGAAAGTAGGGAAATAAATGCTGACACCTTGCAACATGCCCTTTTTACAGAGGAGGAAGTGCTGAATGTCTTGAAACGCATAAAGTTTGATAAATCCCCAGGGCCTGATCAGGTATACACTAGAACTCTGTGTGAAGCTAGTGAAGTGATTGCTAGGCCTCTTGCTGAGATATATTTTTCATCGATAGTCACAGATGAGGTGTCAGTGGACTGGAGGTTGGCTAACGTGATGCCACTGTTGAAGAAGGGTGGCCGGAACAAGCCACGGATTTATAGACCATTAACCCTGACGTCGGCGGTGAGAAGTTGTTCAAGCGAATCCTGAGGGACAGGATGTACACGTAATTGGAAAGGCAAGGACTGACGAGGGATCGTCAACATGGCTTTGTGTGTGGGAAGTCATGTCTCCCAAACTTGATTGAGTATTTTGAAGAAGTAGCAAAGAAGATTGATGAGGACAGAGCGATAGATGTGATCGATATGGACTCTAGTAAGGCGTTCGACAAGGTTCCTCATGGGAGACTGATTAGCAAGGTTAGATCTCACGGAATACAGGGAAGTCTAGCCATTTGGACATAGAGCTGGCTCAAAGGTAGAAGACAGAGGGTGGTGGTGGCGGGTTGCCTTCAGTCTGGTGACCTGTGACCAGTGGAATGCCACAAGGATCGGTGCTGGGTCCTCGACTTTTTGTCATTTACATAAAGGAATTGGAAGTGAGCATGTATGCATAGTTAGTACGTTTGCAGATTGCATCACATTTGGAAGTATAGTGGACAGTGAAAACGTTTACCTCAGATTAAAACAGGATCTTGATCAGATGGGCCAATAGGCTGAGACGTGGCAGATGGAGTTTAATTCAGAAAAATGTGAGGCGCTGCATTTTGGAAAAACAAATCTTAGCAGGATTTATACATTTAATGGTAAGGTGCTCGTTAGAGTTGCTGAACAAAGAGAACTTGGAGTGCAGGTTCATAGCTCCTTGGTCGTGCAGTCTCAGGTAGATAGGATAATGATGAAGGCGTTTGTTATGCTTTCTTTTATTGGTTAATGTATTGAGTACAGGAGTTGGGAGGTCATGATATGGCTGTAGAGGGCATTGATCAGGCAAATGGTGGAATATTGCGTGCAATTCTGGTCTATTTCCGATGGGAAAGATGTTGTGAAACATGAAAAGGTTCAGAAAAGATTTCCAAGTACGTTGCGAGGGTTGGAGGAGTTGCACGAGAGGGGGAGGCTGAAAAATCTGGGTCTGTTTTTCCTGAAGGATGATGGGTGACCTTATAGAGTTTTACACAATCATGCCGGTTATAGATAGGATAAATAGGCAAGGTCTTTTTCTTGCGCTTTGAAAGTCCAAAACGTAGAGTGCTGAGGGTTTGGGTGAGAGGGGAATGATGTAAAAGAGACCTAAGACGCAACTTTCTCACGCAGAGAGTGGCACATGTATGGAATGAGCTGCCCGAGGAAGTGGTGGAAGCTGGTAAAATTGAAGCATTTAAAAGGTATTTGAATGAGTATGTGAATAGAAAGTGTTTGGAGGGATATGGGCCGGGTGCTGGCAGGTGGGGCTAGATTGGTTTGGGATATCTGGTCGACATGGACGCGTTGGACCGACGGGTCTGCTTCTATAATGTACATCTCTATGACTCTATAACTACACGACCTCTCTAACCATCTCCCATTCCTATCGACTTCTCTGTCTGTATAAACTCATCTCGTCCCTTTCCCAGCCACAACGACATTCCACATTTCTGTTTGATCCTCCATGCCCTGTAGCTCACCCAAAACCTCAAAGATGCTCTCCTTGCGAACGTCTGCAACTCTCCCTTTGCCCCTCAAGGTATTCCTCTGTCCACAAACATTTGCAAATCATCCAAACTTCCCTATCTCCGTAAACTCCTACAGCTCCAATATCCCTGCTTATTTATGTTGCCTCTTCCAGTTCTGAAATTCTCTCAAAGTGTGAAGACTCGACAATGATCCCTATCTGTATAAACATTTCTGTAGCCTGCAGCACTCCAGACCTGAAGCACCCACTCCAATGCCTTTGACTCTCCCGTTTCAGTTCCGACAAACTCACAATTTACTTAACATCCTCCGTGTGCTATCACTAATCCTGTCAATGTCAGCACCTACAGTATCCTCATCCATCTACTCTCCTCTATAACCTTCTCCAGCTTTTATACCTCGATTTGTGTAAACCTCATGCGCCCCTCCAACGATCCCTACCGCAGGAAACTCCTCCAGTTTTTGCAATGCTCCATATCAGTGTAATTCTCTCCAGCCACAATTGCTATTGCTGTGTCGATCAGCTCTGCCAGACTCTCCCACCTTCCGCTCTGTGCAACCTTCAGAATGTAAACATCCGATGTCAGCAAATACAATCATTAACTGCAAATTCCATATTCCTGATAGTCCCACAATACTATACAGCCCTCCACATCTCTGAAATTCTTCAATCCATAAAATATTCCACGTCTGTGTAAAGGTCACCCATCCGAAACACAGGGCCTCACTGCCGTTTTGATCAGCTGCAATCCCTTCAGATAACCCTGTATCTTCCATAACTCCATTGGAACAGCTTCTTTCATTTTACAATTCGTCTCCCTCATGTCGGTCGCCACCTTTGTGATATTCTTCAGTCATTGCGATTCTCGTTTTCTCACTCCAGACCTTCCAATCTGCCTGACTAATGTCAGGGTATTTATCATTTTCAGCATTTTACTACCTGTAGCGATCTCCAAACCTTCAACCCATCCTGTCTCTGCAACCTCCAAAACTACTATAGCTCACGGTGTATTAATATTTGGCAACATTTGCAAAACTCTCGATTTCCATAACTCCCCCCTCCAACAGCACTTCACATCCCGGCAAGACTGATAGCAATGTAGCAGACATGACTTCACAGCGCTCACGAACATTCTGAATTCCTGCAGTCCAACAACCCTCAGACTCTCAGGCTCCTCCAATCCGCACACCTCTTCCTGGCTGTGTGAAACTGGTTCAGTCTTTTGGAAACTCACTACCACAGTCAACACCTGCAACTCCACCAATCACCCCATCTTTGTAATCTCCAGTGTCGACAACCCACTCTATCTCTGCAACTCTAACGACAATCACTCTCTATGAACTTTCCAATCCGTCCAATCCTCCATGTCTCTAATTCCTGAAATTCCGCTTACCATCCCTGCCTGTGAGCTCATCAGTCCTTACAAATTTCGCTCTCTCGAACGCCTTCAGCTCTAAATACCACCCCTAACTGTGAAATGTCCAGTCGCTTTTAAAACTCTACTTCTTTGTACGCCCTTGAGGACTGCGAAACCTGTACGTCTATGTGACATGTATCATCCTAGCAACTTATGTGATCTCCGTCCGCCAACAGTCATCTCAAAACAACCGATCTAGCCCCGCTCTCTACAATCCATCGATTCTATGTAACTTTCTCTAATGGCTGCAGTCCCTTTATCTCCGGTTATAGATCCTTTTTCAGAGGAACAATTGTCGTAGCACCGATCCTGTAAGAAGAGATGGACCTTCGGTGTATCAGTAAACTTGCCTCATCTTCTAAGTTGTAATGACTTCAAGTTCAATTTTTCCACCTCTTCATTTCAATATCAAGGCATTGAGAATCAGTCTGGTGAGTTTTTTTTCTCTGCTGCCTTCAAAACAATCATATTTTCCCGCTAGTAAGATGACCAAACCTGTTGACAGTATTTCGGTTTGGGCAGACTGGAGCCCTCTCAATCATTACAAACGTTCCCAATTTTATTCTCCTTTCCATTTGGACCATCGAGTCAACTCCGCCATTCGATTATGGTTAAACTGTTTTCTCAATCTCATTTCTCACTCGCTCCGTCTAAATCTTGATCCCCTTAATCGTCAACTGCCCATCTATCTCTGAGATAAATACATTGAATTAATCAGCATTTAGTTGCTAGTTGGTATTGGTGAATGTTGATTAGTAATTGTCTACCTGTTTGTTATGCAACCTTGAAAAAAATCTCGGAACGGACAGACAGAATACTCTGACCACTAGGAATCATGAAAGCCCATTAACTGACAGACACCCTTAGGCAACAGCAAAGGTAAAAAAAAAATCCTACACCGATCATGTGTAAGAAACTCAGAATTTACAAGATTCCATGGAAAGATATCATATTATATTACATGGCACAAACAGGGAGACACCTCGTAATCCGAGTCCTCCACTAAACACCAGGACAAGCTGTCCCTCGTCGCTATATGCGCAGATGACAGGAACCACAAATTCGACTAGGGAAACACATAGGACAAGATAAACAGGGACAGCGAGAGAAAATCTAGATGCCTGGCACTAACCCGCAGTTTTATCAATGAACACATTGACCTGGACACAATATCAGCCATTACAGTAAACAATCAGAACCAGAAAGTGGAAGGAGCAGTAACGTAACCAAATAAAATCTAGAACACACAGCACAGGAGCGCTTCACAGATGGTTCCTAAGTACAGAAGATGTTACCGAGACTGTGACGAAACTTCCCAGCTAAGCAACGATAACCACAAACATGTCACCTAGCTCCCGTGCCACAATATTTGCACAAACCATGAACAGAGAAATAATTTGGAATTTGCCTGATTGGTTCTGTGTTTCAAGATGGATAAAAAAGCATTTGAGATGCGAACACATTAGCCCATGATCGAGCCTGGTATCTGGTTGTTTCGGCTACGGGGCTCAGTATCTCCACAGGCTGGGGAGAGAGTCTATGATCTTCCTGGTCATATTTGGAGCACAGTTCTCGGATAGATGAGAGCAGCTGACCATGCCCCGGCAGGAGAGAGAGCCTGGGATCTTATAGATCTCCTTGTGCGTCTGTTTTCCCGACTGGATGTGTGAAGCTGCAAATATCTAATTTACTGGTGCTTGTTCAGTTCTGAATGTATTTACCAGTTCTACGTCGATGTTTCAGAATGTGATTCCGAAATGGAACTGTTACACAGGCAGGAATGAATGCAGCAACAACTCCCAGATATGAATTCCAGACCAGTGTTTTGCTTAACAGAGCTTCTGATTAGAATAATTTTTTCACTCCCTGAAATGTTCCAATTGAAAAGCTAAGTTATTTCAGCTGGTGAGAATTGAATGTGCATCAATGACCATATTCTGTAAATATAGGCAGTTCACCTTTCCAGTCAGATTGTGGGATACATCTACACGCCTCATGTACCCGTTTGCCCTCTCACTGCCTCCCATTTTATATCTTCTGTAGATAAATACAGGGAACTAAGTCACACGGCATTTTGTCCCGGTATTATATTAATTAAGCGTTTCCATTTAAAATGCTCTTCTTCACAGAATATTCATGTGGCTGGTCCAGCTCCTTTTTCACTTCAAACAAAACGTAAAACCGTTGTCGCTGTAATCTCCTTCAGCCCAGACAACAAGCCCTATCACTGTAATATCCACAAGCCTTAACGCACATTCATATCTCTCTCAGCTCCGCTGGACCCTGCCGCCATCCCCATCTCTGGCACTTGCTGCGATCATTCAATTCCTTCCTAATTTTTCAATAATGCAAACGAATTGATAGCTTTAACGGGAGAAACTAGGTCAGATGCAGCTGCATTTTGGAGATGTGTCTGCAGTGTGACCAAGACTGAGCACTGAATACTCAAGGGTTTTCACCATTTACACAGGAAGGACAAATGGTCCAACACAGTGAAGTAGTATAGCGTAAAAAGGATGGGATCAGTATTGTTTTGATGTTAATCAATTTACACACTGCTCCGCTCTGCACTCTCCGCTCTGCCCTGCATATTGATGCAAACGGATATTGGCAACATTTGAAAAATCAGAATATAGCAAATACAGAGGAAATCATTCTGAACACTGCCTGCATTGGACAAAACATGCTGCTGCTTTCAAACGCTCGTTGTGACACCCTCGAGTCTACTGGAGTTCGGTGCAGATGTCGGCACCTTTTTAATATGAGTTAAGAGTTTCTGCCTCGACTCCGCATCCATGCGTTACTTCCATGTCATTACTATACACTGGGCGAAATAACAACTTGCCTCACCACATCTCCAACATTTCAATTAATTACATGAAACATTTGCCGCTGGTAACTGAGTCCTCCAACGTGAATACTGTCTTCCCTCCCTCTTTACCCCGGCACCTGACAACATGTACACTCCAATTAAAACACCTCTCAGCAACTTCCAATCAAATCTTTCCATGTAACTGCACTTTCAATTTTGCAGGGTAATGAATCTCCTCTGGACATTCTCCAGTCCAATTTTATTTTTCCACGTGATGGGGTGACCAGACATGCACACAATACACAAGCTGTGATTGAACTCGTTATTTATATGGTTCCAGCATAAGCGTCCTGCGCTTATATTCTGACATTGGCAGATATAGGGAATGATGCCATGTGATAGGTAAAGAGATTATTGGTGTGTCCGACTACCATCAGGCATCTGTGCACACTGAACGTAATTTCACTTATTTTGCATTTCTCTCGATTGTTGATGTCACCAAATGCCTTGCCTTGCATTTTTCTGCGTTTCATGCTACATTCACCTGTACCTTGTAGATTCTGCTTTTAAAATATATGTCATGTGATCTATTGTTAAATCCAAGAAAGTCACATTAAGTTACAAATTACTACCTTAATCCATCTGAGTCAGATTAATTACAAACGGTCTTCGTTGAACAAATAAAGATACACTGTACTGGAATCCCCAAAACTTCCTCACTGACTGTTTTCCTGTGTCTCAGAATTGCAGCCTCAATCAATTCAGTAACTTCCTGTTCCATATTAAACAAAGCTCCGGTATTTGCCATTCTCAGTTCCTCCGGCACCATCCCTGTATCCATTAAAGAAACGATAATGATGGACTGTTATCTGAGACTCCCGTTGACTCACTGTGCAGGGAAACCTGACTGACTCGGAGCAATGATATCAAGCTTCCTGGTTTTGTGGCTGTGCTAAATCACAAGGCAATACAGCGGTTGGATGAACATGGTGGCTGTGGCTAATTGGAAATAATGCTAAAAGCAGGGTAAGACAAGGCAAAAATTCCGTGATCATTCAAGTGAGTGTGCAGACTACAGGTGTAATCCAGGAGCCTGGTGTATATGCCTTAGCACAGTGTTCTTTCAGCAGCATCACAAAAGAGTTGTCAGTGCACCCTGATCTGCAGCATTGAAGTACAGAATCGTAATTTCAATGGGTCGGAGATGTGCTGCGATGGCATGGCGAGGCTACTGTATGACAGATGCCAGCATTGGTGAGTGTAGAGAACCCGCCGCTTCTATCTGTGCAGTGTCCCCCGAGACATTGGTGTCCAAGATAGAAGTCTGCAGGAGCGAGGGGCGAGATGGAGTCACCAGTTACCATCTCTGACTTTCAAGTCAAATTCTCAATATTGAGTTTCCTCACAGTGGGAGGGATGATTTGAAGCTACAAATTGATGAGGAGATATCTACATTCATGCGTCTGTTGATTATCAGTAATGAATCAGACAGCAGCTGACCACTATCTTGCTGAAATCTTGTCATAAAGATCAGTACAGCACAAGAACTGGCCATGCGGCCCACCAAATGGTGAACTGACACATGATGCCTTCCGGAATGTATAAAAAGACCGATCATTTTATTTCCTTTTTACTTCTGTTGTTGTCAAGATATCTATTCATCATTGCTATTGCATCTTCTTCTACAACCTCCATTATCAGTGCATTTCAGGCCCTTTCACATTCTGTCTGGAACAGAAAAAAAAACACTTCTCAAACGATCCTTCAAACTTTCCCACTTTTACGTACAAACTATGCCCCCGAGTAATTGTCAAATTTAATCTGAACAACGTCTCCCACTGTCTATTCTATCCATACCTCTCAGGGTTTTGTGAACCTCCCGCAGGTGGCCCTTAGCCACTGATATCCAATTGAGAACAAGCCAATTTTGTTCAGTTTCTCTCAGGACGAATATCCTCCCAATTACAGAACATCTTAGTAAACATTTTTTTAAACACCTTCTCCAACACCTCTACATCCTTTTGCTGATCTTGTTACCAGTATTCTACATAATATCCCAAAACTAGCCGAAATAAACTCCCATTCAGCGGCAACATGACATTCCAATTTTGATATTCTATGGTATGATTGATATATGCAAGCATGTGGTAGGTCTTCTTAACCACACTGTTCATTTGTGTTGCCACATTCAGGAAAATGTGGACCTGCATTCCCAGATCCCTTCGGATGTTGAAGCTACTTAGAGTTATTTCATTTACTGTATTAGTTTCTCCTACAGCAGACCTTATAAACTGCATCATTGCGCAGTTGTCCAGGTTAAATTCTATTTGCATTTTCCCCAAACAAGTCTCCAGCCTATTTAGATCCTGTTACATTCTCTGCCAATCATCTTCGCAATCCGCAAATTCGCAATCTATTTAAAAATTACAGTTAGAAAAAACACCCTTACATCATTCCTCTGTCTTTTTTGATCTAACAGTTCTGGATCCACTTTACCAACGGACCACTGATTCAATTTTACTTCGCTTTATGTGTGAGCCTGCCATAGGAATCGTATCAATGGACTTGAAAAGTCCATTTGGCGAACATCCAGTTCTATGCCCTCATCAATTACTTTTATCACTTTCGCAAAATATACAATCTATTTTGTGAGGCACGATCTTCCACACACAAAGCCATGTTGCCTTTCGTGAGTCAGTCAATGTTTTTCGCAATGTGAGTCAGTCCTATCTCCATGAATCTTCAATAATGTTCATAACACTGACGCAAGTCTCATGCCCTGAAATTTATTCGCTTAACCCTTTTGCCCTTCTTCAACTAAGGAAAGAAGATTAGCTATTCTCCAGTTCTTTGCAACATTTCCTGTCACTGAAGAGCATATAAGCAGTGCACACAAGGCCCCAACAATTCACTCGCTCGCTTACCGCAGTATCCTTCAATTTATTGCGTCACATTCTGGAGACTTGACTACTTCAATGCTTTTTTCGAAACGGACAGCATATCCTCCATTTTTAAATGTCGAAAGGCTCTGGAATGTCAGCATATCCTTCTCGAGACTCACCATCCACCATGTCCTTCTTCCTTTTTGAAAACCGGTGCAAAGTGTTCATTAAGTACTTCACCTTCTTCCTCCGCGCAATAATTTCCTCATTTATCCATCAGACGGTCTGCTCATTCCTTGGCTACCCTCTTAAGCCCGATAAACTAGTTTAGGATTTTCCTTAATCCTGTTTGCCAAAGATATATTATGTTGCCTTTTCGCCCTCCTAACCCCTTGTTTACGTATTTTCTATTTTTTTCCTGTTTTTGAGGCCTTCAGTTTTCTTCTGCTTCCAAACGTTTCGATGCGCTTCCTTTCTCTATTGACGGAGCTCATCGTTTCTCTAAAGTCCTGGTGTTTTTAAATCTTGTCATCGTTACCACTATATCTCAGTGACTAGATGCATATCGGAAACGCAGTGATATCACGGATGTTCTGATGGGCATCTCAGTCAATTCTCCCAGACTCATCACGACAGCCCACATTGGTGAAGTCCCTTTAATGTTCAATTCAAATTCAGAATCATATACAAACCTTCTGCATCTACAGGTGGCTTCTGTTGTTTGCCTTTTATGTTCCTTCCTCTACTTATTTTAGTTCTCTGCATTGAAAATAAATCTGCTAAAGATTGTTTGATGTACCTTGCCTACATCATTTCACACACACTATTTGCTTCCTAATTTCTTTTTGAATGTTACCCCGCAGGTACCTTGAGTGAATCCATGAGGAAAGGCATCATCACCCTCATCTACAAGCGGAAGGGGGAGAGGGAGGAACTCAAAAATTGGAGACCAATCTCACTATTAAATGCGGATTACAAAACCTTGGCAAAGGTCATCGCCAACCGGGTCAGGTCTGCTCTGGGATCAGTGATCCACCCTGACCGAACCTGTGCTGTACCGGGCAGGAAGATCGCTAAGAGTCTCACACTCCTCAGGGATACAATCGCCTACGTGCAGGACAGGGTATTGGACACCTGCCTCATCAGCCTGGACCAAGAGAAAGTCTTTGACAGGATACCACACAGGTATATGAGAAATGTTCTCTCCAAAATGAGCTTTGGGGAGGGAATCTGCAATTTGGTTAAGACTGCTCTACACCAACATTGTCAGTGCAGTCCCAATCAATGGGTGGGAATCAGATAGCTTCCCAGCCCAGGGTCCGCTCGGTGGAGCAGGACGAGACGTGCTCACGTTTCTTCTTCCAGAAGGTGCACAAAGAGAGCTCCGTGCTCAGCAGCCTGAAGGAAGAAGGTGGCTCGATAACGTCATCTCAGGCTGACGTCATGAGGATCAGTAAATCCTTCTATGCCAGTCTGTATGACGCGAATGCGACTGACAGCGTGGCCTCCCAGTTGTTCCTGTCCTCTATCACGGAGGTCTTAGACGACAGAACATGGGAGAGGCTGGACCAGCCGCTATATCTGGACGAGCTGACCAAGGCCCTCGAGTCCTTCAAAAAGAATAAAACTCCCGGAAGCGACGGCTTACCAGTCGAGCTCTATTCCGCTCTGTGGGACTTGATTGGCCAGGACCTGCTGGAGGTGAATGTCAGTATGCTGCCACATTCCATTCTCCTCTCGGCGTTCTGCAGTATTGAGTTCCCACAGTCTGATAGAAGTTCTCCTGTTCTGCTTGCTTGTGTCCAAACTTCCGGGGAGCTCTGCATTTAACAGCCTACCATTTCATACGTGAGAACACATTTTCTCAGAACGACTTTAATCTCCCTTCATAAGAGCCACGTCTCTTATTCTGTTTAATCTTCTCGTTATTGTTTCCTGTTCACTTGAATGAAATCTTTTCTCAGTTAAATAAAATGGAATTCGGTCATACGAAGACTCCAGCTTTTATCTAAATATGTCCTTGACATACTTATGTTTGAATGAAATGAATGATGACCACTATTCCCCCCTTAATGCCCGTTTTCTTCCAGCTGACAGTGGCAATGAGTCTGAATGGTCCCCTGTGAGAAGTACCACGGTAATCACACCTGCGGGTTAGTGTCATTAGTGGACGGAGGACGTGATTATAGACGGTGCCCATTTAAGTGGGCTGCTTAATCTTTAATTGCGTCAAACTGTTTGAGCACTATTGGAGTTGCATTCATTCAGTTATTCCAAAGTATTCCTGACGTGGTGATATTGGACAGGCTTTGGCAAGACAGGAGAAAATTTGCTAGCAACAGAATTCCCAACTTCTGTTCTCATGTTTTCACCATAGCAGTGATATGGTCTTGGATATACCTGAGAATGTTAGTGCCAATGAATTCTGGAATGGTACTATCGTTGAATGTTGAATAGCGATGATGAGATGCTTTATTATGGTCATTGTTGGCGTTTGTATCGCACAGATGTTAATTGTCACTTGTCAACCCAAACCTGGCGGTTGTTCGAGTATTTCTGTATTTGGATAGAATTTGTGATCTGAGGAGTTAAAAGTTAAGAACACATGAGGAAACCTCATCACATCTGACAATGCGAAGGAGCCAGCTTGGTGATACCTCGTGTTCCACAGTGCCTGATGCCCTTGTTCCTCAAGATGGCAGGGTTTTTAGAAGGTGCTGTCTCATAAGTTGTGGTGCAGTGAATATTGCAGATGATACGTACTGATACGACTGAGCGTATGGTCGAGGGCATGGTCGGTCGTGGAATTGATAGCAATTAAATAGGCTCCTTTTGTCCTGGATTAGTCCTGGGATGTAAACCATCAAAGGCTTTGGGGTGTCAGCAGGTGAATTACTCACTGCAGAATTACTGTCTTCTGACCTGCTCTTGAGGACAGTGTTATTTGTATGCCAAGTGCAGGACAATTTCTGCTCAATGATAACACCCAGAATTCTGATGCTGATAAATACTGTGGTGGGGTCTCAGTGATGTTAATGCCATTGAAAATCAAAGAAAGAATAGTTTGCTTCTTTATTATCTTATTTGTCTGATATTTATGCGGAGTGATCATTACTTGCCATTTGTAAGAATAATCTTGAATATTTTCCATGTCTTGTTGCATTTGACATGGACAGTTTCAGGAAATGTATAATCAATGAACATTCCCACGTCTGATCTTATGATGGAGAGAGGCTCATTGCAGCAGCTGAAAATGTTTGAGCTTCAGATAATCTCTTCCCTGAGGAATGGCTGCCGAGTTGTCATGGAGTTCCTATTACTGATACTGACAACAATCATTTTCTTTTGCTCATGAAAATTCCAACCAGTAGTGTACACCCCCCAAATTCTGATTAAGTATAATGTTACCCCGTTTCCTATTGTTACACACTGTTGAATGGTATTTTGGTGTTAAGAGTAATTACTCTCACTGATCCGTCAGAGATCCATTTTGTTGAACAAAGCTTGCAATGGGGTCAGATGCTGAGTGAGCCTGATGGGACAATAACTGAATGACACTGTTCAGGTTATTGCTGATTGGTCACATTATTGCTGACACCCTCCTTCATAGTTACATAGTAGACTGTACACCAATGGTTCATTGACTGGTTGCAATACAAGTGCCCTGCTTAATTGTTTAAATGACATACTTGGCCATTATATCACATTGTTGGTTGACGTGAGCGTTCTTGATGAAATGGAACTGCTTGGCTTGAGATGTGGTAATCTCTGGAGTTCAATCACAATGGCCTCCAGCCACTGATATTGACGTCGTGTGGAGTGAATCGAATTGTCTGAAGACTGAGGTCTGTGACGCTGGGGCCGACTGAGGGAGTTGGAAATGGATCATCTGCACAGCCCTTCTGGTTGAAGATTGTTACAAATGAAGCAGCTGTACTTTCTTTTTCCCGGATGTGCCACGGTCCCCCATAACTGGGAATTCCATTGCTGGATAGCAGCCTGCTCTTCCAATGGTGACTTTCATTGTCCATTAACGTTTATGACTAAATGTGGCAGGACCACACCGATAGATCTGAACCATTATCTGGGTGATCACTGAACTCTGTCCATGTCCTGCTGCAGAGCTTTCTCGCAACCACAGGATGCATAATCAATGCCGACTGTTATATCTACTATATACCATGGAGCTGACCCCTCTGCCTGGCTGTGTCGTGTCAGTGGGACAGAACATACGAGAGAGTGTGTGACGTTGCCTGGGAACTTTTCCTTTCCACAGATTCCTGCTTTACAGACAATGGCTGACTGATGCTTGATGAGTCAATAGAAAATACATGTTAGATTCCTTCACATTACATACCTTTCGCACAACGAAGATTTAATACCACTTTATTTCTTACATAGTTTAAAATAAACAAAACGTTATTATTTTTCAGTTGAAAAAATTGTAGTGATCAACAGTTAAATTATCAGAGTACAAATCTAGCAGTTGCGCAGTTCATTGACTGCAATAAGCACTGAGTTATGTTCAAATTGGTGAACGCAAGCTGTTGAAATTACTTTGAAAAGCAACCCTGAATTCAGACACAGTGCTACTGCGCCTCACCTCGACTTTCAAAATCTGTCCAGGCAGCTTTCAAAATGGAGCTGGAGAGTTATTCACACAATCTCTCAAAACAAACCACTCAGAAACATACCTGACCAACATGGAAATGTGTGGGGCAGACTGTACAACGGACAGGCACAGGACTCTGTGCTGGCCGTAAAGCAGCTCAACCTTTAATAATCACTTGACAATAAGTAAATCCTGCAGGCTTGTCTATTCTTTTGTGCCACCTAAACACTGTAATTCTACACCTTGAACAAAATCCTGAATTAAAGTGTTATTAAGGAGATGGACTCCTGCAGTCCATGGCGTCTGGCATTGAATCCATCATTCACCATATCCGGTGCACGCGAGCTCCACAACATCACTATCCAAACAGAATTATGCAGCTCTATTAATGGCCAGCACATTCCCAGCCCAGCGTCCTTTTTACATGGCTCAGGATAGAAATTTCTGTGTAAAAGCTTTCAACATTGTTCAGACCATTAACATTAAAGGCATCCTTTGCTTATATACACTTTTTGATTTTCCAATAAGCTCAAAATCCACCGATGTTTTCAGTTCATTTTAAGTCAACAATATAATGAAAACAGTGCACAAATAATGGTAAAGTTCTTTGAAAAGATTATTCTTATTGCCACAGCCCAAACCATATTATTATCAAATGCAAGTGATTGGAAAATGTGCAGTCATTTTCGCTTGTACTAACGTAGCATGCTAATATTCACACAATCATTTAGATAGCAACAATGTTACCGAGTGTCTCAGCATTCTCCAGTCAGATATGAGTACATTTTCAATTGCTTCTGTCTATCTCACAGCTCAGTAATGCGATATGTGAATATGAGTGTCGGTGTGAAACAAGGTGTGCAAGTGATGCCTCTGACAGACTGACAGATTGCTTCAAACAACGTACCCTTCAACTGTTCACAACAAGCAAGGCACTGACTGAACCGAACCAGCCTGTGCTCACAAAACCAAACACTCTGTGCCCAGTTTTCGTCATACAGAGACAATATTGTTCGTTGTAATTTATTCATAGAATGTGATTGGGTCAGTGTTCATTGTCTATCCCTTGTTGCCCTGCACTTCTTCCTATATCTCTCACGCCTGCTTCAGCCTCTCCACCCCTCCCCGTCCCTATGACCGCATCCAGCCGTGCCATTCCTCCTTTTATCTGTCACCTCTTCCAGCCCCGCCAAACCTCCTTCTCTCTCTCTGACATCCTCCAGCCTCTGCGCCTTTCCCTATCTCTGTAACATATCTCCAGCCGTAACATCCTTCCCAATCACTGTAACCTCCAGCAGCTACACCTCACCACAATCCTGTGAATGAATAAAAACAATCTCAGTCGCGTGCTCCAACACCCGCATGCCTTGATGTTTCTGAAACATCCTCCAGTCAAAATCAACGATTACCTCCTCAAGATCCCATTCCACTTTGTCTCTGTAAAACTCTCCAGCATCTACATCGCTCCTCAATGCTTTCTTCATTCCTACTCCGTTCCAACCATCTCCCAGGAAAATCCTCTCGCATTTACTTCGCTTTGTGTCACTTCCAACCTCCATATCCATCCCTATCTCTGTAATATCCCTAAGCCTCTACAATCTTCCTTATCTCTGTACAGTCTTCCAGACACGGCAAAAAACGCTGCATATATCGTCTCCCCAAAATCAATGTGCCTCCTTATTTTTGTAAGCTCCTCCAGTCCCACACCCCTCCCTATCTCTCAAACATCCAGCCCCATGCACCCCTTCCTATTTCTCTGACTTTCTTCAACACCTTTACCCTTCCCTGTCTCCCTGTCTCCAGAATCTCTACCTGTCCTTCCACCTCTCCCGATATGTCTGATCTCCTCCGGCCTTTAAAAACATTCCTATATATCTAAAATCCAGAACAGACAATGTTCCCGATCAATCTCAACTCTGTTAGACCCCACACCTCTTCCGATCTTTTTGACATGTACCAGCCTCTACACCCCTCTCTATCTCTCCAATGTCCAGCCCCTACCCCCTCCTTCTATCTGGTGCAGAGCAACAGAGGAGATCAGTCACTCATCAAATCAATCACGTATAGTTTGGTATGGATTGGACAATGCTCATGCAAAATACGACTGGGAACAAAAGATTCCCCTCCTTTCAATTTATAGAGGTTCCCCTCTCTGAAACTCCTGCTTCATCTACTGGCATTGTTGCAGACCAAGATTCACTGTCAGTACAGACCCCACATCCCAGAAATGGCTCACGAAATCCTCCGGTCCCCCTGACTGCAATGCTTCCCAGGAGAAAGTGAGGACTGCAGATGCTGGAGATCAGAGCTGAAAATGTATTGCTGGAAAGGCGCAGCAGTTCAGGCAGCATCCAAGGAGCAGGAGAATCGACGGTATGGGCATGAACCCTTCTTCCTGATTGCCCAAATTGTATTCTGAACCTGAAAGTTATTCTGCTCAAACATTCTGTTGGCAATGGGATTTCCTCCTGGAACTTATGGATATGGCCGGATTTACTTTGATTCAGACAGTGGGGAATTTCCACTGAATCTTCTATAGGAATTCTCTACATGTTGTAAAGAACATGAAAAGTTTTCAGCTCCCCCAATTTGGTGTGAGGAGGAAGAAGGAACGACAGAGCGAGCAGTAGACCATTCCCTCTCAGGCAGGTTCAATTTTCACACTCTTTGAGCTGAAACATACAATAATGTTTCTCAACCCCCAAATTGGAACATGTTGAGGAAAACGGGGGGAGCTATTACTGCGCCACAATTTAGAATGTTTGAATGGCTTCGTCCCTTGCTTTGTAATTACGTAAAGAGCTGAATGGCTTCATTCTATCCTGTGTAACTCCCGAGGAACAGAATTGTCGTCTCCTGTCTCCTGACTGGTTGAATAGGATCTTCTTCTCACTGCGCAACAGCGTTGAGGGCTTGAGTGAGAGAGTAACGCATAGAGTTGGCCATTCGGCTCCGTGAGTCTGTTGCTCCATTCAGAATGTTCATTTTTGATATGATTATGTCTGAACATTATTTGCCCAGTAATTATTGATCGCAATGCCCAAATGTTATTCGAGCTCAGCCTTGAATATCTACAAAGACCCAGTCTTCACTGTTCCTTCGGGAAGAGCGCTCTACAGACAGCACAGTGCAAAAGAGGAAGGGACATCCTTATCACAATCGGGGATACATTATGTTAAAGGTGTGTTGAACTTACACTAACGATCGAACTATTTCAACACTCACAAACAACAATTAGAAACAGACATACACAATTCAAGCCCATAGACCTATCCCACATTACCATTGAATCCCAAATGAAATATTCAACGGCCTTAATTGACTCTGGACTCGGACGACACCTTTTAAGATCCCATAATACCATAAGAGAATAAAAAGGAACAGAATGCGGTCATTTGTACCACGACGTCCGCTCTGCTGCCCGATAATGGTTGCGATGTTTATCAGCACCATTCTCCTGCCTTCTCCCCATAATGCTTGATCCCTTATAAATGAAAAAACTAATTTATTTCCGTATTTAAAAAAATACTGTTTCTGTATGACTCTATGATTAAGGTTTTGTGTATGTGTGTCTGTATCTGTATTCTTCTGTGTCATTGTCTGTGTACGTGTTCCATATGCCGCCTTAATTATCTGTTGCACCTGCAAACCAACTTATTGTGATTAATGCACAAGGACATTCAGGAACCTCCGCACTGCAGCATGCTGCAATGTTTTTACGATTTAAATAATAGTCCAATTTGCTGTTTGTTATGAAGGTGTACTTGCGTACTGTACAGTTAAGAGAGCGTGAAACCTCGCAAGGAAAGTCTGAAATCACAGAGTGTGCTGAACAATTTAGAAATGTAACATTTGGTTTTGAAAAGAATAACTTGAGCTGCGTTGCCATCATACACGTCGAATTCGAATTTGAACAATCAGTTTATATTATGCCTCAACATACTAAATTGCAATCGAATTTGGATTTTAATATTTTGATGATATCAAACCAATTAGACGATTTGATGTTTTGGGGTATAATATCAGGCACTTTAATCAGTTGCGAGAACGTCAAAGAACAGCGACGTATCAACTGACTGCTAACAGAATAGCTCTTTGAAAGGTAGGTTATTCCTGATGAAAGGCTTTTGCCCGAAACGCCGATTTTGCTGCTCGTTGGATGCTGCCTGAATTGTTGTGCTCTTCCTGCACCACTGATCCAGAAGCCCATTAGAAATTTGTGCGGCTGAAGGCCGAAGAATAGATGACGCAGGAAAATCTTTTAAGAAAATCGGCAGAGGTAAATAGACACAGGAAAAATGAGAGAGGAAAATCGACAGAGGAAAGTCGACATCGAGAATCGAAAAAGCTGGCTAGCTTTGAAATGTGTTGTTTTTTATTGTAAATCTCTTACAGTGTTTTAACAAACCAATATTGTAGAGTGGAAGGTAAATGATAGATTTAAGAGAAAGATTTGCAAATAGTCGTTGTCTCATATTCTCTTTTGAACTTAAAGAATGAAATTATTGGTTTTGTTTTCTTTAAGTGGTGAAATTTGGGATAGTCCTTTGCCTCTCCAAAGTTAACAGATTACAGTGCGAGGTCAGCTTTTCTGTCTGCCTGATTTCAATTAGCAGAGGTATTTACCCCGCGTCGTAACATATTATTCAGAACTAAATGGATGACCTTACGTTTACAATATTGTCCTACAGATTGCATCACAAAACGTTGGAAGTTAGAGAAAGTGCAATAAAATTCATCTCCAACTTCGGAAATGCTTCACTCCGAGTGTGCTGGATGCAATCGCAGTGGAAATGCACTTTAATGTACAAATTTGTGTTGGGAATACAGTCCAAGGACAGAACATTTTCAAATTGCAGGTCATGCATAAACATTACTCTACATATGAATATTCCACTCGGAGGGTCTTCAGTAGAATTAGATTCTTCACTAAGTAAGCCTGTTGTGTAATTGTATGTATGCTTGTGCTGTCAGTTTAATTTGAGCTGTGCACTGCTGTCCTCCCCATCCCTCTATGTTTGAGCCCTTGATGGTTTTCAACCTCTGCCACCACGTATGCTGGAGGGTCGGAGGGCCAGCAGAGAGAGACATTGCATCTCGTTAAACAGTGACTGCCAAACCTTCAATTTACTCTCACACATAAAGACACTGCCACGTATATAGAAATTGGGAGTCTGTCGGAATTACTCCTGCTCCGTGATTAGTTTGTCAATGCTTCATTCACTCACGTATTTATGCCAGGAAGTCTGTTACTTGGTTCGCAGTGCGTCACTATTTAACTGGCTATGAACAAACTGTGCCAGTTTTATCCTTGCTAATACATTTGAGTGTGTCAGCATTTCAGTTGTTCCATGTGAAGTCCGACTCTAGTACAATTTCTATGCTTGCAGACAACAATCCTTGAAGGATGGCAACGTTTTTGATGCACAGTTTGGAATGGTAACAGTACAGTGACAAGTTGGTGTATTGTTCAGGAATATGGCAGATAAGGATCAATAAAGAGCTGTGTGGGATAAAATCAATAGGCTATACAGTTATAAAGCGAGTGCAGAAACAGAGAGCCCTAGGTGTGTATCATCGCAGTTTATTAAAGCTGTCAAGACAAGTGTGGAGAGCAATAAATATCACAGTTCAGTTTCAGGAGCTGAGCTTTTTACAGGAGGAGGTGTAGGAGGGAGCCTCTGTACTCCCTTCCTGGCAGGTGGCTCGTGTCAGGGTCCTCTCCACATGGTGGGGAAAGGGCATCTGACGAGTTGTCATTTGACATTCCACTACCTGGTTGGGCACTGTCGCTCCTATTACAAGCAGTTTCTCCTGGAATGGGAAAAATGGAGGCAGGCAATGAGGGTGGCATTGCTGTTAAATGCCGGTGTAGGTGGGGTGGAAATGGTGAGGTGTCCGAAGGGAATCAGTCCACAGGGTTGTATCCACGTTGTATTAATGTTGTGGGGTGCATAGTGGAAGCGAGAGAGAGTGAATGAGAGAGCGAGGGAAAGAGAGAGAGAGAGAGAGAGAGAGAGAGAGAGAGAGAGAGAGAGAGAGAGAGAGAGAGAGAGAGAGAGAGAGAGAGAGAATTTACTGCACGCAGTACTGAAAGTGTTGGAGCATGAGTCTTGTTCAGGGGGAGTTGCCATTCCAGATGTACAGTGAGTATCAGGGAGCATAGCGAATATGGTGACACTTATCCTGGCAGAGCGGGGAAGGTTATTGATGCTTGTGTAGTATTTTTAGACATGTCTTCGGACCGCAAATAACACAATACGCTGCGTAGTTAACTCAGACCATGCTTGGTGTGTAGCCCCTTCTGTGAAGAGAATGACACTCCGCTATCCTCGCCCACCCACCGGGACCATCGTGCCCCTATCGACAAATCGTGGTGTCATTGTTCCCATCTGCCATGATCGGGTAAACTGCACGGCAGCTGCAAACTGAGAAAGCTCAACCGTTTGCCCATTTGCCTTTTAAAGATGGCACCACTGCCAGGGATCACGTCAAATTCAGGGGTATCTGGGCGCTGGTGTGAACCTCCAGCCATGATAGGTGGGAGAATCGACCTGGCATTGAATGAGGGGTACCCCATAGGTTGGGGTAGGTAAAAATGAGTTAAGTTGGACAAGATAGTGCCAGGAAACTAGCTCAACGTCGTGCAGATTATCTCTACGTCACACCCAATGAAACTGACACTGAGATATATTATTATTAGATTCAGCTCAATGAGTCGACGATCGTGCTGACCCCACACCCAGTTAGAAAGCTGAAGAAGAAATGCTGATCCAAAACTTTCCATCATCTGAACTCACACCCAAGTCCCATTCACCCATTATTCCTGGGAATACTCGCCCATGATGCCGGATGCAATCACAATGCCTTTATTTCAGTATTCTGCAACCTGTAAACACATCCTTCCATGATACTGTCTCAGAGTCTCCCCATTTCTCTCTATTTCCCAAATCACTCCCATTTGTTGCTGTTGCTGAATTCGGGGGTGGGACCTTATCTTACGAAGATCCTGTACAGTAGCAGCAGCACTTTACCAGCCTGTTATAAGGTTCCCATCCAGGTTAGAGCAGTCTCAGCTCTCTGGGGGAACACACAACAATGCTGAAAGATCATTGTCCTTCTCTACTCCACCAGCATAACGGGAGATCTGTAGAAAATCTCACAATGTCGCTTGAGAAGAAAGGATAAGATGTGGTGAGATAATATTTATGTAGAAATATGCCTCGCCAAACATCTCGCCTGAGTCCACCATTAACCTCACCAGAGCCCACGTCACTCAGATTCCACAGAATCTGTTGAGGAGTTCTTCGGAACAGCAAGGAGAAGCAAACATTCATGAGAGTTACATATCAAATTGAAAGCTGCAATACAAATGTTGGCTATGTTATAAAACAGGAAATTAGACATACATGTTTGTGGGTACTGCAGTAATAATGGACTGCTTCAAGTTACATCTAACCAGTGTTTCCCCAAGTGAATGTTAATGTTGAGTGTGTATGAGCCGGGTTGCTTTAGTAGTATGTTGAGCACCGAGCTGTTGATCAGGAAATTTTGGAATTAGTGTTGTGTGATCAGAAGAGCAAATTGAATACTTTGCTCTTGAGGATTTTTGGGGAATAGTGATCTTAATATATTGAATTTTACATGACGTCTGAATGCAAGCAGTTCTTTTTCTTATATTACGGGTATATACCTGAGTCGTGCAAGCCATTAAGATACAAGAGTAAAGTTGGTTTTAGTAAATTTGGAAAGTACATTAAAATGACTTAATGAAAGACAGGCAATATCTGTTATTTACAGAAGCACTGTAAGGTCTACAATATACCTATATCCCTCCAAAGCATAATTCGCAAAAGTCAAAGGTGACTCAACGATGGTGAACAAAAGAAGTTAGAAATTACATTAGATCGAAGAAAGTGCCTTAGGAAATGGTCGTATATTGTGCATTCATTGAAATTTTGGACGCAACAAAAGAGGACTTATAAACTGATAAGTATAAAGAGAACTGCAATACAAACTAACCAGAAACAAAAGGACTGACGAAAAACCTCTATGAATATTTGAAAGGAAAATAAAAACAAGGTCAAATGTGGAACAGTGAATGTGTGGACAGGATATTTTTTCGCGAGAACAGAAAAATGATTGGGAAACTAAACATTTATTTTATATCTGCCTTCACGGAGGAAGGTCCAGAATATCTCCCAGAAATACCAAGTGACCATGGGACTTGTGTAACGAAAGACTAAAATCAGTGACGAGGTAGCATTTGAAAACATAACTGCATTGATAAGCCTGACAGACCAAATGTACTTCATACCAGAATTTCAGAGAAAGCAGAAATGGAGATTTCAATTGCATTGGGAATCATTCTATTTTTCCGTATTCAATTTGGAAAGTTATGAATGCATTCTAAGGATTTACAAAGTGAAGAAGAGGGAGAATGGTGAACTACAGACCAGTTAACTTCTTGTTCACAGTGGGGAATCTGTCGGAATTTATTATAAAGAATGTGATATTGGACACTTGGAATGTCATTGCATAATCTAGAGAATGATGCTAGATTTCTGAAAGGGAAGGCAGCATTTACCAAATTTTTGCTTGAAGATGTCTCTTGTCCATATAAACAATGGAGAACCAGTGGATGTGGTCCAGTTGGATATCAGGAGGAATTTTAAAGAATTTATATAGTACGTTAGCGCTAAAACAAGAAAGAAAATTGTATTGGGAGAACATACGCAAATGGGGAAGATAAGAGTTAAGTTTCCCTTTGTTTGACGGGAATCAGATTATAGGCGATGAAGGGCTCTGTGTTCTCTCTCCACGCATGATGTCTGAGTCACTGCGATCTCCAGCATGTGTTGGTTTCAGTACAGATTCCAGCTTCTGAAGTAATTTGCACCGACTCGGAGTAAAAATGTTCTGCACCAGTGACACAGAATGTTGGTGAGTGTGTACCTGGAGTATTGAGTACAGCTTTGATTTCCTGATCCAAGTTAATCATACTGATCTCATATACTGAATGGACATTTTCCAGAGTAATCCCTCGGATGGCAAGATTGTCCAATGAGGGAACTCTGCCTGTATGCTGCAGAGTTTCAGAGAATGAGAGGTGATCGAAATGAAACTTTCAAAATATCACTCAGAGGGGAGTGACGAACATAGGGGCATTGAAAAGTGTGAGCAAGATTAGCGATGATTTCAAAATATTCCACAAGAACATCAGGACCCATTAGAAACCAAGGGGGCAATCTGTGTGTGAAGCTGGAGAACATTGATAGATTGTGACATGAGAGCTTCCCATCTGTTTTACTTGGGAGAATGAGGGGGCAGATACATAGTTCAAGAAGATGGACGGGGAAGGTCTTAAACAGATGGATATAAACTGCGAGCAGGGATTGATGGGTTTGGCTGGTATAAAATTGGACAAGTCCTCAGGTCTGGATGAGTTGTTTCACTGGCTGCAGTTGGAGGCAAGGGAGGAGAGGCACTGATTCAAATGTTTAAGTAGGATCCTGTCACATAGGAGGTGCTAGAGGACTGGAGCCTTGACAGAAGTGCGGGTGGAGGTAGACCAGGGAACTGTAGATCAGTATCAGATCAGTGTCAAGGAAACTACTGGGTAAAATAGGGAAGGAGAAAATTGATCTTCATTTAGAGAGGCAAAGTTTGATCAGGATCACCAGCAGGAAGATATCAGAGGGAAGTCGTAACGAACGAATTTTATTGATTTTGTTGTTGAAGAGGTCATTTATATGGTTTTTCAGCAAGACCTTTGTCAAAGCCCCGCATGGGAAACTAATGAACAACTTACAATGTCATTCTATCAAGTCTAATTTAGTAATTATATTCAAACTGTCTAACTGACAAGATACAGAGAGTAGAAAATTGTTTGTGTGACTAGAGGCCAGTCTCCCCTGGCGTACCACAGGGTTCAGTGCTGTGTCCCTTATTATTTGTGGTAGTCAGAAATGATTTAGATGTGAATGTGGAGGGGAGGTTGGGTAGAGTGTGTTAAGTAAGTTTGCGTTTAGCACAAAGATTGTCCGGGTGGTTGTCAGTGAGGAGAATGGTTTTATGTTACAGCAAGATACAAACGGAATGATCAGATGTGCAGAGCAATGGCAGATGGAATGTAACCCTGATAGATATGAGGTGATGCACCTTGGAAGAAGAAACCAGACAAGGGAGGACTCAATGACTGACAGCACACTCGGAAGCTCAGGGAGTGCTTCTCGACACATCCCTAAATGTCACTAGGTAGGGAATAGGTTAGTTCAGAGGTCACATGCGCCTTTCGGCATAGCCATTATTCATCGAGACATAGATTGTAAGAACTTTACAAATTTTTGATTCAGCCACAGATGCAATACTGTGTGAACTTCTCGGAGTCACATTATGGAAGTATGCGATTACAGTGGAGGGGATGCAGAGGAGATTCATCAGGATGTTCCCTGGGATGGTGCATATCAGCTACGGAGAGAGACTGGATAAGATCGGGTTGTTTACCTTGGAGCAGAGAAGGCTGACGGGACGTGATTCAGAAGGATGGGATTCCAAGAGGCATGGACAGGGTGGACAGACAGCAACTGTTCCATGTTGTAAAAAGGGACAAGAACAAGGGAGCACACTTTTAAAGTGAAGGGGTTGTGGTTTAGAGAAGATATGAGGATTGTTTTTTTTACCCAGAGGGTGTTGGGTCAGTAGTAAACTTCCTGAGAGGATAGTTGTGATGAGTAACCTCACAACCGTTAAAATGTACTTGAAGTATCATAACATTTATGGCTACAGATCTCATGTAAAAGTGGGACGAATGTAGATCGTATTGCTTTTCTGACAGTACAGATTATATGCTTCTGTGATTGTTTGATTATGGACGGTGAAAGCAGTTAAGAAGATAAGTGGTGCGTTAGCCATCATTTCAGGGGGACTTGAGTACAGGACTAATGGCGTCTTACTGCAGCTGCACAGAGCCTTGGTGAGACCCCATCTCAAACATTGTGCTGTAATGTGTGCAGTCTTAGTGTCCTTACCTAATAAAGGACAAACTGACATTGAGGGGGAGCAGTGAAGGATGGCCAGACCAATCTCTGGTATGACAGGCTTGTTTTGGGAGCAGAGTTTGGGGTGACTGGGCCTGTATTCCATGAGCTTTAGGAAAATGAGTGAAATATATAAAACTCTGACAGGGGGAGACAGTATCGAAGCAGGGATGATGATTCCCCAGTCTGGGGCGTCTAAAATAAGAGCCCACAGTATTAGGTACAGGCAGGCCACTCTGCATTGAGATGAGAATAAATGTCTGCATTCAGAGTCTGCTGAACCTGGGGAATTCTCTCCCAGATCAGGCTGTGGAAGACAAGGCACTGAATATAAATAATGATTTTTAGACAGGAAATGGATGGGAAGAGAGCAGGAGAATGGTGTGGCGATAGAGGGCTAGCTATCATTACAGGTTGTTCTCTGATAACGCGGCAACTGTGTTCCTGTGTAACACCGAATTATAGAAATCAGTGCAATATAAATAATGGGGTCTATGGGGAAAAGCGGGTATGGAGCGAACGCCCAATAATGTCAGGAAAAATCAAAACAAAAATGATAGTCAACGTAACACAAACAACAGTCCCCGGAAATTTTTAAACCATATATTGTAATGTAATAGTGCTGTAAATGTACCACTTTCACACTGCAGTTACTGTCTACAGCACTGTACCTTTCATAGAGGTCTTCACCAGAAAGCACGCGAGCTGACTGACCACGTCATGCTGCTGCGGGTTTACAGTGAGAATAGATTCCCGATAGTATGTAAACAGGCCCTTCGGCCCCACAAGTCCACATCACCCGCCGAAGAGTAACCGCACAGACCCATTCCTCGACCCTATATTCACTCGTCACTAACGCTATGGCCAATTTAGCATGACCAATTCACCTGACCAGCACATCATTATGGGAGGAAACTGGAGCACCCGGAGGAAACCCACGCAGACACAGGGAGAACGTGCAAACTGCACACAGACAGTCACCCAATGAGGAAATTGAACCCGCGTCCCTGGTGATAATCACTAAGCCACTCTGCCGTCCCAAGATTTCTCCCCAAGATTCTTGCCCTGGTTTGAAATAAAGTTTCTTCTCAATGTCGATTACAATTCCCAGTCTGGATGCAGGTTTGCTCGCTGGAAGTTTCATACATGGAGAACCTCACCCTGTGCCACATATCTTCTCAAAACTCGATAACAATTCCCAGTTTCAGTCTCAGTTTCAATTCTTGCAAAATGGATTACATTCCTGGATTAGCTGAACACATTGAGGGTGAAACTGGCAGACAGAGGATCCTGAGGCTGGGTTTTGGTGTTCAGCTGGGGCCGGGAATGGAATCACGTCACAGTGAACAGGAGCTCGCTTTATAAAGAAAGGTGCACAATTCATGATTGTGTTGCAGCCAAATAGTTTTTAATAAACCCACATTATTGGAGAACGGCCTGTATATGAAATGAAGGAGCAAAATTGATGGACCGACGGGACTACAGTAGTAATTATTTTATATGTCCCGATGTTTAAACGTACTAAGGGTTATGAACACTGTGTGGGGAAAACTGCACTGAGAAGATTTTCACCATGAACTAGAATGGAGAAAGCTCAATGTGTCTAAAGACCTCCTCCATTCCCGATGTTTCTGTACAGTCTGTGGGAAAGCTCTATAACTGTTGTCATAAGATCTCAGATGTTAGGAAGGAGATCTCTGCAGGATGACAGGACTGTGTTTTCCATTCCCTTTTCCAATGCCGAGGCTGGTGCTCGGTGTTCTGTCTGGTTTTATCCTTTAAGACCCGGAACAGTTCGATACAATTGAGGGTCTTGCTTGGCCGATTCAGAGACCATTGAAGAGTTTCTCTCTTGCCTGTGTGTCTGGAGTCACTTTTAGGCCAGACCAGGAAAGCACAGGAGATTCACTTCTTGAAAGTACATTTGGGAATCGACAATGGCTTCAAGGTCACTGTTACTGACGCCAGATTTTATATCTCGCTACTTTATTAATTGTTATTAATTTCCACCAGCTGCCAGAGCATTATCCTGCTCTGGATTTGTAATCCAGTGACAATTCCACAACAGCACGATTTCTTCTTGTGGACCTGTCAGAAAACACATTGAACAGGTTATTTCTATGCTACTGGACAGCTCTGTCAAAAATAACTCCCACCAATGTGACTATCGCGACGGGACTGAGGGTGTGGTAAATGGTCAGACTATAGTCATTCCCTTGTTATGGAACTGGATATAATTGAGTAATTTTCCACGTGGCCAGGCGGATGTCAGAGTTGGAGCTGGAATGAAATAGCTTCCCCAAGGACACGGCTTGTTGTGCAGCACAGTTCTTTAGTCCTATTGCAGGAATGGGGTCAGGGCCCATTGCCTTTGTTGTAGCTACTGTGTTCAGCTGTTTCTTCATGTCACGTGCAGCAAATCGAATCGGTTGAAGACTGGCATCTATGAATCTGTGAGCATCATGAGGAGGATGAGGTGGATTATCGACTCAACACTTCTGGCAGATGATGGTGCAGACACTGCATCCTTGTCTTTTACGCTGATGTACAGGGCCGTTCCGGTATTTAGTATGGGGAAATTTGTAGAGTCCCCTCCTCCAGTAAGTTGTTTAATAGTCCATGGACACTAATGACTGAATGTGACAGGACTGCAGAGCTTCGATCTTACCTGTTAGTCTTGGGATCATTTCCCCCTCTCAATCAGATGGTTATTCAGCTGTTTGGAATGTAACCAGTAAAGGTTGGTAGCTTTATTGGGTTGTCATCAGGTTTAGATACAGATGGTTCTGACTCTGGCAAGTTCACCCAAACTCGCCACTGAACCATCACCCGGCTTGATGGTATAGATAAACTGATGGATTATCCTGGGGGATAAATTATGGATTGTGATTGAATGCAATTGTACTGCGGCTGCTGGTGTGATCTACAGCATCACATGATAGCCCAGTGGGAGCTGCAGTATCTGCAAATCAATTCCACTGACCTTCCCCCAGTTCACACAGAGACCCATTCACCCATCAGCCCTGTACTCAGTGACCTAACCTGGTTTCTATGTGCGAACACTTCCAGTTTCATATTCTCATTCTGCTGAGGGTCTCTCCCTGATGTCACGCCTCGAATATGTTAAATTACTCCGATACTTTAACATATTAATCTGAATCGTTTTCTTTCCCATAATACCATTTTCTATGTTTGAATTGAATGTTTTTTCCTCTGTTTCTCTCCCTGACTATGATTAAGAGTTCTGTCGTGTCAGTGTTGCCAGTCTTATGTCGGTTCAGAGCCAATGAACTTGTGCACTTTGCGTTATTGTTCACTTCCCAATGTACAACGCTCTGTGCTGGACAGGGCGTTTGAGCAGATTTGATACACTTCATTGGAACTTGTTCAAAAACAGAAATTGCTGAAGAAACTAAGCAGGTCTGGCTGCATCTTGTGCCGTGAAAGCTGAGTTCATTTTTCAGGTGCAGTGACCCTTCACAGTTTCTCCAGAAATTGTTCTATTTTTATTTCCAGTATCCACAATTATTTGTTTATTGAAACTTTATTCTGTGCCTATTTATTTCTGCAGAAAATCAGCAGATCTGGCAGCATCTGCGGAGACATAAAAACAGAGTTAGCGTTTAAAGTCCAGTGTGACACTTCTTTAAACTGAAAAGGATTGGAATCTGGGAATTTTAGTCTCTTGACAGAGGTGGGGGTGGGGTGGGGGGCGTGGGTAAGTGACAGGCAAAAGAGGGCGTCAGAACAGAAAAACACGCTTTTAGCAGTGGTGAACGAGAAGATGATATAAAATGAGTTAAGTTAAAATATGAATGGGGGAAAGCGGTTCTCTCTATTGAGTGCAAAATAAAGAAGACACAACTACACAAGGTCACAGGGAGGCCAGGAAAGAGAATTTTGAAGATGTGATATTATATAGATCTGGTCAGAGATACATTTTCACTGTTGAGATCATCACAGCCATCAGACAAAGGAATGCAGGTGTTTGACTTTTTTATTGTCAGTAGTAAGATTTTCATGCTGCCTTTGTATTGTAACATGGAGAAAACAAATAACAGTATGAAGTTTGGGCTGAGTGCTGTTTACCTATCATTTTTAATATTGTTTCAAATTTGCAGTGTTTATCTTTAAATGCTTGTTCTTGAAGGTAGAATCAGATGGAGTGTAGGAGGTTGAGAGGTGATATTCTAGAAGTTTATAATACCATGGGAAGCATGGATAGGGTGAATAGCCAAGGTCTTTTCGACAGGATAGGAAAATGAAGTTTGTGAGAAGATTTGGCACAGGAAAATGAAATCATAGAGAGTTTATGGTGTAAGAGGGAAGATTTAAAAGGGAGGAAGACGGAGCTTCTTTTACACAGAGGGTAATGTGTTTATGGAATGAGCTGCCAGAGGAGGACTGGCAGATGCAAGTACAGCTCCAACATTTACAAGGCATTTTGAAAAAAAATTGAATAGAAACCGTTTTGAGGCGTATGGGCCAAATGCAAGCAGATGGGACTAGTTCATATTGGAAAAACTGACTGGCACGGATATGTTGGATCAAAGATTGTATGTTTGCGCGATATGACTGTATGAATCTCGAAAACGAAGAAAGGGAAATAAAAGATGTGATGTAAGCAAATTGGCTAGAAATATAAAAGCAAGCAGCACGAGCTTTTCCATATATGTAAGAAGAGTTCAAGAGGTCTGCGAGATCTTTGGTAAAAAGAAAGGTATATTGAGGACATTTGGAGGTTGTGACTGGGAAACTTGCGACAAGGAACAGATAGATCACTTACACCAGTATTTTACATCGTTCCTCACTGGTGAAGGTGCTGTAAATATTTCAATGATATAAACAAAATGGTAATAGGAGGGAAGTTCTTGAACTCTCTCTAACAAAAGGAACAAGGCATTTCTCAAACAGATAAGACCAAGGGTAAACAGGTCATCAGCAATTCATAGCTGGTTTTAAAAGAAGTGGTCACAGAGTGGCTGGTGACTCTGTGTGAAATATTCCATAAGTATTTGGAGGAAAGGAATGATCCAGTGAAACTGGAGACCCTCCAATGTGGCGACCGTCTTCAAGAAAGAAGCGAGACTGAAAGCAGGAACCATTCAGCCTAAACAGTATTGCTACGAATCTCTGAGAGTCTCTTGTTAAGGAAGGGACTACAGGACATTTAGAAAAGCTTCACACAGAGTCAGCATGGTTTTCTTAAAGGTGAACTATATTTTGCTTGTAAAATCATGCAAAGTTTTTCTGGAGATCCCTGAGAATGTAACAAGTGGCCTTGATAAAGGTGGACTGGTAGACATGAGCCTTTCTAGAGATTTTCCGCAAGGTATAACAAAATAAATTATCTTACACAAGACAGATGCTCATAGTATGACGGATAATACATTAGCATGGGATGACAATTGGTCAACACTTAGAAATCGGAGAGTCAGGATTCATCGATCTTTATGAAAGAAAAATCTTCTGGAAGACCACAAATATCAGTGCGATGGTTGGAGCTGTTTACAATCTATACTGATAGCCTGACGGCGGGAGCTCAGTGCAATATGCATACAAGTTTGTGGATGACACTGATAACCAAAAGGCAGGCTGTTATTTAATGGGGAAGACTCCTAAAAAGGGAGCAGTACAACGGATTGGAGTATTCCTATATATGAAACATAACGTCAGCATGCCGATGTACAAGTGTTGATTCATTAGACTGGTTCCTGGGATGAAAGAGTTGATTTATTGAATACATCAAAAATGCTGAGGCGATTATTCGTTGTGGTTTAAATGAATGAGGGTGACATTACTGAAATAGACAAAATTCAGAGTGGGCTTGACAAGGTAGGTGTTGAGAATGTGATTCCACACCAGGGCAGAGTCTCGAACTCAGGGATGTCGATACAGAATAAGGAATATCGATTTTACACTGAGATGTAAATCATTATCCTTTTTAGAAGGTAGTAGATGGCTGGAATTCACGAACCCAGAGAGTGTGGAGGCTGGGACACTGAATGTCTTTAAAGGCGGGCTGGATTGGTTTTTGATATATCTGCCATTTGACAGATACAAAGGATTAGCAGTAAAGTGGAGTTGAGCCCTGGAGTAGACCAGCCATGTTCTTATTGATTGACAGTGCAGGCTTGAGCGCCGGAATAGCCCGCTACTGTTCCTATTTCGTACATTCTCATGTTATGCTTTTGGAAAATAACTGGTTATTTTCCTGGAAGTCATGATGTAAAATGTTGCTTTCAGGGAAATCAGAGAATTTGTCTGAGTTGACCTTGTGTGGGGTATGGGGGCTGCATTCACAGCGAATCTGGGTCTGTAACATGACCCACATCTGGAGTAGAAGTTACAGAGAGGGGAACCCTGGAAATAGGGATTAGGTGGGGGGTTCACTTCATGACCCAGCCTGGATTTTCCAAGTACATTTCCCAACCTACACCTAACTTTCGGAGTGGCCTCGATCTGCTCCTGTGCAGCAGGTCCGAAGAGCTGAAAGCAACATCAGAACTCAGAGCTGAGGGACACAAGTAGGCCATTCGGCCGGTTGACACTACTCCACCAGTCAATAAGCTCATGCATCACTCATTGCATTCCCAGCTGCACTTTTCTCTCCATGCACCATTATCCATGATTCACCTGTCTATGTACAATCAGATGAAGCCAGCCTCAAAATAATTAATGATTCAGCCCTTCCAAACTTCTGGGAAACGGAATTCCCACTTGAATGAATTCCCACTTTGCGAATTTCTCCTCACGCCGGATCTGACTGAGGTTGGAGGGTGCCACTGTTTCCCTTCCTAGTCCCACTCCTATACTGTTCACAGCAGATTTTAAATGTAACCAGGTTGGTAATATGGTCAATGCTAAAGGTCTAAGACAGGTTCAGTTACCAGAACAACTCAGTTAGATTTCTTTAGTCAGATACAGGTAATTAATAGAACCTACTGAGGAGTATGATGGATATGTGGTTAGCACTGCTGCCTCACGTCACGAAGGAGCTGGGTTCAGTTCCAAACCTCAGGTGACCCTTTATGTGGATTTTGAACATTCACCACCTATCTATATGGATTCCCCCCAATTCTCCAGTTTCCTTCCAGGGTACAAAGATGTGCAGTTTAGAGTGGATTGGCCATGCTAGATTGGTCATTGTTGAGAGAGCGTCCGCTTCATGGTATCCTCTGTCAGGGTGGGGAATTGAATCTGCTCTGCTGGACACCCTCTGCATCACAAATCAGCAGTCCAGCAAACTGAGTGGGAGACAGTGTTACTGTTACAAACAGAAACAGTCACAGATAAAGGGCAAAAGAAACGTTCATAACAAGGAAAGTGGTACAATTCAGATAACGGTCAAGATAACAGCTGAGGATAAAAACGTTTTCTGCTTGAAATTGTATTTCATAACGGGACAGGTTTTTGGAAGCAGTGTTTGGCTGAATACAATAAAATAAGACAGAGTGAGCCAGAATTACTAATTGTGTTTGAATATAACAAAAGTGGAGAGAGAGAGAGAGAGAGAGAGATGAAATATTGTTGTATTAATTCCCCTTATCCGCCATGAATGGGGTCAACTGTACAGGGTCGCTCCAAAGTGAGAAAGTTCAACGGTTTGAAAGATGGCAGCAATAGCAGTGAACACGGAATATCCAGGGGTATCAGTGAGATGGTAAGTCCCTCCAGCCATGTTGGTTTGGAGAATTGGGCTGGCATTGAATGTGTGGAACACTATGAGATTGAGTGGGTATTTAATGAGGTGAGTTTGATACGATAGCAGCAAGAAACTAGCTCAGCCTCGTACAGACAATCGCCTGTCACACTCAATAAAAATGTCACTGAGACAAATTATTGTTAGATTCAGCCCAATATGTCGAAATTTCTGCTGACCTCACTCCCAGATTCAAAGTTGCAAAACAAATGCTCATCCAAAACTCTCCATCATCCTCACTAATACCAATGTCTCCTTCTTCTATCTTTACAGGAAATATAGGCTCATGTTGCAGAATGCTGTCGAAATGTCTTCATTTCAGCATTCTTAAATCTGTGCTCTTGCATGAAATTGTCTCTCAATCTCTCCTTCTTTATTTTCCCAAAATGCTTTTGACTTTTGGTAGTTAAACTGATTTCCCCGCCTACTCACTCTGGCAGGGACTAGGGAATACGGATTAGGGAATAAGGACTCTGTATCAGAGTGATAATGTAATTGGACGGGTAATTCAGAGGCACGGGCTGTGACTCCAAAGCAGTGTTTAAAATCCCACCACAGCCCATATCAGAGCTTAAATTCGAATGACAAAACTTAGAATGAAACCTAATTTCACTCATGGAAATCAGAAACCGTCAGGGTTTATTTTTATTGTTTGATGATAGTCTTTGGTGAAGAAACTCAACATTATTGCCCAGTCTGAAATCAGTGTGACTTCAGACCCACAACAAAATTGTTGGCTCCATTTTGTCTTGACAAATGGCTGCGTGGTCAAGGACAATTAGTGATGGACAACAAATGCTGCCTTTGCCCGTGATGCTGGCATCCCGTGAAACAACAGCATTAAAGGTGAAATAAACCAAGGAACGATGTGTGCTAGAGATCTAAAATAAAATTCCCCAGCGTCGGAAATTGTTGGAGAATCTCAGCAGGTATGGCAGCCTCTGTCAGGAGCAATGCAGGTAACTTTGGAGTCCAGTGACCCTGCTTCACAACTGAAAGCAAACTGGGAAATAATATTCTTAATCCTGGCATCAGGGATGGTTAGGTTGGAGAGTGAGGTGGGGGCCAGCTTTAAATTGAATGGATGGAAACATTGCCAGAAAAAGTGAGGAAAAGAAATGAAAAGTGAGCAAAAGGATTGCTTATGATGAACTGAAAGGAAAACAAAATGGCACGTTATTCTCACATTTCCCCATTTCCCATCTTGCTGAATATCACGTCCATTTAGATATGTCCCTGTTTTAAGTGAGCTAGGTTCCTCTATCTCTCTTCTCTGAGTGTCATGATCAAATCCATTGGCAATACTGGTGCTGCCCTTATCGTTGCTGACATACAGAGAAAGGTAATGTTACACTGTAAAATGCTTCTTTGAGGAGAGAAACGTTTACTGTGGGACTGTGCAGAGATGCAAAGGCTTTCTCAACCAGGAAGAGAAACTCAGGAGTGGAACTAGTTTTCAAAACTGAATGCGTGCACCATGCATGTCGGGAATTGACTTGTTCCTGACTTTGGAAAATCAGTGGAGTTTCGGTGGGCGCTTATCTCGGGTTTGTATTGTCAGCCGCTGGGTCTGGTGACCCCACTCTGTACACTGCATTTACAGAGTGTCTGGGTCAATGGTGAACAAATGGAGATGAAACTCCACAGAAGGGAAGCTCTATAAATAGGAAGGAGCAGGATAGTACCCTATTCTCCCTGTGATTTCCCGGGATATTTGTCTAAGCTGGGCCAAGTGTAAGGTATGAAACCAGTTTGTTTCAAAATTGAGGTGGTCACTGAGCTTTGTCCCCTCGTTCAGTATACTATGTAGCTTCATACCAGTGACAGGCCTGTGCTGATGCTCACCATGAATTAAACTGGATTAACTCTGGAACTTCTGGCAGGAGCGAGTAACATATCCATCATCACCGAATGCAGTCCTCTGATGTATTGACTGGCTGACAGAAGCCATCTTTCCGCTGAGAGCAATATTTTGAGTCCTTCTCCCTGAGGAACCACCTTCCAGAGATACAAGGGAACACAGTAACTGGTGAAAATGAGTGACAGCAGGAAATTAGAATTAATAAAATGGTATTTCTTTGAAAATCTAATTGAATTGAAGGTTGGTATGTTGCTGCATCTGATGAGCTACATCCCAGAGTATTGAGGAGGTGGCAGTAGAGCGAGTGAAGGAATTACTGATTATTCTTCAAAGCTGGTTCGATTCTGGAAAGGATCCTGCAGACTGGAAAGCAGCTATTATACACCTAAATATTTAAAACAGGACGGAGAGGGCAAACAGATAACTAAATAGTGGTTAGCTTGACATCGGCTGTGAGAATAAACATTGTAACCTTTTGTGAGAAATGTGACAACTAGTCACTTGGCAAATAATGACATGATTCGGTAGATTCTGCCTAGATTTAGGAAGGGGAAATGATCTTTGATAAACCTGCTGGGTTTTGTGGAGGTTGTCTGTTGTGGCATCGACAATTGAGAACCAATGGGAGTGGAGTTAAGCCGAGTTGCATTTTAAGCCGATATTTGACATGGTTTATTACAGGTGAGGTGTGAATGTTAGAGTACGTGGGTATGTTGGGGTGGAATACACCGAATGTATTAAAAGTTGGATAATCGAGGGAATGAAGAGAGTGGGTTTTTTTTTATCTGGAGTGAACACTTTGGGGTATCAGTAGGATCAGTCTTTGGGCAATAGCTCTTCGCAAAACAGAAAATGTTTCAGACAGGAACAACAAATATCATCATTCACATTTGTATTCATTAAATAGTGGGAAGTTGGGAAGTGCTGTTGTTGAAACAGACCTGGATGCACTTGCTCTTAAATCACTGTCAGATTGTTTACGCATCAGCAAGTAAATGATATATGGCTCTTCAATCAAAATGAAAAAGTACCAGAGTAAATATATCTTTCCCAATGGTGGTGTTTTGTTTGGAGACTGTTTGGGATATTGTGTACAGGCATAATCTGATTAATAAATAATGATCTTGTCAACGATACAGTCCAAAGAAATTTCACCAGCCTAAACCCTGGGATGATGTTACTATAAGGAGAAAGTGAAGAAACTCATGTTTAATACGTAACAATATGAGGCAATAAGAAGTTGAAACTTGATGGTTATAGTTGGACACTCATTATGTCCCAAGCAATTGAATAGGGTGAAAATTCCATGATTCTCATTGGATGCTTGTTTCTCGGTAGTATCCATGCCTCTGCAGAGCCCCATGTCTAAAGGCAGAGAAGTACAGACTCTGAATTAACTTTAATCTGCAGTTGCTGTGTGACCCTGCACTGAATGTTACATTGTCAGCACCCACAATAACTTCATTCTGAAACAGTTAGCCATTCCCCACCAGCTTCTGACCTACATAGAGACCATGAGTCTTACTTCCTGGAATGGACAACACTTTGGTGAATGGGTAAAAATGTTGTCTTCATTCCCACTGCCAGAAAACCATGTAAAAGTAGCACATACGTACTATGAGTAGTGAAACAATATGGAACAAATTAGAGCAGTCTATGCACCATTTGTTTGTGATATTGGAGCATGTCTGACACCTCCCTCTTCCTGTGTCCGTGACCTTAGAAGCTGAATGACCATTTCTTGTAGCTTTGTAAATGGCTCCAGATGTGAAATGGTCTCTTTCTGACCCGTGTAAATGATGCATGGGAGTGAGCAGTTTTCTTGTCTTCCTATGGCATAGGCAGGAGGGACTGATTGGGCTAGCCCTCTTCTTGCCCAGTTTTGATGGGGTGAATTTCTTCCCCATATTCTTGTGATCCCACATTGAGGTACTGAATGAGCTTTTCCTTTTTCTGGGGAAATGCGCAGTGTCTGGTAATGCTGTTACATGAATGTGACCACACTTTAACAGCAAAAGTTTGAATGTTCTCTCGGTCTTGTCGCACATGGACACAAATGGCTTCGGAAGCTGAGGGCTGAATTTTTTTCTGAACATTGCGTAGTCTTCAGTGAATATCCCCACTTCGGATCCGTGTGAACTCAATGGGCTGAATGGCCTGCTTCCACACTGCAGGGATTTCCCGCTGGCCAACTGCAGATGCCTGGGCTGAGGGACATACCCTGAGAATCTCCTGCAGAGATACCCCACGACTGAGATGATTGATGTCCACCGATAATAATCAACTTCCCTTGTGCTGTGAATAACTCCGAGCGGTGGAGAGGTCATAATCGATTCTCATTAATGCGATTTTGCTCAGGCTCCTTGATGCCATCCTAAGTCAAGCACTGCCTTGACTTCGGGGCCAGTCTCTCTTACTTGAGCGTCTGTGGTCCCTCTTTTGTTCATTTCAGTAGGACATGGTGGAGAAGCAGCGAATGTTTTCTTCAGATGGAAATGAATATCAGGAATTCTCTTAAACAGAGAATTAAAGGAGCTAGATCACTGAAAGGGACCATTGGTGTTGTGCAGGGATCGGTTGTGGGACCACTGCTTGTCGTGATTTTTATAAATTACTTGGATGAGGAAGTGGAAGAGTGGGTTAGTAAGTTTACTGATTACACGGAAGTTTGTGGACAGCGTATAGGGCTGCTGTCGGTTGCAATGGGGCATTCACAGGATGCAGAACTGGGCTGATAAGTGGCAGATGGAGTTTAAGCTGGAAAAGTATGAAATGATTCTGTTTGCAAGGTCGAATGTGAGTGCAGAATACAGGGTTAGCGTCAGGATTGTTGGCAGTGTGGAGATAAAGAGAGATCTTGGTGTCCATGTCCATAGATCCATTAAGTTTGCTCCCCAAATTGTGATAGGGTTGTTAAGAAGGCGTATAGTATGTTAGCAGGAAGATTGAATTTAAGAGCCGCGAGGTGATACCGCAGATCTGTAGTGCCCTGGGTAGACCACACTTGGAAAATTTTGTTTAGTTCTGGTCACCACGTTCTTGGAAGAATGAGGAAGCTTCAGAGAGGGTGCAGAGGGAGGTTTCCAGGATGCTGACTGGACTGGAGAGCAGGTCTTATGAAGAAAGGTTGAGGGAGCTAGGGCTTTTCTCAATGGAGTGAAGCAGGATGAAGGGGGACTGAATAGAGATGTATAATATGATAGGCATAGATAGAGTGAATAGCCAGAGACCTTATCCCAGGCAGAAATGTATATAACGAGGGTACATAATTTTAACGTGATGGAGGAAGGTTTTGGGGAGATGTTAGAGTTCGGTTCCTTACACAGAGAGTGTTGGGTGCGTGGAATGCACTGTCAGCAATGCTGGTCGAGTCAGATACCTGCGGGACATTTAAGTCTTGCTTGTCAGGCACATGAAGGATAATGCACGTAAGTATGTCGATGAGTCTGATCTTAGAGTAAGATAAAAGATCAGCACAACATGGAGGAACGAAGGACCTGTACTGTGCTGTACTGTCCTATGTTCTCTGTTCTACGAAAGTATTTAAAGAGGCATGAGATGGATTTTGACCTGTCAGAGAGTTGAGTGCTGAGAAGAATTAGGCATGAAAGAGGACTTGAGACCGAGAGAAGATCAGCCATGATCTTACTGAAGGCAAAGTCAATCTTGAAGGTGGGGGTAGGGAGCGAATGACTTGCTTCTGTTTCTATGTTTTCACATTCTATTATTGGAATGTTAGTGGGTGTTATTTTCCTGTAAGTTCTGATATTGAATGTTATAGTCAGGGGGTCTCGAGGATTTTCTGAGCCATCTCTGGGTGAAGTACCCGAGCTGTGTTCACAGTGAAATTGGTCGATAACGTGACCAACAAATGGAACATATTTTGCAGAATGGGGAAGTTCTGGAAAAAGAGATGAGGGGCCTCTTTCATAGCCAGCCTGGGTTTTCCAATTATATTTTCCAAATCACCCAAACCGTGTGGGAAAGTATTGAAGGAGAGAATGGTCTCCTCTGTTTCTGTGCACGAGGTGATAGCAGTAAATGGCCTCCAACTGCTCCTGTCTTGCAGGTTTGAGAGGCTCAATGGAACACAGAAACATGGGAGTGAGGAGCAGAAGTGGGTCATTGGACACTGTGAGCCTTATCCACCAGGAACCAAGATTGTGGCTGATCAGGTAGGGGTCTCAGCGCCACTGTCCTGTCCTTATCCCATTATCCATGACTCACTTCACTGTCAATTATTTAACTAGTTATCATCTTTGAATAAATGTAAGCAAAGAAGCACCACAAACATTTGGGGAAGGGAATTTCCACTCTGAAGGCCTTTTGGAACTTTTCCCCATTCCTCTGATCGAATCAGAGGGTGCCACAGCATGGAAACAGACAATTTTGACCAAATTATCTGCGCCGACCAGACATCCTAATCTGATCTAGTCTCATTTGGCAGCATTTTGCCAATATACCTCTGAACCATTCTTATTTATGTACCTATCCAGATATATTTTAAATGTGTGATTATATCCGCTTTCATGGTTGCTGTTGTATTCTAAGGTAATCTTCCTCACTATCCACTGCACCAGATTTTGCTGTTATCTATATAGAAATGATGAAAAGCAGCGAGCTCAACACTGATTCTTTCAGTGCAACACTGGCCATAGGCCTCAAGTCTGGAAAATAATCTGTTACCTTCAAGACAATTTTTGCATCCAATTGGTTAACTTTCCCTGGATTCCATGGGAGCTAACTGCGTTAAATGTTCATTTTTATGTTGTAACTCAATTAGTTTAGCTGAACTAAACATATTTCGATGGTCACCTATTTACTCCTGTTTTGTCTCAACTATCTGATGGAACAATGTCTCTGACAATGCCACTTCTGCTTCCTTATTTTTGCATTGTTGAGCTCTTCTGTTTCAGCTGGTGACATTGTGAACTTGTTGCCCCACAATCAGGAAAGATTCCAGGATTCATCACCTGCATTGCTTCAGTTGCCTATGTCTCTACTGGCTTTTCAACCAGAGCAGGCAACATTTCTACCAGTGAATCAGTTAGATGCTTTGCAAGGACAAGTTGTATTCCAGGAGCTGAAAATTTGTCCACTACTCCTACCACAACATATACACACTTTACTGGACATTCTTCCCCGCTTTACATAATTGTGCGATTTTTGTCTCACATGAATTCACTTCAGCAGTACCTTTTCTGGAAATAGTCCTTCAGGAGTACATCCCTTCGTATCTTTCAGCATCACAGACTGAGAGCATCCTGTGTCCCTTAATATTGCTTCCTCTTTATCTGCTACTCCTGACCTTTGTGAATCCGTTTACCCTTTGCAGGCATTTTTTAAACGCATTCCCGGCACTTCCTCCTTAAACCAACCTCCAATCAGCTTGTACTCTCTGATGCAGTTTTCTAGCCTCCTCTGTGCTTTATGTTACCACTCCAATAAAACTCCCAGGCTTATTCTGTTTTCCGACATCTTTTTTTTTATCGATAACCCACCAACACAGTGATTTCCTGTGACCTAATGTATTGCAACGAAAACACCGGAGCTTTTTATCTTTTTTGACCCCTTCAAGGGTTTCATTTTTACCCAGTGGTAATTTATCCTTCTGATCTTCTCTGAGATCTACATATCCTTTCCATGTGAGGATATCTCTTTGCCCCAATTCCTAACCCTCGTGGACAGAAATTGATTCTGGAAGCCAAAATGTGTTTTATGAAACAATTCATAATCATCATGCTCTTCAGCTGTTAACCTTGCTGTTTTAACTCTCTGCTCTTCCGCAAGAGCTTGCATTACTTCAGGCAATGAATCTTTGAATTCCTCCAAAATAATTATCTCTCTAAGTGCATCATAGATTTGCTCGATTTTTAAAGTTCTTACCCATTTATCAAAATTACTTTCTTTGACCATTTCATACTCATCATAGGTTTGACAAGGGTCACTCCTAAGATTCCTGAAATGTTGTCTATAGGCTTCTGGCACAAGGTCATTTCACTTTCTTCATCTCCTCATACTCCCCAAATCCTTCCTCTGATATTGTTGCGGATACCTCATTAGCTCTACCTACAAGTTGCGTTTGGATGAACAAAACCCACATGGCCACTGGCCACTGCAATTGTTTAGCCACTTTTCCAAATGAAATGAAGAAGATTTCGATATCCTACTCATCAAATTTAGGCAAGACGTGAATATACTTAAAAAGTATCTCACCAGGCTTCTCACGACGATGGGTTTGCTCATCCTCGCGCTGTTGCAAACTAAGCTTAACTTCAGCCTTCATCACCATCGTTTTCAGTTGACTTTCCACTCTCAGTGTCCATCTCTGAAGCTCGAATGCTCTCTCTTTTTGTTTCTCTCCTGCTAAAGCCATTCGGTTTTTCTTCTCTTTTCTGGATAAAACCAATTCATTTTCTTTGTTTCTCTTAATTCTAGTCGTAAAGCAAACTGCTTCATTCTGCTTCAAACTCAAGCTGCTTTATTTGTGATTGAAGGTTAGCCACTTCTACAGACCCCAGTGGAGTTTCCAGCAAATTGGAATGCTGAGCTACTGCTGCAATCATCTCATCTTTCCTCACATTAGGAGGTAGCTTCAACTCCAGCTTGTCTACTAATTCCCGCAGCTTGGATTTATGTGCATTTTGTAAAACTCCCAAGGTCGATTCTCCCATCTCCAAAACACCCTTTGTGACTGCAAGAGCTACTGTTTTCTGAAGCTCCATTTACTCACAAAATAAACACACGAGAAACGAGACTCTAAAACCTACCACTCGCTGTCTAAATTCCGCAACCACCCCCCCCCCCGCCAATCTGTTATGGGCCAGTCCCGAACCCTCAAAACATTTTTAAGCCGGTAGTCCAAATGTAACTTTGATATTTGTGGAAGGTTAGTGTATAGTGTATATTCCCAGAGTGAATTAGCTGGTCAGACTGCCGAGTTTTAAACAAACAGACTTTATTTACCAAATTAGAGCATGAAGCACATGAAACTGAAAGTAGAATACCCAACGATCTTGAGTTATCTGACCAATTCATTTGGCTATCCTGACTTTAGGATGTTGTTCCAAAATACTTGCAAGATTTCCAAAAAAAAAACAAACGCTTTATCACAAAAAGTAAATCTGATACAAAAAGCTTACAGGTGATGAGGTCGGAAGAGAAGGAGGGGGAGAGCGTCCAATTTCAACAGTGACCCTAACTCAACTAACCCCCAAACTGAATCGATCGGCCCAGCTAGAGAGCTGGCCACGTCCTCTTGGTTATACATGTTTTCATTTAAAGACTTGAACGCGTTCTGCCTGTGGCATTACCAGTTAGTTATAAGCAAAGGGACTCCAAATGAACCTTTCAAAACTCAGACATATTGGAATCTTGGGTCATTTAGAACCTCACTGAAGAAGAAAATTCAAGGATTATATAACTTTGTAGAAGGATCGGCTTAGTGACAACATCTGCCACATTTGGCTTTGGACTGAATATAAACAATGTAAGTCTATCTGCTTTGAAGCCAATAAAGTGTGTTAAAGTGTTTGTGAGTTTATTTTTTAAAAAGGTGCTGAAGCACATTGAGTGCTGAAGATGCAAAATTGCCTCGTTAGGTCAATGAAAGGAATGCCCAGGCAAATACACATTTCCTGTGTAAAGGAGTGTCAATATAGCCACTGTAAATATATTGGCTAGTACCTGTTCTAATCAAGGAGCGACCTGATCCAGGTAACAACATCTGGATTGTAGTTTTTGAGAGGGGTGGTGGTGGAGGTTCAGGCAGTTACACTATTGCAAATGAACAACGCCTGTTTGTTCAGTGAATATGATTGATGTCAGTCTCCATAGATCTTAATGATGTCACTGGACGGTTTCCCTCTCCTATTAGTAAGGGATTTCTTGCAATGCTTTATGCCATTGTACCAGCAGATGCATCACCTCCGTCACTAACAGTGATCAGTAGCTGCAGCGACAGGAAGAGGAGAGGGAAACATCTAAGAATAATCTGGAATGTTCCATTAATAGATCAGAATTGCTAACATTAGACTGGAATGCTGCAACAATGGACAGGAGTTTGTCCTTGGGTCTTTTCTATCTTTCCTGGTATCATTCGACATTATCAGATCGGATATACGGTGTACTGATGATTATTCAGACAGGTTACTATCCCATGCTTGATATTGTTGTTGTTCCTGGTAAATACCTCCATATCTATCCATTTACTAATCCCATAAAACATGGCGAACTTCCCTGCTATTTCTGTTACAATCGACTATGGTATTTGGCAAAGGCGGCAAATGTTGTCTTCAATTCAAATGCAAATTCCATTCATTATCCACAAATTTCAGAACCGTCCACAGTCGCGCCCTCACAAACACCTGAGAGCAAGTTTGTTCACAATCCCGAAGAACATTTTTACCCGGAATTCATTTATGTCTCGGTATTCTGTCCATCATCAAACCTATCCACGATCAGCTCGATAATATCCCCAGTCCCCATCTTGGCATCAATGCGGACGCTTAATAAACCATTATTCATGCCTTTATGGTTACAGGACTCCTCGAAGCATGATTTCAGTTGCAAATATATCGATCACTACCTTGTTCTGGTCTCTAAAGTAACCTCATGATAGGGACGCTGTGTCATTGTAATACTGTTGCAAGAAATGTAACTCAGAGGCACATGTTATTACAGATAAAGGCACTGTTTCGCATCCTTCCACAAATTATGTCAGAACATAAATTCAAATGTCAGGAATTGGAAATAAATTTAATTTTCAATAATTATAACCAGAGCATCATCAGCATTTAGTCTGTAAGTTTATCTATTTCACTGATGTCGTTTGGAAAATAATTCTAGCTTAAGACTGACATCAGACCGACAGTAATGTGCTTGGCTCTGTACTACCTTCGGGAATAAGCTCGCAGTAAAGGGTCAACAAATACTGCCCCTGTCAGCGATACAGACATCGCATATAATAACAACAGTAAAGGTTACATAAATCAAAGAATGATGCAAGAGATCAGAATCAAAAAGAACGAGAAAGTGCCAGAGAAACTGAGCAGATTTGGCAGCCTCAGATCGAGAGAAAAAAAGAATTGGCATTTTGAGTCCAATGACCAGACATCAGAAGTGAACGCCGCTGGAAAATAGTTTGATTGATGTTGGTGACAGGGACGTCTGTTGTAAAGGGGAGAAGGACTGAGTAGAATAGATAGAGAAAGGGATTTTTGATGATTAGCTGGAATGGAAAACAAACCTTATTTATTTTTAACCTTATTTATTTTTCTCCTGTTAACATATTACTGAAAACTGTGACCATGTAAGGTATACATCAGGGATATGTCGCTTCGCTTTGTCTCTCTTCCCTGAGTGTAAACATATTATTTTATTCATTAATGGGATGCTGGCCAATATTTAATTACCTTTCACGATTATCCTTGAGAAGGTGTTTGTGAGCTGCCTTGCTGACCAGTGCAGTATGTGGGCAATTAGTCGTCAATGCCTAGTTCTGTCCGGTTTCATTTCTTTGAGACTTTATAGTGACTGATATAACTGAATGGCTGGTTTGGCCATTTCAAACTGCAACTGAGAGTTAACCACATTAATGTGGGTCTGGTGTCACACGTCAGCCCGATCAGGTGAAGATGTTGGATTTCATTCCCTGAAGGGCATGGGGGTGCCAGATAGGAAAATCGACAATGGTTTCATTGTTTTATTTGATTCTTAATTCCTGATATTTTATTGAATTCAAGTTCCAACATTTGCCGAGGTGGAATTCCAATCTAGGGCCTGGGTCATTACCTGGGTCCCTGAAGTAATATTCCAGAGATCATACAGCTAGGCCATTGCCTCCTCAGCATATCCAGCCATCTCCAATGTCAATAGTGATGATGCTGTTGGAGTTGCTTTGCTTCAAAAGGCAAATAAATGATTTGGCAAAATATACCATTTTTTTCATTTTGTATTTACGAGAAGACGAGATAATGGGAAGTTCTCCTGTCGAAAATGAGCTGAATGACCTTGGTCATGAGTCACTGACAGTAAGTTCATTGCAAAACTATTAAAGTGTAAGAGTGAAGCCATCTTCTTGCATTTGTAGAGTAATATTGAGATAGTACGTGGGACACTGTGAACAGATTTTCTTTCCATTATAATGAATGATTTCCTTGCTACATAGAGACAGAATAAAGGAATTTCACCAGACTAATCCCTGCAGTGATATTACCATGAGAAGAGTGTGAAGGAAATTAGTGTTTAATCTGTAACGCTACAAAAAGAATAAAAACAGATTGCATTAAAACTTGAGCGTTATGGACTAACATTCATTATTTCCAAAACAAAACGTTGACAGCGTGAAATATAATGTGTTTTCTGCAATACACGTCTTCACATTTTGATAAATATATATATAGGCAACATTGAGAACGATATGGGCCAAGTGCAGGGAAATGAATTGAGCATGGAGGAACATTTTGGTCAGCATGACCCAGTTTGGGCTAAAGGCCTGTCTACGTGCTATCGGACTCTATGACTCTATGATAATGTACATAGCTCTCTGGACACCCACCCCCCCACCCCCCATTTTGGTTGAGAGAGAGGTCCAGTTTCTGAATGAACTCTCATCATCTCAATGTGCAGTTGGTGCGTAAGCCTGCACTGAACGTTATATTGTTCACAAATCGGTCAGCAGTCGAATCCTGATAGAGTTCGCCATTCCCGCCAGCTACTGACACCCATACAGAACACTAGCCTTTTTTTATGGCGCAAAGCTAGTCCTTTTTTTGTTTAAAAGCTCTTCCTCAGCTTAAGGAAATCCTGTCTTTGATGTTTATCAGAGGGACAATAAAACAGGGCCTGACTCCGATCAATCTCGTCTGGTGCAGAGATGAAAAGGAATTCCAGAGTCCTTTTGCTTATATGTAAACAGATGAGACTTCTGCCCTTCAACTTTCACCCGAAAGCATGTGCTCCATTTGTACTGGTCTTTAAACGGAGTTTGCTTATTTGGACTGTTGTGTCCATTTGGAGCAGCACAATTAAGTCTATTTGCATAGGTTAAGTTCTGTAGGGTTATTTTATTTTGTTCTTTGTATTTCATTGCGTAATTTTTTGTCTTTTTGAATACAGTTTTTGTCTGCTTTAAAATCTAGTAGACAACCACGCTAACTTAGCCCGGGTAATTTACGTTGTGCACTTACCGAAACAAATTGCAGTGTTATGCTCTGGGCGGCCTACTGAAGAATGCTTTGATTGGTCTAGCCTAGTCCATAGCAGACTGGCGGCTCTTTGCAGGAGTTCACACAGCGAGTGTGAGGTGCTCGTGTCTTTATTTCGGGTGTTGGGTTTGTTGGGCAGACAAAGCTTTGGACAGCAGTAGCGGTTTCAGGCGCCAAATGTTTTCTGGATGTGAATGCAATGACTTTTGAAGGTTTGAAAAAAGTGAATAAGACCAAGCTGCAGGAATTAGCAGTGAAGCTGGAATTGGACCTGCCTGCTTCTGTGAGGAAAGGAGAGATACTTACAGCAGTAGCTCGTCAATAAAACTTGCTGGAGAAACCATCAGAATCTTCAGAGCTGGCAAGAATTCAATTGCAAATGAGGCAGCTTGAGTTAGCGGCGAGATATAAGGAAAGGGCAGCAGAAATGAAACAGTTAGAGTTACGTTTAAAATCAGAAGAGAGGGAAAAAACAGCAGCGGAAGAGATGGAAAAAGAGAGAGCAGCAGAGGACAAAGAAGGAGAGAGCTTTTGAGCAACAAAAACTGACACTTTAAAAAGGAAAGTCAGCGTAAAGGACTGGAGATAAAGGCTGAGGGTAGGGTTAGTAAGGAAATGAGTAAGGATGAGCATACCCCTGGTAGTCAGAAGCCGATACTCAGCCAAGCATTGCCTAAGTTTGATGAGAAGGAGATGGAAGGCTTTTTCAACTCATTTGAAAAGGTGGCTAGACAAATGCAATGGCCAGAGTCAATGTGGGTTTTCTTAATCCAAACGGAACTTTTAGGTAGGACTAGTGAGGCATTCGCATCCCTATCAGAGGACAGATCTGGTTTCTGGAATCTAATGAGGGATCCTGGTTAAAACTACGTTGAGTTTGAAAGGATCAAACAGAGTAATTTTGATAGATGAATTAGAGCTTGAAAAAAGCAAGCAATCCTATGTTGCACTTCGAGCGGTAAGTAATTTGGAGAAATTCAAAAATTCACTGCTTGAAGCAGTGCGACCTCATGTGGATAAAAAAAAGTGTTAAACCAGCAACGTTAACAGCTAAAGTGTCTGATGATTTTCAGCAGGTCCATACACTCAGTTTGGCTTCCAGAATCTATTTCAGTCCTTGCGGGATAGAAATTGGAGCAAAGAGATAAGGAAAGGAAAATGTAGATCTCAGTGAAGACAATAAGGATAATTTACCACAGGTTAAAAAAGAAACCCTTGAGAGGGACAAAAAAGTGATGGCTTCCAATTCCTCATTAATACATCATTTGTTAAGTAGTGACAGATAGGAATGCATTCAGTCTCTTTCTTGCTAAATGCCCCCGGTGTTTTCATTGTAATAAATTGGGACACACAAAATCACAGTGTTGGTGGGTTAGGAAAACCAGATGTAGGAAAACCAGACAACCCTGGAAGATTTATTGGACCAGTAACAAAAAGCATAAGGGAAGTTAGACCACTGCCTCAGAGTGTACAAGATGATCAGAAGTTGATCAAGGAATATGTGCCATATATGCTTAAAATATACATACAAGGGTAAAGTTTAATCACATAGACCAGGAGATATAGGTAAGGCGGTTCCAATATTGAAGGAGATAGGATCTTCTCAGTCTGTAGTACTGAATGGTGAGAAGATATGCACGCCTGAGAGACTATTACCAGTAAATGTGCTGGTAACAAGAATTCATGGTGAGACAAAGAGTGCTCAGTTATGTAAAGGGAGAACAGTGGATAATGTGTGATAGGAGTACTGGAACCCAAACTCTCAGCTCCAGGAATAACATTTGTCCTTGCAAATGATATAGCTGATTCGCTGGTAGGCGTGCTGCCTACTCTAGTTGAAAATCCAGTGGAGATGCAGGCAACGGAAGACCTGGAGAATGTTTATCCAGGAATTTCCCCTGACTGTGTGATCACAGATCACAATGTTCAGGTTGAAGCAGGAGGGATCAAAAGGAAGCTGATGTAGAGTTATCCGAATATTATTTGGATCAGATAAGTAGAACAGAGAAGGAGCAAGTAGGAGAACATGCAAGTATTTTTAGCTCTGCTAAATTGATTGACTTGCAGCAGAAAGATGAGGAATTAAAACAGTTATATCAAAAGACATTTAGCAAGCAAGAAAGAAAGCATTCCAGTCAGTTATTACTTAACAAATTATGCCTTAATGAATAAATGGAGACCACCACACTTTCAATCAGATCAGACATGGGCAGAAATTCATCAAATTGTTTTGCCAGTTGTGTACAGAAAGGAGGTGCCGCGATTGGCACTTGAGCTACCAGTTGGAGGTCATTTTGAGGTGAGGAAAACACCAGCTAAAATAAAAGGATTTGTTTACAGGACTAGACAAAGATGTAGCTGAAGTTTGCCAGATGTGTCAAACATATCACGCAGACAGTAATAAAACTTGCATCTTTAATACCTATTCCAGCATATGACGACCCTTTCACAAGAGTCTTGATTGATTGCGTAGGTCCACTTCCACAAACAAAAGGTGGGAATAAGTATTTATTAACAATAATGGATGTGTCGATTAGGTATCCAGAGGCAATCTCATTATGCAGCATCACAGCTAAAAAGAAAAAAAATAGTATTTTTCCTAGATACGGACTACCAATAATGATGCAGTCAGATCAACGATCAAAATTCACATCCAAACTATTCAAGGAGGCGATGGATAACTTGGGAATAAAACAATTCTAATCTACTGCTCACTATCCAGAATCACAGACAGCACGAGAGAGATGGCATCAATAACTGAAGACCATCTTGAGCGTTTATGGTCAGGATTATACAGATGTTTGCGATAAGGAAATTCCTTTTGAACTTTTTGCGATCAGAGGTGCATCGAATGAATCGACCAAATTCAGTCCATTTGAATTAATTTTTGGACAAGAACTAGGAGGAGTATTAAAATTGATGAAGGAGAAATTAATAAGTCAGAATTCAGAGACCACCCATTTGGACAATGTGTCAAATTTTAGGGAACGATTAAATAGAGCTGGAGAGTTGGCTAGAAACATTCAAATGTATCACAACATACAATGAAACAGGAAGCGGATAAAAAAATCACAAATTTACAATTTTGCAATTGTGAATAATGGCATTGGTGTTCCTTCCAGTAACAGGTGAGCCTTTAAAAACAAGGTTTTAAGTACCTTATCAAATTGATAAAAAAATTTAGTGAGATGAACTACTTGCTAAGGACCCCAAACAGGAAGAAATCTCAAAATGGTGTCATGTGAATGTGCTCAAATGATAGCTTGATGGTGAAAGAAAGCAAGACGAAAAGGTATTCATGATTACAACACAGAAGGAAGAACCAAGTTCAGAGGATTCTGAGTTGGAAATTCCTCAAATCAGATTGAACAATGAATAAGTTTTCAAAAATTAGGAAAAAATATTGAGTTACCTTCCACAAGAAAATCGAAATGACCTAAAAGATTTATTACTATCACTTTGGGATATATACGGAAGTAAACTGGGAAGTACTAGCATAATTGTGCATGATGTAGATAAAGGAGAGGCTGTTCCGATTAACCAACATCCTTATAGGCATAACCCTCCAAAGTGGGCACAGGTTCAGAAAGAGATAGAGTGAATGCTCCAAGATGGCATAATCGAAATGAGTTGCACTGACTGGAACTCACCTATAGTCAAGATGCCAAAGCCAGATGGTACCCCACAGTCATGTGGGGATTATGACAATGTCAACACTGTTACAAACATAGCGAAAAGTGAATTTACAAGAGCCCAAGTCACGTTCCTAGGCCATGTTATTGGACATTGACCAATTGCCCCCAAAAACGTAAGTCGTGGGAAAATTCCCACACCATCGACAAAAAACAGTATTACGTTTCCTGGGATTGACTGGATTTTACTAAATGTTTGTGCCAAACTTTAGCAGTGTGGCTGCTCCACTCATCAAATTATTAAAAAAGGGCAAGAACTCTCAGTGGATAGCAAAGTGTCAAAAGGCATTTGCCAGCCTAAAAACTGGGTTAACCACGCCCCCAGTATGAGCCACACCGGATTACACAAAGCCTTTCAAGGTAGCCAGTGATGTGGGTGTCGGTGCGGTGCTCCTGCAGGAAGATGACGAGGGAATCAAAAGATCCATCTGATATTTTTCCAGGAAGTTGAACTTCATCAACAGAAATATTCAACGGTGGATAAAGAGTCTTTAAGCTTGGTGTTGGCATGACAACATTTCAGTGTTTATATCACCAACGATGCATCTGAGACAATTGTGTATACGCTGATCACAACACATCGATATTTGTGGAAAAAATTAAAGACAAAAATGACAGACTGTTTCGATGGAGCTTGTTGTTGCAGCCATTCATTCTGACAATTGTGCATGTGGCACGTTGTGAAAACATTATTGCCGATGCGTTTCTGAAACTTGAATGAGATCTGGGGGCGTTTGGTTGTGGGTGTACTGCGGCCTGAATTTGCATGGGGTTGTGCATGTTTGCATGTTTACAGTTGCTATAGTGCATATGTGCGTTGTTAGGCTACCAACTGGGTTTGAATGGTTAAAAATGCAGCCATATTTTGGTATTGATGGTTTGTTTTTTAAGGGGGAGGCGTCACAAAGCTAGTCCGTTTTTTGTCAAGAAGCTTTTTTTTGGCTCAGGTGGACTCTGTCCTTGATTTTTTTCAGAGGGACAATAAAACGGAGCCTGATTCCGGTCAGTCTGGCTTGGTACAGAGACGAAAAGCATTTTCAGTGGCCTTTTGTTTACCTGTAAACAGATGTGACTTAAGGCCACAGTGTTGGGCTTTAGATGTGACTTGTATAATGAAAGGGGAGTGGTGAGCTCTTTTAGCTGAAGTAACTGAGCTGAGTTGAGCCGAGCTGCGCAACTTTCAGTTGAGTGTATAACTGGGATGTTCAACAGGGAGCTGTGTAGAAACTCTCTCTCTTTTCAGCCCTTCCACTTCAACCTGTAAGCTTGTGTTCCATTTATACTGTTTTTTTCAAGCGAGTTTGCTTCTTGGGACTGTTATGTGCATTCGGAACAGCATAATTAAGTCTAGCTGGATAGGTTGAGTTCTGTAGGGGTTCTTTATTCTGTTCTTTGTGTTTCATTGTGTACTTTTGTGAATAAAGTTTTTGTCGGTTTTAAAATCCAGTAGTCAACATAGGTAAACGATACCACGTAATTTTCATTGTACACTTAATGAAACAAATTGCAAAGTTATGCTCTGGGCTGTTTGCTTAAGAATGTTTTGAGTGATCCAGACTCGTCAATACCATCTCGGTGATGGAAGATGCCTCCTTGGAACTTGATACAAACCACTGACTTGCCCTCCTCACGATCAGCAAACGATGTTAACTTAACGTGTGTACCATTAGCAATGGAGCCAGGAGGGACAACATGGATCAGTCAGTCTCTGCAGTCTCTGTTTCATTAGTTTGTCATGTTGCAGCATCAAAGGCATCCTCCTGTTTCAGTATCACAGTTTAGAGGGCCTGAATGGCCTCTTCTGTTTGATGTGTCAGTGTCTCGAGTGTCTCGAAAACACTGAGTTCTCCAATTTCAACTAACGTCCATTCCAATTTGCTGACCCCCTTTCGAATTCCTCCCACTCTCTTCCCATCACATCCCCCTCCCTTCCCAGCCCTTCCACCTCACTTCCATTCCTCTGATCCACCCTTCTCCCAGCTTCCAACTTGATTCATTCCTGCAATCGACTAATCCGGCGGTACCCTCAACCAGTGTTAATCTATCCCCTACTCACCACACCACTTCCTCCTCCCCACTCCGCTTCTTTATCTGTAAACCTCCTAACGTCCATCCTTACTCCTTAAGAAATGTTGCACCCAAGGTGCTAACTACTGCACCTCCTGATGCTGCTTTGCTTTGTGTGGTCTTCCAGCCTCCTAGTTTTCAATTTTTACCTTTTTTATAAAAGCTCTTCAGGTGTAATTGGCAGGACAGAGTGAATCGGCTGTGACCCTGCTTGTCCAATAGTTTCGATGGGTTGAATGGCTTTCTCACATTCTTGTGAAACCAGCTTGACATGCTGAAAGAGCTCCTCTTTTTATCCTGTGGAAATGTTCAGGGTTGTGCAGTGCTGTTACATGAATGTTACTTACTCGTTAACAGCATGAGCTTGAATGTTGTTCAGGTTTTGAAGTTTTATGTGATTTCTACAGAACACCTTCACTTCTGATAGAATGACGTAGGGAAAGACATTGATGAAGCAGCTGAAGGTGTTTGTGCCGAGGAAGCTATCCTGAGGATTGCCCACAGAGATATCCAGGGACTAAGAGGATAGCTGTCCACCAACCACATTGTTTTCTGAATGACCCAGTGGGGGGTTTACACCTGATCCCATTCAGTTCAAACTTATTCAGACTCCTTGACACCATCAAATCCTGCCATAATGTCATGGCCACCCACTCTGACGCTGAGTTTGTATCTTTTGTTCATGTCAATAGGCCAAGGTATATGTGTGGGGAGTGATGCCTTCTCTCAGAGGGTAGAGAATGTTGGGGACTCCATGTCTCACACAGCTGCATAACAGAAATGATTGGGAAGGGTGGGAGTGGGTATCAATGGATTTTGACACGTTAGAGATTCAAGGGCTACAAGGAATTGGGCATGAAAGAGAAATTGCAGCCGAGACCAGATCAGTCCTGATGTTACTGAAGGGAAGGGCAAGATTAAGGAGCTAAGTGGCCTCGTGTTATTCCAGCATAACCCAGAGTCCAGTCAGTTTGTGGTCTCTTCGATTTCCTGTGTTACAGAATTCAAGTAACTGAACAGACTGACCCTGTTGCTGTGTCTCAGGATATTGGTGCTGCGTGATCTACTCTGGGTACAGTTTTAAAGGCTCGAGGGGCTGATTAGTCTCCTCCTGTAACTGTATATCAGTGTCCAGGGGCTGAAAACATTCATCCTATTCTGTTGTAACTGAAAATCAAACAGACTAATTCTACCGTACGAGGAGAAAGTGAGCACTGCAGATGCTGGAGATCAGAGCGAAAAACGTATGGCACTGGAAAAGGACGACAGGTCAGGCAGCATCTGAGAAGCAGGAGAATCGATGTTTGGACATTCCAGATGAAGGGCTTATATCTGAAATATCGATTCTCCTGTCCCTTGAATGCTGTCCCTGGTCTGGTGTGCATTTCCAGCACCATATGTTTCGACGTCTAACACCCAGCCAAAGTTAACCTTCCGGGTCACATCCTCAATTAGGTTTAAAACGGTTTTAGGCATAAACCTCCGGGCACAAAGCCTTGCTTACTATTCCTAATCAGACCCTACCTTTCAAAATGCATGTACATCTTATTCCTTGGTGTGTTCTCAAGTAATGTACCTACCAATGATGTTAAACGTACTGGTCTAGAGTTCCCAGACATTTCTTTTACAGATCTTTTTGAATAAAGGCACACCATTTGTTATCCTCCAGTTTTCCAGAATCTCAAATTTGGTTAATGGTGATAAAACTTTTCACCAGCGTCCCCAAACGTTCTTCTCTAGCTCCTTGCAGTGTTCATGGATATACTTGTTAAGGACCGTGAGATTAATCCACTGTCAAACATCCTTGTGCGCCCAATACCTCCTCCACTGTGATATGGACTGCCCCTAAGATATTATCACTAACTTCCTCAAGTTTCTAAGTATTTATGTCTTTCTCCACGGTATATACAGTGAAGAAATATTTGTTGAGGACCTCTTCCATCTCTTATGGTTCTACACATATATGTCCAGTTTGGTATTTGAGGGTTCCTAGTCTCTCACTTAGTTATTTCTTTCCTTTCATACTCTTAAACTATCTCTTTGGATTCATCCTAATTTTCTCATCCAAGGTTCTTTCGCACCTTTGTCCCCTTCTTGATTTCCATCAGAGGTAGACTCCTATATCCCTTATATGCCGACAGGGATTCCCTTGATCCCAGTTGCCTGTACTTGAGCCACGCATTCCCCCCTTTTCAGTCAAAGCCTAAATATCGCTTGTCATGCTGAGTTCCCCATTCCTGCCAACCTTGCCCTTCACTGTCACAGGAACATAAAAACCTTTGAACTCTAGCTATCTCACGTTTAAAGGCTTCCCACTAGCCAGGGGACCATTCACCTGCAAACATACTACTCCAGTTGACCCTTGCAAGCTTCTGTCTAATCCCATCAACAATTACCTTGTCCCATTTAAGAACTTGAGCCTCTCCATAGTTTTGTCCATCTCCATAGCTATTTGAAAATTAATAGAACGATGGTCACTGGTCCCAAAGTGCTCCCCCACTGTCACCTCAGTCACCTGTCCTGCTCTGTTTCTCAAGAGTTGTTCCAGTTTTGACCCTTCCCAAGTAGGACCCTCTACATACTGCTTGAGGAAACTTTCCTGAACTCACTTATCGTATTCCACTCCATCAAATTCCTTAACGCTCCTGCAGTCTGAGTCTTCTTAAAAATTTAAAATCCACTGTTATGACAACCACATTGCTGCTGCATGTCTCCCTTCTCCATGCATATTTGTTACTCTAATTCACGTTGGCGATTTGGAGGCCGACAGCACAATCCGGTGACATCATCATCCACTTCCTACTTCTTAGCTCCACCCACAAAGCCTCACTGGTGATTGGTCAGTTATTTCTTCTCTGATTACTGCTGTGATAATACCCTTAATCAGAAATTAAACTCCTCCACCCCTCCTTCCAGCATCCCTGTTCCGCCTAAAGCACCTGTATCCTGGTATGTTGAGCAGCCAGTCCTGTCCCTCGCTTAGCTATGTTTCTAGAAAGGCTGTATTATCCCAATCGCACCTTCCTTTCCTTGCCCTCAGTTTATTGGTGTTTCCTGCCAGCACTCTTGCATCGAAATAAATGCAGTTTAATCCAACAGGCACTCCTTGCTCCCTGTCGTTTTCCAGCCTAACCTGTCTCTTCACTTTACTGTTTCTGATTACTGTATCTCCTTGCAGCCACGCACTTGACTCCCTGATCATGAGAATACCCTCCTCGCCAATGTAATTTAAATCTTCCCTTGTAGCACTAGCAAAATTCGCCAACAAGATATTGGTCTCCTCCCCATTGCATGTGCCATCTGTCTCTCCTGATCAGGTCAACCCTGTCACAGAAAAGACCCCAATGATTTAAACATTTGAATTGCTCTGCCCCCACCCCCGCACCAATTCTTTAGTTACTTATTTATCTGCCATATCCACCTGTTCTTACTATCATTAGCTCATCCCACTGTATGTCGTCAGCAGATTACCGCCTTCAAAGTACTATTTTTTAACTTTCCTCCTAGCTCTCAGTAATCACTCTGTAGGACCTCATTCCTATATCTACCTGTGTCATTTGTGCTAACGTGGACAATGATTTCTGGCTGCTCCCCCTCCCCCTGGAGAATGTTCTGCAGCCACTCGGAGACATCCTGACACCTGGGAGGTAACACACCGTCCTGGATTCCCGTTTGAGGCCACGGAATCTCCGATCTGTCCCTCTAACAATCGACTCTCCTATCTCTAAGGTCCTATTTACCGTTACACTTTCCTACTGTGCCCCAGAGTCAATGGTAATGTCACCAACCTGGCTACTGCTGCTTTTCCCTGAACCGTCATTCCCCTGAGCAGTATCCAAAACGGTGTGCTTCTTTTCGACGGGAATGGCCACAGGAGATTCCAGCAGTCTGCCTACTCCGTTCGCCATTCCAGTTCGTCGTCCACCTCCTCTCTGTCTTGAACACAACAGGAAGCAAGGACTGTCTATTGGATTAAATTGCCTTTATTTCAGTGCAACAGGACTGACAGGTAAGCCTGATGAACTCATGGCATGAATCTTAACGTGGAACTGGGATATTATAGTCATTGCAGTAACATGATTGGTGTGGGTCTTGGGTGTGACCACAACAAGAAAGCTCTTACCTATGAAGTTCTCAGTGTCTCGGATGATCCTGAATCCAGATCCAGATCCCGAACACGGTCTCCCAGGAGTTGCAGCTGGGTTCATTTTTCACACGTGTAGTCTTCAGGGATGGTGGAAATTTACCTGAGATCCCACATCCCGTAGGAGGAACGTGCAACTGCCCTAACTGGTCTCACCACTGCTGCAACACTAAAGTTGAATGGACATTATACTTGAGCTTCTCTGTAGGTTTTGCTGAGCTGTTGCTTTGCAAAGCATCTTGAGCCAAACATTATTCCTTACTCTGCTACCAAAAGCGTGTCTCTCAACCCCTTCGCACTTACTTTTGATTAGGGAACATAGAACATAGAACATAGAACATAGAAGAATACAGCGCAGTACAGGCCCTTGGGCCCTCGATGTTGCGCCGATCCAAGCCCACCTAAACTACACTAACCCACTATCCTCCATATACCTATCCAATGCCCTCTTAAATGCCCATAAAGAGGGAGAGTCCACCACTGTTACTGGCAGGGCATTCCATGAACTAACGACTCGCTGAGTGAAGAACCTACCCCTAACATCAGTCCTATATCTACGCCCCCTTAATTTAAAGCTATGCCCCCTTGTAATACCCGACTCAATACGCGGGAAAAGGTTCATACTGTCGACCCTATCTAACCCCCTAATCATCTTGTACACCTCAATCAAGTCACCCCTAAACCTTCTTTTCTCTAGTGAAAACAGCCCCAAGTGCCTCAGTCTTTCCTCATACGATTTTCCTTCCATACCAGGCAACATCCTGGTAAACCTCCTCTGCACCCGTTCCAATGCCTCCACATCCTTCCTATAGTATGGCGACCAAAACTGCACACAATATTCCAGATGCGGCCGTACCAGAGTCTTATACAACTGCATCATGACCTCAGGACTCCGGAACTCAATTCCTCTACCAATAAAAGCCAGTACGCCATATGCCTTCCTCACCGCACTATTTACCTGGGTGGCAACTTTCAGAGATCTGTGTACATGGACACCAAGATCCCTCTGCTCATCCACACTACCAAGTATCCGACCATTAGCCCAGTACCCCATCTTTTTGTTATTCTTCCCAAAGTGAATCACCTCGCACTTAGCTACATTGAATTCCATCTGCCACCTTTCTGCCCAGCTCTGCAGCTTCTCTATATCCTGCTGTAACCTGCCACATGCTTCCTCACTGTCAACAACTCCTCCGACTTTCGTATCATCCGCAAACTTGCTCACCCAACCTTCTAACCCCTCTTCCAGGTCATTTATAAAAATGACAAACAGCAATGGTCCCAAAACAGATCCTTGCGGAACACCGCTAGTGACGGCACTCCATGAAGAAACTTTGCCATCAACTACTACCCTCTGTCTTCTTCCATCCAGCCAATTCCTAATCCAAACCTCCAACTCACCCTCAATGCCATATCTCCGTATTTTCTGCAGTAGCCTACCATGGGGAACCTTATCAAACGCCTTACTAAAATCCATATATACCACATCTACCGCTTTCCCCTCATCAACCTCCTTCGTCACCTTTTCAAAGAATTCAATAAGGTTTGTGAGGCACGACTTGCCCTTCACAAAACCATGCTGACTATCCTTGATCACATTATTCCTATCTAGATGTGCATAAATCCTATCCCTTACAATTCTCTCTAAGACTTTGCCCACAACAGAAGTGAGACTCACCGGCCTATAGTTACTAGGGCTATCCCTACTCCCCTTTTTGAACAAGGGAACCACATTTGCTATCCTCCAGTCTTCTGGGACTACTCCTGTAGACAAAGAGGACATAAAAATCAAGGCCAATGGCTCTGCAATCTCCTCCCTTGCTTCCCAGAGAATCCTAGGATAAATGCCATCAGGCCCAGGGGACTTATCTATTTTCACCTTTTCCAGGATTTCCAACACCTCTTCTCTACATACCTCAAAGCCATCCATTCTACTTATTTGTGCCTCAGTATTCTCATCGACAACAATGCCCTGTTCCTGAGTGAATACTGAAGAAAAGTATTCATTCAGTGTCTCCCCAATCTCTTGCGCCTCCACACGCAACTTCCCCCTACTATCCTTGACTGGACCTATTCCTACCCTAGTCATTCTTTTATTCCTAACATACCTATAGAAAGCCTTAGGGTTTTCCCTAATCCTATCTACTAAGGACCTTTCATGTCCCCTCCTTGCTGCTTTTAGCTCTCTCTTCAGGTCCTTCCTGGCTACCCTATAACTCTCAATCGCCCCAATTGAACCTTCACGTCTCATCTTGAGATAGGCTGCCCTCTTCCATTTAACAAGGGATTCCAATTCCTTATTAAACCACGGCTCCCTCGCACGACCCTTTCCTTCCTGCCTGACAGGTACATAATTATCAAGGACACTCAATAGTTGCCCCTTGAACAAGTTCCACATATCATTTACACTCTTGCCTTGGAGTCTACTTTTCCAAGCCACACATCCTAAGTCATGCCTCACCGCATCATAATTTCCCTTACCCCAGCTATAATTCTTGCCCTGTAGTACACACTTATCCCTCTCCATCACGAGTGTAAAAATCACCGAATTATGGTCACTATCCCCAAAGTGCTCACCTACCTCTAATTCTAACACCTGGCCTGGTTCGTTACCCAGAACCAAATCCAGTATGGCCTCACCTCTTGTTGGCCTGTCTACATATTGTGTCAGGAAACTCTCCTGCACACATTGAACAAACACTGACCCATCTAACGAACTTGAGCTATAGCTTTCCCAATCAATATCAGGAAAGTTAAAGTCCCCCATAACAACCACCCTATTACTGTCACTCATCTCCTGAATCACCTTCCCAATCCTTTCTTCAATGATTCTAGGACTATTAGGAGGCCTGTAAAAGACTCCTAACAGGGTGACCTCACCTTTCCTGTTCCTAACCTCAGCCCAAACTACCTCAGATGGCAAGTCCTCATCCATCGTCCTTTCCACCGCTGTAATACTATCTTTGACAAGCAATGCCACACCTCCCCCTCTTTTACCCCCACCTCTGACCCTACTAAAACATTTAAATCCCGGAAAGATGGAGACACTGCAATGATGCAGCACTTGAGCTTTAAGCACTCCTTGACGCCTGGCCACTGACTACCTGCTCTCCAGCCAAGATCACTGCTTGGTCTTGGAGAGTGTCTTACTGAGATCTTCCTTTTGGTAGTGCTGACTGCGCAGATGCTAATCTTCATCCCGACAGCCAATCCGCATCGTCTCAGTCACTTGGCCCTTTCTGTCTAATAGTACTGCATTTATGAATTCTTGGAATCCGTCGACTGCATTCCAAACTGTGTCTCACTCCACAGCGAGAGAGGGTGACGTTCCAGTGAATACAAGGCTATAGTAAAAATGATACAATTCGACATATGTCTATCCGCTCACTGAGTCTGCTTTTCCACTCAATTAGATGAGATCTATTTTGATAATCCCCCATTCCACTTCTCTGCATTTACCCCATAACCCTTGTATAAAAATCAGTCTGCCTCAACCCTGAATATATTTAATGAGCCAGCCTCAACAGCCCACAGAATCTTCTACAATTTTTCCCTTTCACTGATATGCGACATGGTGGTCTTTAACCCCATGCTGTATTTCTAGCATTTTTGTATGAAAGTTGTACCAATATTAGATATTGTCCTGTCCTATCACATCTTCTCTGTGGCCAGATGCAAAACAAAAATGAAAGGTTAAGAGACTGTACTCTCCTCACTCGTCTTCCACGTCAGCCTAAGATACAGCTCATTCTGATCTGTGGATTTTCCCACTCTCTATCCCGCATAAACTTCCAATTCTGCGTCAGCTTCTGTATCAATTCACTCAAGGATCACACGGTCACTCTCCCTGAATGCACGAACTCCTTCCTCAAACTGAAGATCGAAAGAAAGTCCCTGTTTAACATACTCTCTGGCTGCGTGCACCCGCTAGATCCATAATACTCCCACTTCTCTCCCGCGTTATCCTCTTCCCCTTAATAAACCGAAAGAATGTCTTTGAATTCTTGGTACTCTTACTCTCGAATGTTTTAACTCCCCGCCTCCACATCTGCTCTTCTACTGACTTTTTAAGTTTAGCCCCACACGTTCTATATTCTTTTCGGACCTCCACTGACCGGCTCACCTTGTAACAGCTTTCGGATTCACTATTCTTTTTAATTCTGTTCGAAATTTGTGTCGACATCTGTGGTTCTCTTGGCTTGTTTTCCTAAATCATGCTGGGCCGGCACGGTCATCAATTACATTTTGACCAATTGATCCCTCAACCCCCGCCCCACGCTGTTCTGCAACAGTTTCACCCAGAAGCAACTGCACTTTGGCCAGATCCTGTCATATTTGTTTCCTAAAATAGGTCTCCCAAATCCAAAAAGCTTTCATTTTTCAAACATGTTTGGGTCTTTTCCTTAGCAAACTCAAAACATATGAGTCACGGCCACTAGTCCTTTCATGCTCTCCCAATCTTGCCTGGAACATCTGACTGGCTTCTTTCCCCACGGTGAGGCCCAGCACAGCCCCGCCCATTGTTGATATAAGGAGCTCTGTGGAATACTTTTCGAGGCATCTGTCCCCTCTAAAAAAGTTATCACTGCCTGAATGAATGTTTGGAATTGAAATGCCTGAAAATGATGATCCTCTTGTTATATTAACACACCCCAGGAAATTGGTTTTATATCAGCTCCTGTACTTTCTTTTATCTGGGAGTCTACAATAAATCCCCAACGGTGTGTCTGTCATGGTTTTCATTCTGAGCCCTAACCACCAAGCCTCATCAGAAGAACCTTCTTACTGCAGTAACTGACTCCATAATTAATAATGTAACAACACTTCCTTTTTTACCACCTCTCCTGTCGTGCCTCTAGTTCTTGTACCACTGGATATTGTGTTGTCAGCCCTGACCTCCCTCAAACACATCTCTGTAATGGTAAAAATGTCACAATTCCCCATTTCACTTTGTCCCCTTATCATATCTGTCTGTCGGATAATATTCCCAGCATTTAGGTAAATGACATCCATCCTGGAATATAACACGTGGAATACTCTATAACGTGGAGTTCTTCGGTCATTCATTGTTTGCTCTCAAGCTGCCCAATTCATGAACAAAACTGTTACTTTGGGAAAGAATGAATATTTGTTGAATTGTAATTTCTCTTTTAATAAATGTATTCATCAAATGCAACTTTCCAGAACTAAACAGTCAGCTCCACATGCAATGAGTTTCTGCTGATTAATTCCTTGTTCCGTGTGCAGAGGGGACAGCTCGAAGTAATGGAGAAAGTAAGAACTGACCGTCCTGGGGATCAGAATCGAAACGTGTGGCGCTGGTAAAGCACAGCCTGTCGGGCAGCATCTGAGGAACAGGAGAGTCAAATCTTTGGGCATCTGCCCTTCATCAGGAAGGCATTGGTACCATCCCATGTTTTCCACTTCACGATTGACAGGATATTGTGAACCATACGTGTTCCAGAAGGCCTGAAATGGAAAGCAGTCAATCATTTGTTTGGACAGGGAGTAGACATTTTGAGGTGAAGTACAGATTGAATTCAAGTACAAACACAATAACTGATAAATCGTTTGAGCCAAACGGACAAAATCCGAGGTTACTACAGGAAGACAGGGAAGAGATTCCTGCGCCCTTTCCATCCTCACTGTCGACTGGAGTAGTGCCAGATGGCTGGAGGGCGGTAAATGTTACTCCTTGTTCAAGGAAGGTACTGGGGATTATCCTGAGAATTACAGACCAGCCAGTCTGACATCAGTATTGGGCAAAGTATTGGAGGCGTTTCTGAGAGACAGAATTTATGATTACTTGGAAAATCATAGATTGATTAGAAATAGTCAGCATGGCTTTGTGAGGAGCAGGTCATGCCTCACAAAACTTATAAAAAACTTTGAGAATGGTATCAAACACATTGAAGAAGGTGGAGCAATCGATGTGGAGTGCATGTATTTTAACAAGGTGTTGATGATATTCCCCAAGGCAGATTCTTTCAGAAAGGAAGGAGGAATGTGATACAAGGAAACCTGTCTGTCTGGATACAGAATTGGCTGGCACACAGAAGACACAAAGTGGTGGTAAATGGAAAGTATTCAGTCTGGAGCTCAGTAATCAGTGGTGTTCGGTTGGGATCAGTTCTGGGACCTCTGCTGTTTGTGACTTTTATAACTGTCTTAGATGAGGAAGTGGAAGGGTAGGTTTCTAAGTCTGTCTATATAACAAACATTGTTGAAGTTGTCGGATTGTGTGGAGAGCTGTTGTAGTTTGCAATGGGACATTTCCAGGATGCAGAACGGGGCTGATAAGTGGCAGATGGAGTTCAATCTGGAAATGTGTGAAGCAATTCATTTTGGAAGGTCGAATTTGAATGCAGAAAAAAGGCAGGATTCTTGCATTGTGGAGGAACATGATGATCTTGTGGTCCATGTCATAGCTCCCTCAGAATTGCCATCCAGTTTGATAAGGTTGTTAATAAGGCGTATGATGTTTTCATTTGCATATGGTTAGGGTTTAAGAGCTGCGAGGATATGCTGCAGCTCTATGGAACCCTGGTGAGATCACACTTAGAATATTGTGATCAGTTCTGGTCGCCTCATTGTAGGAAGGATGTGGAAACTTTAATGAGGGTGCTGAGGAGATTTATCAGGATGCTAACAAAGAAGAGTTCAGGGTTTTTCTCATTGGAGTAAAGAAGGATGAGAGATGACTTGATAGATGTGTTCAAAATGATGAGAGTCAAAGATAGAGTGGATAGCCAGAGACTTTTTCCCATGGTGGAAATATCTATCACGAGGGCGAAAAACTTTAATGTAATTGGAGGAAGTTTTAATGGAGATGTCAGAGAGAATGGTGCATGGGTGGAATGTACAGCTGGCAACTGTAGTAGAGTCAGCTGCATTGGGAATATATGAAGCAACTATTGGATTGGCAAATGAATGATAGCATAATGAACGGTGAGTCGATTAATCTGATCTTAGAGAAGGATAAAAAGTTGGCTGGACGTCAAGGACCGAAAGGTCTGCACTGTGCTGTACTGTTCTGTGTTTCATGCTTTAAACAGCTTGAGGATTCTTATCAATTATTGAATGTGTGAGGGAGTGATGTGTGTGAGATCAGGAAGCTTGTAGGGGCGTTAGACCAAGACGTCCACTTATGGTGTGAATTCGTACAGTCACGTGGGTACCAGGACTATATGTGTGTGACAACCGACACCAGACAGAATCCGTCAAGTTCAGTTATTGATGTGATGCTGGACTTGCCATTTGCTGCTGTTTTCTTCAGATAAATTCTGTTGGGTGACCCATGTATTAATTTTTGTCCATCAACAGAGATGTACAGTTTCATTTTGATACTGGTGAATGTGAAGGTGAAATTTGTTGGACACGGTTTTAGAGGTTTCATTGCAAGACACAATGTGCTGCAGAATACAGTCAACTTGATAACGTCATCGCCCAGTGCCTGGTCCAGGTAGCAGATGCTTGGAGTCTGGGGGGCAGACCAGATACCATCATCATTAGTAACTTGTGCGATGTGATTCTGACACTCCATGTCCATTCAGCTGCCCCCGGGCAAGGCTCAGACCGAAGATGGATTCGAACTAATTTGTTGTGAACTGATGATTGAATGACTGCCCTGACCCAGGTGTAAGCTCTCTGCATTCATTTAAGAGCAGAGCAATGTCTTACCCAGTATCACACGCAGCTGTGACTGAATTCAAATCTTTCAACATCTTTTTTTCAATGTAGGTTATGATTGCAAGCTGATCAGCAAAAATCAGATATTTGCTATGTTTGTGAATTGTGCTTCACAAAAATGTGAATTATCATTATTCAACCGAACAATTCTCTGAAAACAATTAGGTTGATATTATATTTATGTCAATAAAATATACTCTCCTGCCAACATTTTATGATACAAAAATAAAGAATGTATACTTTATTTAATATCGAGCAAAGAACATGTTATCTGACTATACTGCTGATTACAATTACATACTTTTGGATACATGAACACCAACTAACCACAAAAGGGCATCATCCTCTCTCACTGGTATCCTCACATACAGACGAGGAAGGACACCACTTCGACTGGGACAACACATCCATCCAAGGACAAACCAAATAGAGGCACGCACGAGAATTCCTAGAAGCATGGCATTCCAACCAGACCTCTAACCACAAACTCATGGAGTTAAACCTCAACTACCACCCCTGAGAAAAGAAACAGGACGTGACTTCACCGCAGGAAATAACATAACAGCAGGAAATGATATCACCAATCCAAAGAAACCCAAACATATAAATAGAAAGCAGGAATTTTCAGCATTGATTCGCCTGAGGCCCACTGAAGATGAAGATGGTTAAAACTCTGGAAATGAACCTCCCAGCTCAACGAGCAAGCCTACATCCAAAACCTCAACTTGAGCTACAAATATTCTCAAAACTCGCAACAATTACATACTCATTGTCAGTATTCAAAAGAATACATCGGCGCTACAATACATGGAAAGTCGTTGGCATTTGAATGATTGTATTTTTAAAGTGAGGAAACGATTGAACTATCATATAGAAATCGCATTCTTACATATTTATATATAATCAATCAGTTAAATTTCTCACTAAATGTGCAAGCTTCAGCTCTTTACCAACAAATGAAAAATGACAATAATTCAACATGAACAGAGAATATTAGTTTGAATAAATTATTTGTGTTATTAAATTGAAGTGGACAATCATTTGAAACTTTGCAATTTTTAGAATGAATGATATTTAATGTGAAATGTGAAAAAGAACGATGAACATATATCCGTGTGAGTGAACAGTCAGACATTTTCAAAGAAATTTGTGGCAAAGCAAAGGAAATATTTGTTTTATTTGTAGGGATACATGATTTTAAATATTCGTTTGCTGAGTACTAGTTAGACTTCACCATCAAGCTGACCTTGCAATATTTGCATTTTATATGGTTATGCTGCAGTAAATTGATCAGATATTTGCCAACATTTATAACTGGAAATAATCTGATGCTGGCTTTGACTTGCATATGTACATGATAGAGTACAGAACTTTAATGTACTCAAGGAGGCTATTTGGCCACTGTGTATGCATCAGCTTGTGAAGTGTCTCCCAAATCCTCCCATTTGCCACCTCTATCACTGTTGCCCTTTAAGTTCTGAACTTTCAAATATATATCGAGTTCCCTCTTGAATCGTCATGCACAAATCTCCCAGGCAGGGCATTCCAAATCCTACGAACTCTCTCAATAAATAAATTTTGACTTATCTCACTCCGAGGTCTTCTGCTGACGATCTTGATGCTGTAATGCCAGACAACAGAAACGGAGTATTGTTATTTTACCCGGTTTTTCTTTTCGAGTGTGTGTGTGTGTGTATGAGGGAGAGAGAGAAGGAGAGAGAGAGGGAGAGAGAGACAGAGAACACAATTCTCTGTAATGTCTGAATTACACCCAGTGCCTCGTGTAAAAGGGGTAGGGATTAGGTAACGATTAACATATGGTAAAAGAGCTATCTCAGGGGCAAGGGTTTCAGATTTCTGGATCATTGGGCCCCCTTCCAGGACAGGTGGGGGCTTTTAAGAAATGGACAGATTGCATCTTTACTGGACGAGCACCAATATCCTGGTGGGGAGGTTTTCTAGTGCAAATTGGGTGGAGTTAAACTAATAAACCAGGAGGCTGGGAAACAAAGCAGCAGGTCAGGAACTGAGCAGAAGGTAGAGGTAAGTAGGACACGGCGAGACTCATGACCATGCTGCGAGAAGTAATCAATTCAATCCAAAATGTGAGTTGAAGGTTGGAATGAATGACAGAGATGTTTATCAGAGATTAACAAATGAAGATGGAATGTACGGGGGACGTGAAGGAGTGAGGTGTGTGAGATCAGGAAGCTCGTACTCAAGAAAACATTAAAGTGGAAAACCAAATCAAAGAAGTTATTTAAAATCCTTTGGCCTAAAAGCACACAGCATTTGGAATAAAATTGATGAGCTGGCAGTAGATACAGAGATAAATGGGTATGACCTGGTAAGGATGATGAAACATGGTTACAGGCAGATCAGGACTGGACAGTGAACTGTCCATTGGTACGTGGTATTCCGAAAGGATAGACATGAAGGTAAAGGATGTGGAATTGGTGTATTGGTTAAGGATAATATCAAGGCTATATTAAGAAATGATATTGGCACGAGGGAACAAAATGAAAATTAGTCCAGGTGCAAATAAAAAGCCACTGAAGAAACCTCTTTTGCAGAGTAATTTTCAGCCACCGTCTCCCCAAAATACTTCTGAGGTCGGAAATAATGAGGGTTCGTGACAAGTTAACAACGGTGCGATGAACGTGCATATTGAATCAATTAATCAACTTGGCAAAGGGTAGGCTCCAAGTACAAATCGTAGAGTATATGAAGGAATGTTTCTGAGAACACATGTCATGGAACACCCAGAGAGCAGGGTACTTTAGATTTGATATAAAGAAAGAAATGAAAAACGATCTTGTAGTAAAGGATCGTCTTTGAAAGAATGATCACAACATACTGTAGTTTCAAATTCAGATTGAAAGAGTGAGAACAGAGTCACATACGAGAGGCTTAGTGTCGGATAATGATACTTACAGTGGCCTAAGGGAGGTGTTGTTGGGGTTTGGGGTCTTGGGGATCAATCAAAGGCAGGACAGATGAAGAAATTTGGCAAATACTTAAGGGGATACTAAATACCACTCAATTAAAGTATATTTTTGAGAGAAGAGGAATTGCATGACAGAGAGAAATTATCCATGTCTAGATAAGGAAGTCATTGACAGCATGAGGGCAAAAACAACGGCAAATAATACTGCACAAGTTAGTCACACTCCGCGGGATTGGGTAAGGCAGTGGCCGAGTGCATTATAGCTGAACCGTTCATCGAGAGACAATGTTCTGGGAGCTGGATTCGAAACCTGCTATGGCAGATGGTGGAGTTTGAATTCAAATTTGGGATTAACAAACTGATGGTGAACATGAATAGATTGTGAGGAGAAGCTCACCTGTTTCACTAATGTCCTATGGGGAAGGAAACTGCCATCCGTACCTGGTCTGACCGATATGTGACTCCAGGCCCACAACAATGTAGATAACTCCTAACTGGCCTCTGAGAAATCAAAGATGAGCAATAAATGCTGACCTACGCAGCAATGCGCACTTCCTGTGAATTAATGAAAACAAAAATATCGTCAAAGGGTTAACACACAACATTAAAAGAAGCTATGACAGGAAATGAATGGAAACATAGAGACAGAGAGTGGGGAAGATGTGAAGGAGGCAAGAAGAAACCACTGAAACAGCAATAAAAAATCACTAGTACATAAAAAGAATCGCAGAGTGAAACTAAGTGATGAAACTGACAAGGTAACGATGAGAAACACAAAAATAGCAAAGGCACAAAAACAATACTTTCTGTTTACATGGACTATACTAAAAACTGTAGTTCCTACAGAGGATCTTGTTGGGATTACTGCTGTTTGTCATTTTTATAAATTACCTCGATAAGGGCATAAAATGATGTGTAAGTAAATTTAATGATGATACTAAGGTTGGTGAAGTGTAGATACCTGAAGGATGTTGCAGGCTACAGAGGGACATAGATAAGCTGCAGAGCTGAGCTGAGAGGTGGCAATTTGAGACTAATGTGTGAGGTGATTCATTTTGGAAGGAGCAAAAGGAATAAAGAGTACTGGGCCAATGGTAAGTTTCTTGGCAGCGTCGATGAGCAGAGAGATCTTGGTGTCAATGTGCGTAGGTCACAGTAAGTTGCCAATCTGGTTAATAAGCTTGTTAAGAAGGCGTAAATTATGTTAGCTTTCATTGGAAGAGGGATAGAATTTTGGACCCACGCGATCATACCGCACTTAGAGTACTGTATATTGCTGCTTGCTACATTACAGGGAGGACGTGGAGCGTTTGGAAAGGATTCAAAAGAGATTTACGAGAATGTTGCCTGATTGGAGAGAAAGTCTGAGGTAATTGTCGCTGTTTTCATTCGAGAGAAGAAGGTTGAGAGCTGTCTGAATTGATCCAGAAAAGATAATCAGAGGGTGAGATAAGGTGGACAGTGTAATGAATTTCTAAGTGTACTATACCTTCAAGAGAGTTGAAAGGCTGGCCAGAGTACTGGAAAAATTAAAAATGCAATATTTGGTCAAACAGCTAGCAGTATCTGGGTTGCTATGAGACAAATTCAAATTCAAATTCATGCAATCAGTTTAAATTATGTGCCAAGATGCCAAACGCTAATCAAGTTTGTATTTAGTGTTTTGACAATATTAAAGCCTGTGAAACCATCCAATCTTTTTGGCGTATAAATATCAAACATTTTGAACAGTTGGCGAGAGCGGCAAAGAGCAGCAAGCCGCCAACAAGTCCAGCCTGGAAGCAGAAAGATCTGCTCTTTGACAGGGACCTTTATCAACCAAAGACCTGGGAAGCAGAATCCCCAAAAATAAGAAAAGAAGACATGAATATGGAAAAGAATCGACAGCTGCCTGGTTTTGAAATAAGACTTTTTTTTAAATGGTAATCAGGATTCTTTGATCGGACTATTATTGTGGAGGTGGACGTATCAGTGTGCATATCAGTCGATTGGTACGTGAAAACGCGAACTTGCAAAATTTTGGGCAATACCATTTGACCTTAGAAAAGATAAGTTGCTTTTCGGTTATTAAACAGAAGAACGAATGTCTGTGGACAAGCAGTTTGCAGGTACCCAAATTGACGGAATGGATCAAACCCGTTCAGTTAGCAGGCCCAAGCAGCATTTTTACCCAGGCAACAGTTCAAATGCTGCCAATTAACTTAAAACGACACTTGGAGATGAAGGATCCATTTTAGTGCTAACGATATGAAACCAATCATATAATGAGAATTTCTTTTGTCAAGGAGATGTATATAACAGCGAGGCAATTGGACAGAGGGGGAGAGTCCACTGCTATCTGAAAAAAATAATGACAGGGAAGTGTCATCTGCGAAAGAAATATTGGGGTCTCACAAAGAAATCTCTATACTCTGCCTCAAAAGCTCTATCCATCAATAAAGGTGCACAACACGCTGAGCAAATATTCTTGAAACCAGAAAACAACTGCGAAGGCATTTCAGACAGAGAAAGACGAGGGAATAAGATACAGAAATTTCAAGAGAGTCCATTCTGGATGATCTTTGAGAAACTAAGATTAACTTTGTTCTTACTAAGAATGGATTTATGAGTAGAATCTGCATTAGTGAAACCACATATCAGGAAAATCTTATTTTATTCCAGAATAAGTAATTTGTTACAGAGAGATTGTTCAGTTTGTTAGTGGTTTGTTCACTGTTAAAGTTAGAATCATAGAATACCTAGAGTAGGGAAACAGGCCCTTCAAAAGAACAAGGACCACACTGACCCTCCAAAGAGTAAACCACTCAGATGCATTCTTTACCCTATTAACTATATTTACCCCTGAATAATGCAGCTAACTTACACATCCGTGAACACTATGGGCAATTTAGCATTCCCAATTCAAGTAACCTGCACATCTGTGGATTGTGAGAGGAAACAGGAGCACGTGTTTGAAGCCCACGCAGACGCGAGTAAAATGTGATAACTCCACATAGAGTTTGGAATCGAACCTGGGTCGTTAGCGTTGTGAGGCAGCAGTGCTAGACCCTGAGCCACGGTGTCACCCATAGACAGGCAAATAGTAATTGTTAATTACAGAATGATTGAAAGGATTCCATTTCATTGAACCACTCCTTTATAACAAACTGGGTGTCAAAAAGCAGGTGGGTTACATCACTTGTCACACTCCCTTACCACATTGTAAGGCGAGGACATCTTCGCTGGGTGCATTGCTTCTAATTATCAGATTGATGTTGACCTCCACTTCATAATATTATAAAGAGTTCGAAGTGGGTCAAGTGAATGATATATTGGTATATGGGAGGAAAAATGTATCTGTGTTTGAATAGATTGGTGTTTTGAATGGAAAAACCGTGCATTAATCCAATGGAGAGATTGCAAATTTGAGGCACAGGCAGCTGGCACCTGGATCGGGCACCTGGATCGCAAAAAAATCATGTTGCGTGCACATCATTGGGAGGCAATATAAATTTTCAAACCTTTTGAAAGAGAATACATTCAAGAGTAGGGAAGATTTCCTACAGTTTTGCAGGGTACGGTTAGACTACTTCAGGAGAGCTGACGGCTCAATGACATGAAAAGCAGTCCAGAGAAATTCACTCAACTGATTCTTGTAAGGAGCTATTATCTCTGGAGGAAACATTGTCAGATTGGTCCAGTTGGAGTTTAGGCAAATGACGTATGATCCCATTAAACCCATATAATTCTGAGTATTCTATTCAAGTTAAATGGTGAAACAATATTTCAATTTGTGCGAAAGATTTCCACAAATGGATGGACTCCTGGAAACTGGCGAATATCGCAGTGAAGGAGTTAGTGATTACTTTAACCATCTCAAAGGGTTCTGCGTCTGTGGGAACTTCCCTCCAAGAAAGTGATGGAAGATGAGACTTTGAATATTCTTAAGACACAGTCAGACAGTTTATCGGCTATGAATTATGAATTAAAGTTATAGGGCATAGCAGAATGTGTGTTTCTGGCCACAATCAGATCATCCATGATCTTATCACATGGCAGACTTGGTTCAAGTTGCCCAAACACTTATTCCTGATCTTAGTTTTTCCGTTGATATTGCCTTTATATACTGACAAATAATGAAAGCGTTCTCAAGCGCACAAAGGCTCTCCCTTTCAGAATGATGAGCACAACTTGCAAATGTGATTTTTAATCAGCACTGCGAAAGCACTTGTGGAAGTTTCATAGAGTTATGGAAACATCAGATGCTTACGTCAAAGTAAAAGCCTCATTAAAACTGCGTTAGAAATCAGATAAGTTAGAATGGATGCCTTTAAGAGAGCAGATTCCTGTCAGTTGTTCTTGTAAGGTGAATTCCGTTAGCAAGACCAGCATTTATTGCCTATGTCTAATTTCCATTCAGAATATGGTGGTGAACCCCAGTGATCCTCATGGTGCAGGGACACTAAGTGATAAGTTTCAAAGAGAGCCACAGGATTATGAACAACTGATGGTGAAGGGACAATGATATTGATTCAAGTGAGGATGCTGTGAATCCATGGAGATTGTGTTCCTCACCCCATGATGCTCACAGCGATGGAAATAGTGGGGCAGTCTCTTGCTGTTCTTATTTTCGGGAATTTACAGAGTGATGTAGTTAAGGTCTTTTATGAAGGAGCCTGAAATGGCATGTTGAACACAAAGCTGAACTCTCTTTTTACGTACGTTCTGCCACCTCTGCATGTTTTATTTTTAAAGCTTGTGAATAATTTAGAATGGACCAGGATTTGGCATCTTGTCCTGGAACAATTGTATTTTCCGTGACACTGAAATATGTCCTTTGTAACATTCCCAACAATCGAGCGAGCTGAAAAAAAATCTGCAGAATTTATGGATTCATTTATTGTTGGTTTGAAAGAGTGAGTGTGATGAGGATAAAGATTCAATTAAATTGCACATAATGATCACACTGCCGGAGTTTAAATGATATTCTCACGTTTTCCTTGAATTGGAAGCAAATTATTAGAACAAACGCCCATTGTTGCACATACTGCAAAAAAAAGTTTAAGAAATCTTGAGACGCCACACTAGGCGAGAAAATACATGCCGTCTGCACTTGATGGAGATACAGAAATTCAGAATAGATGCACAATCTGAACAAGAATCAAGTGACAGAAAAAAAACATATAACAAGTCTTTTCTTAGACCATGACCCCCAGCATGTCAAATCCGACCATTTTATCAACTGAGATAACTGATCTAATTTCTCCTGGTAATCCCCTCCTCCCCCCCAACACTGCCCTCCCAAACACCAGCCAATGGCACCAAGCTGATGGCCCTCTGATAGCACAGGTCATTTCCATCTCCTACAGACATCCACAAACAGGGTGGCCCAGGCAGACACATTGCTTCAGTCTGCACCTGCTACAAACAACTCATCTCTTCCTACTTTGACTCAGTAATTCCTCCTGGTCCAGTTCCTGCTCACGCACATCCGCGATTCATCTGACACTTTACACCAATTTAGAATTTCCATTTTGCAGGTTCCACCCACCTCCTCTTTTCCATGGACCGTACCATGCCATTACACATCCATCAAAACCTTCCCCACCCCCACCCCCATTAGGATGGTCTCAGGACTCTCCGCTTCTTCCTGGAACAAAGGTCTGAGCTGCACCCAAACACCACCACCATCCTCCAACTTGCTGAACCGTCCTCACTCTCAACAACCTTTCTTTTTAACATCCCCATGATCACTCCAACTTTGCCTTTCCACACATCTTTGCTCTCCTCTGGTGTATCTTGTGCCTCCGCTCCTGACTATTGTTCGGAGGCCTGTACAAGACTCCAATTATGTTTTTTATTTCACCTTTTCGATACCTCAATTCTACCCACACAGATTCCCCATGATCTGACCCTACTTAATTTCTTACTATTGATTTAGTTTTATTTCTTACCAATCAGGCAACCCCACCTCCTCCGCCCACCTGCCTATCTTTTCAACAAGATGTATATCCTTGAATATTCAGCTCCCAAACCTGATACCCTTACAGCCATGTCTTCGTGATGCCTGCGACGTCATACCTGCCAATTCTGATCTGCGCCACAAGCTCATTTACTCGATTCCTTCCACTGCATACATTCAGATATAACACCTTCAGTCCTATATTAACCGTTCCTCTTCACGTTGTCACTCGTTTGTCCAGTGTGCCTGAAGTTTGGTTCCTAACACTTTCCATACACTCTGTCATATTTATGTCTGTGTTGGAGATTTTAATAATTTCTCCTGAGTTCAGCACTCTTACCTCCTCCTTTAACTCGGGTTTTCTAATTCCCTCAATATCTGACCTTACCCTCCCACGCCCTATTTAGTTTAAAGCCCTGTCTACAGCCCTGGATGTGCGATCCCCGAGTACTCTGATCCAAGCACGGTTTGGATGAAGACCACGCCATTGGATGCCATTCAGCCCGTTAACTCTGCTTTGCTATTCAACTGAATTGTAGTTATTCTGTTCCTTTCAATAGCAGGGTCTTTACCCAGCATCCCTAGTGGGTCACAAAGTGCCCAGTGTCTTTGGGTACACAATCCTGCTTAGTGAGCATCCAATGCCAGGTGATGAGTTCTGAGGAGTCTCAGGAGCGGTTCGAGGAAAGGCTGCATGCAGTAATGGATGGACTGAGGGACTGAGAGGGATAGCTTGGGAACCAGTGACACTGCACTCACACAAGTGGCCAGGCCAGTCTCCTGAACTCCCAGTGCAGCCTGAACACCAGGGTCTCTTTTACGAAAACTGGTTGCATTTGCCGCATTTCTTCATCGACCTGACGCAGAAATACTGCCGATGGCATAAATACAGAGATAGACAATGGAGAAACGAAAGGAGTTAATGCTCCTAATGCAAACATGAGGAGATTGTACAAACGCCACACAGATAGGCTCCAGAGATTAAAATTAAACCCGACTCCCTGGCACTGTGAGGCAGCAGAGCTGTGTTATTATGCCACCCAATGATGGCTAACAGGATTAGCGGAGTTACATGTTGCCTTCTGCAGTCAATTCCGTGGAATGCTCTCCCTCAGTCTCGGTAAGACTGGGAAGCCTTTCTATAGCATCAGAGGACAATTCAAAAGAAACAATGATTTGGGGAATATGGAACGTATAAGCGAGCTTCCCATAGGAAAGCAGACTGCAAGAGTTTAGGTAAGATTTATAACAGGTAGAGATGCAAGAGTGAACATTGGGAAACTTGAAAACGAGGCCAGCCACAGAGAAACGGAGAAGAAAAGAATTGGAGAATGAACTGAATAGGTGCTTTGCAACGTCCTCACAATGGTGGACAACTAGCAGCATTCCAGAACTTCAAGACAGTCAAGGGCGAGAGATGAGTGTAGTGATCAGTGCTGATGATAATGTGCTGTGGAAGCTGCAATGTTTGAAGCTGGATAAATCACACAGACTGGAAGGCTAACAACCCAAAATTCTGAAGGAGATAGAGGAGAAGATTGTGGAGACAGTGGTGGTGGATTTTCAGAAATAAATGTCCTCAGGAAGCGTCACAAAGACCAGGAAAATCGGAAGGTAAGTCTCTGTGCAAGGAAAGAAGGGAAGCAAAAGACAAGAAATCATAAGGCAGTTAGCCTGACATCGGTTATTAATCGGGTGCCCGATCCCACTATTAACAAAAAGGCCGCAGAGTAGTGTCATAGAGATATACAATACGGAAACAGGCCCTTCGGTCCATCTCGTCCATGCCGAACCAGTTATTCCAATCTCATATCGTCCCATTTGCCAGCATCCAGCCCATATCCCTCTAAACCCTTTTTTATCATAGACCCATCCCGATGAATTTTAAATGTTGCAATTGTACCAGCCTCATTAGCCATGGTTGATTTATCTCTTCAATTAGATTTTTATGCATTTGAAGAATGCACATGTGTTATAAATGATGTATCTTTTCAAATCCTAGCTATTTCCTGTCTCCTGACAAAGCTTTTAGTGATTCAGCGGTCTCCTCTTTCCCAGTTAATAAACTCACACTTAAGTATTTATTGTCAAGTCTGTCCATTGTAAAGAAAAAAAGTCTTGCTGGAGTTGTGTTGAAATGACATTTAAATTTTGGTGTGACAAGACTATTCCATGTGCCAATGAGGTTAGGAATAGGATGGTAGTAGAGTTAAATACATGGGCAAAGAACTGGTAGAGGAGGCAGCACTTCCGATATGTGTATCATTGGGATTCTTGAGTTCCTCTCCCAAACAAATCTCTATAATATTAACATAGCAGTTATATATTCTCATCCAAGCTCCAAGTTCATCCGTCTTGCCTGTCATACTCCTCACATTATAATCAGTGCACTTCAGACTGTCAGGCCCATTGTGTTCAGTAACCTCTGTCTGTTTGTTGTTGGTCTTAGCTGTACTGGGATTAGTCGCCAACCCCGCCTCAGTCGTGTACTTGTGGACCTACTGCTCTGGTTCCCAATGTCCCCCCAACGGCCACACGAGTTTAAACCCTCCTGAGTTACAACAGCAAACCTGCCTGCCAGGAGATTGCTGCCAGTTCAGGTCCATCCCGTCCTCTTGCGTACATCTTATCGACCTGCAAATCCAAATGATCCACATATCGGAGATTGCTACCAATTAAGGTCCATCCCGTCCTTCTTGTGTATATCCTATCGACTCAGGATCTGATGGCTTTGGCTGAAGTGTGTTCATGTCAAAGCAATGATTATTATGGGTAAGGCAGATGAGCTTACAGCCTGATTCAATACATGGGACCATGATGTTGCAGCCATTACAGGCACTTAGTTTGGAGAAGGACAGGACTGGGCGTTCACCTTTCCAGGGTTTTGTTGTGTTAGACGAAATACAGAGGAAGGTGAAAGAGGTGGAGGAGCTGTTTTACTAATCAGGGATAATGTTGCATTTGCACTCAGAGAGGTCATACTGGAGGACTCATCCACTGAGGCAATATGAGTACAGCACAAAAATAAGATTGATGCAATTACTGTGTTCGGATTATACCATAGTCCTTTCAACAGCCACCGAGACTTTGAGAACAAAAGTGTGAGCCAGTTATGGAAAGGTGTAATAAAAACAGAGGTGTCATAGTGAGTGACTTCAACATCTCCAATATTGACTGGGACTCCCTGAGGGCAAGTGGCTTAGACGGGACAGAATTTGTTTTGTTTACTTGAAATGGTATGTGGATAGTCCAGTACAGGAAGGGTCATACTGGCCTCGTGTTGGCTAATGAGCCTGGACAGTTGACTGGCATTTCAGGGGGACAGCATTGTAGAATCATTTTGGAAACCCCTTCAGTTTTAAGATAGCTAAGAACATGGATAAGTCAGGACCTTTTGAGAAGCTATGGAATTTAAACTAAGGCAATTTACGTCAGTATCAGGCAGGAGCTAGAGAGTGTTAATTGGGAGGAGTAGCTATCAGGCAAATCCACATTTTGTGTGTGGCAACTGTTTATTAAATTCTCATTGCAATATCATCTTGTGAACGTCCTCCCCACTGTTCGAATTTCAATCTATTTTATTTGAACAGATATTTCGAAGTCGCTGTATACCAGAGAACAGCAAGAGATAATGGATGATTGTGCCCTGTGTCCTTCACTGAACCAGCTTGTCTCTACAGGCACCTAACGTTTTTATTGTGGGTCAGGGAACCACAGAATTAATAGAGCACAGACGGAAGCCATTCAGTCCTTCGTACACACACGAGCTCTCCAACTACGCTATCTGAAAGCAGAGAGAGTTATTGGAGATCGACACAGAGAGAGAGAGAGAGAGAGACAGGGAGAGAGAGAGAGAGAGAGAGAGAGAGAGAGAGAGAGAGAGAGAGAGAGAGAGAGAGAGAGAGAGAGAGAGAGAGAGAGAGAGAGAGAGAGAGAGAGAAAATGAAATATAAAGAAAGAATGTGAAGGGAGATAAACAGAGATGAGAGAAAACTGAGTGACAGGGTGAGTGAGAAATGAAGTGAGTGTGAAACGGGGATGAAATTAGATAGATCAGGAGACAGCATGAGGAGAAATACACAGAACATGGGAGTTTTATTTAAAAATTCCCCTGAACCGCAAGCTCTTTGTTTGGGAGCCATACCATGTGAGCACCATGCTGATACTCGTTGTGATCCTAGATCATCTATCTCATGTACTATCACAGAGTTGATTGGCTGACAGCTAACAGAAACCAAGAGACCAATTGATTGGCTCCAGAGAGAAATGGATTAATTTAACTGGATTATGCCAATCGTAGCAGGAACCAATAACCTCCTGAGACACTGTGCAAGAGACTGGGCCAGAGAATCACAGTGAAGGGATCACTGTCAGAGGGCAAATCAGCATCTCTGATGTGGATCAAGTAATGACTGAAAAAGTTTGGACAGCACTTCCAGGGTTTCGTAATCCACATTTCATTTCATACAGCTCGATGTCATGAGTGCATTTTAACAATCTTATCTCTTTGTACATTTCATATTTTGGTTTGTCGAGAAAATCATTTTGACCCTGTATTTTGTGTTGAATAAACACAAAATAAACACATTTCTGTGGAAGAAAGGACCTGGTTTGGAGATGCCGGTGTTGGACTGGGGTGTAAAAAGTTTAAAATCACACAACACCGGGTTATAGTCCAACATGTTTAATTAGAAGCACACTAGCTTTCGGAGCGACGCTCTTTCATCAGGTGATAGTGGAGGGCTCAATCGTAACACAGAATTGAAAGCAAAAATTTACAATGTGACATAACTGAAACCAGATATTGAAAGATTGATTGTCTGTTAAGCCTTTCATCTGTTAGAATACAGTGATAGTTTTATTTCTTTCATGTGGAAATCAGAAAACCCTTTTTTTTAGAAAAGTTGCATACTCGAGTTAGCTGTTAACAATGGTGATAACGAGACAATATGTTGAAGGTTTTGGCCCCCTGTGTTCTCTGTCTATGCCACAATGCTTAGATTGATTCTAATCTCCCTCATTATGGGCATTTAAGCGGGCATTGGATAGGCATATGGAGGATAGTGGGCTAGTGTAGGTTAGGTGGGCTTGGATCGGCGCAACATCGAGGGCCGATGTTGGACTGCGCTGTATCCTTCTATGTTCTCTGTTCTATGTAATCTAAAAAGTGAGATAACGGAGTTTTACATAAAGTCATGCAGATTTTGAGATCAGGGTTCTACATGAATGCATGCAGTTTTTGAGCAAAGTACAATGTAACCCTGCAAGGATACATTCACCCCAAATATGTGTGCACGTGGGTCTTTGTCTGTCTGTGTGTGTGTCTGTCTGGGTTGGGGGTTGTGAGTGTGAGAAAGTGTATATATGTATGTAGTGAGTGCAGAATGTCTTAACTCTGTGAGGGGGTGTGTGTGAGAGTGTGTGTGTCTGTCAGGGAGTGTGTGGGTGTCTGTGTGTACGTGTGTCCGTGTGTATGTGAGTGTGTGTGTGTGTGTGTGTGTGTCTGTGTGTGTGTGTGTGTGTGTAGGAGTATCGCGTAATTGTGGTCACCTGCAATGTGAAATGAACCCAAGGTCCTTGTTGAGGCCCTCCCTACGGGTACCGAACTTCGCTATCAGCCTCTGAACTCGGCAACTATTATCTGCTGCCTGTCCCGAAGTCCACCGAGGAGGATGGTCACCCGAAGTGCCGAGGCTGAATATGCTGGACCACTGAAGTGTTCCCCAACTGGGAGTGAACCCTCCTGTCTGTTGATTGTTGTGCAGTGCCCATTCTTCCGTTGTCAAAGCCTTTGCTCATTTTCCCCAATGTACCATGCCTCTGGGCATCGTTGTCTGCAACTTATAAGATAGAGAACGTTGGCTGAGTCACATGAGTACCTTCCATGTCCAAGTAGGAGGTGTCCCCACGCGTAATAGTGGTATCTATGTCCAAACTCTGATCCGTCTTGCAGCGTCCACCGTGACAGGGTTGTATGGAGTTGTCCTGAGAGCCGGGCAGCTTTCTACGAACAACGGTCTGTTTGAAGTTTGACGGTGTTTAAAGGCAAGTAGTGGAGGTGTGGGGAAGGTCTTGGTGAGGTGCTCATCCTCATTGATAAAGTGTTGCAGGTCACGAAGAACATGACGTAATTTTTCATCTCCAGGGAAGTACTGAACAACGAAGGGTACCCTGTCAGTTGCAGCACGTGTCTGTCTCCTGAGGAGGTCATTCCGGTTTCTTGCTGTGGCACATCGGAACTGGCAGTCGATGAGTTGAGCATCGTAACCCGTTCTTGTGAGGGCATCCTTGAGTACTTCCAGGTGTCCGTCACGTCCCTCCTCATCTGAGCAGATCCGGTGTATGCATAGGGCTTGTCCACAGGGATGGCTGTTTTAATATATTTTGGGTGGAACCTGGAGAAGTGTAGCATTGTGGGGTTGTCTGCAGGTTTGCCGTAGATGTTCTGATGGGACAGCCTTTATCGCATCCATGCTGGGACCAGAGTCTGAATGAATCGCATAACGAGAGTGGTAGAAAGGTTAAAAGTGCAGAATTCAGGATAGATTATTAAAATCCCCATCACAGACATAAATAGGTTAGAGTATCTAGAAATGATTAACAAACAAACTTCAAGCACATTGGAAGACGGATGACAATGAGAGGAGGGTTGGTTAATACAGGACTGACAGTGTTATAGCTGAATGATTGCAGTATAAGGAATAGGGTAAATGAATTCGTGACCCAGATCAAATTGGCAGGTATGACGTGATGGGCATCACGGAAACATGACAGCAAGGGGATCAGGATTGGGAGATAAATATTTAAGAGTATGCACCCTATCCAAAAGATACGCAGGTGGGCTGACGAGGTGCGGTTGCCTTATTAGTAAGAAATGAAATTAAATCAATAGCAAGAAATAACATAGGGTCAGATGGTGTAGAATCTGCATGAGTAAAATTGAGGAAGCACAATGTTAAAGCAACCACAGTTGGAGTCTTATACAGGCCGACAAAAAGTAGGGAGGAGCTGGGCCATCAGATACATCAGAAGATAGAAAGATGTGTAGGAAAAGCAAGGTTACAGTGACCATGGGCGATTTCAATGTTCAGGGGGACTGAGAAAGTCAGATTGGTAGTGGATTGTAAGAAAAGCAATTCATGGAATGTCTACAAGATGCTTTGTTTTTGAGTAGCTTGTGGTGCAGTCCACGAGGGAACAGGCAATATTGGTTTTAGTGTTGTGTAACGAGGTAGACTAGATAAGGGAGCTTAAATTGAAGGAAGCCATCGGAAGCAGCAACCATAACATGGTTGAATTTATACTGCAATTTGAGAGGCAGAAGACAGAATCAGAGGCAACAGTACTTCAGCTGAATACAGGTAACTGCAGAGGCATAAGGGAGAAGCTCGGGAGGATTGACGGGGACAGTAGCCTAGCAGAAAAGACAGTAGAACAGCAATGGCAGAAGGCTCTAAGAGTAACTTAGGAGACACAGCAGAGATTCATTGCAAGGAGAAAGAGGCATGGTACAGGGAGGATGAGGCAACCATGGCTGACGAGGGAAGTCAGGGGTAGCATCAAAGCAAATGAGAAAAGTATATAATGTGGTGAAAGACAATGTGAAACCAGAGTATTGGGAAGCTTACAAAGACCAACAGTGGGCGACAAAAATGTATAAGGAGGGAGAAAATTAAATAAGGGATAAGCTAGCCACTTAGATATATAAAGTGCAAAAAAGAGGCAAAAGTAGATAATGGAAATGATGCCAGAGAGGTAGTGGTGGGGAACAAAGGAATGGCTGAGGAACTTTGCACCAGTCTTCACAGTGGAAGACATGATTAATTTCCCAAAAATTCAACAGAGTGAGGGGAAGAACGGAGTATGGTGGTCATCACCAAAGAGATCGGGTTAGAAAACTGAATGGACAGAATGCAGATAAATTATCTGGACCAGATGGACTACACACAAGCCTTGTAAGGGAGATAGCTGAAGGTGTAGTGCAAGCGTTAGTTGTGATCTTTCAGGAATGACTAGAATCAGGAAAGGGCAAAGTGGAAATGGAAAATCGTTAACGTGACACCCCATTTAACAAGGGATTAATGCAGAAAAGAGAAAATTACAGACTGATTAACCTAACCTCAGTTGTGGGTAAGATCCTGAATTACATCATGAAGGATGCGATTTCTGAATACTTGGATGTAGATGGTAAAATAGGGCAGAGTAAGCATGGTTTCATCAAGGGGCGGTCATGCCTGAGAAACCCACTAGAATGTTTTGAGGAAGTACTGAGCAGGTTAGGAGAACCAATGGATATTATCTACCTACACCTCAAGACGTCTTTTGACAAATTGCTACACTGGAGGTTATTGAGAAAGGGGACCCATGGTGTCAGATGCAACGTGCTAGCATCGATTGAAGCTAGCAGAGAGTAAGGGTAAAATGTGCCTTCCCACGATAGCAGTCAGTGGCAAGCATTGTTCCACAAGGCTCAGTGTTGGGTGCACCAAATTTCACATTATACAGTTAACGATCTAGATGAAGGAACTGAGGGCACTTTGGCTAATATTTAGTATTTAAAATAACCAGAATGTGCAAACAGGCCTTTTGGCAAAATAACACAACACCAACCCTCCGAAGAGTAACCCAGGCAGACCATTTTCTGCTGACGAATAACGTAATTTATGGGCGATTAAGCATACCTATTTCATCTAATCTGCGCATGTTTGGACTGCAGCATGAAACCAGAACACCCGGAGAGAAACCATGCAGATATGGGGAGAATGTGCAAACTCCAAACTGGCAGTCACCCGAAGTGGGAATCGAATCTGGTTTCCTGGCACTGGAATAACCACTAAGCTACCTTGCCACTCACAGCCTGATGTTCAGATAGTACAAAGCTATGAAGAGAGTCAGATAGGATTGAAGAGGAGGAGAGTTTGCAGAAAGGTGCTCCACCGATTCTCCTCAACTTCCCACACCTCTGTACGTGAACACCTCCCTTCCTACCACAACAAGGATAGACCGCCATGGTCATCAACTTTCACCCCACCAATCTCCAGATAAAAGTTATCATCCTCCACTATTTCTGCCACCTCTCGTCAGACACCACCACCAGAGATTTATTTCCCTCCCCACCCCTATTCGCATTCTGCGGAGACCATTCCCTCCACGACGCCCTCATTAGGTCCCGCCCCCATCTTCCACCAAGCCATCATCCACTCCCGGCATCTTCCCTTGCCATCCAAAGTTGTGTAAAACGCGTGCCTACATCTCCCCCTCACCTCCATCTAAGGCCCGAAAGGACCGGTCCACACCCTGTAGATATTGTATTGTGTCCATTGTTCCCTGTCTCCTGTACATTGAGGAGGTAGGATGTCAGCTTTTGGAACGTTTCAGGGAACATCTCTGACACACACACACACACACACAATGACCCCACCACCCTATGGCCGAATACTTCAACTCTCCCTCCCAATCCGCCAAAGACATGCCAGTCCTGGGGCTGCTCCACAGCCAAACCCAAGTCACCCAACACCTCGTCTTCCACCTTGGGATCGTGCAACCACACGGTATCAATGTCAATTTCGCCAGTTTCCTCAACTCACCTTCCCCCACATTATCTCAGATCTAACACTCCAACTTCGCACTGTCCCTTTGAACTGTCCAATCTGTCCATCTTCTCTGACCTTCACGACACAACCCACCTTCGTCTAACTGTCGCTTTCCACGCTACCATCCCCCCAGCCTCACACTTTCCTATTTATCTTTCAGCCCCCTTCCGCCCACCCTCCTCAATCCTGACGAAGAGCTTATGCCTGAAATGTCGCACCTCCAGCTCCTCGGATGTTGCCTGACAGGCTGTGCTTTTCTAGCACCACACCTTTGGGGGTACAGTGATCTCTTGCATCTTCAGTCCTCACTTTCGCCTGCAGAAGGATGTAGGCAGTTTGGGAGATTGGGGAAAGACCTGCTCGACAGAGTATAGTGTGCGAAAGTGTGTGGTCGTGCTCTTTACCAGAAGGACAAGAGGCATGGACTATTTTCAATATTAAGAATAAAATCAGAAGACTGAAGTGCAAAGAAACTTGGGAGTTATAGTCCAGGAGTCTCTCAAGGTAGACTTGCAGGTTGTCAGTAGTTAGAAAGGCAAATACAATGATGCCATTCATTTGAAAAGGGTTTGAATATAAAAGCAGGGATATACGTCTGAGGGTGTATAAGACTCTGGTCAGACTACATTTAGAGTATTGCGTGCAGTTTTGGGCCCCGTATCTCAGGAAGGATCCACAGGCACTGGAGGATGTTCTTAGAAGATTCAAAGGAATGGTTCCAGGAATGAAAAGCTTAACATATGTTGAACATTTGAGAATTCTGGGTCAATATTTGATGGCGTTTAGAATGATCTCGGGCATCTAATTGAAACTTACTAAATACTGAATGGCGTGGATAGAGAGGATGTTGGAAAGATGTGTCTATTGATAGGAGAGACTAGGACTCGGCCCAGCACAAAGGGAAGATCTTTTAGAACAGAGATAAGGAGAAACATCTTCAGCCAGAGAGTCGGGGATCTATGGAATTCACGGCCACAGAAGATGTAGAGACCAGGTCATTCTGTATATTTAAGACTGAGATCGATAGGTTCTTGATTGTCAAGGGGATCAAGGGGAGAAATCGGGAGAGTGATGTTGAGAAGCTTAACAGCTATGATCAAGTGGGGAGCAGACTCAATGGGCTGAAAGGCCAAATTTCTGCTGCTATGTCTTCTGGTCTATGGTTAATGTTGTTTGTCCTCATCCCTCACTATAGATGCATTCTGATTCTGACCTTATGATTTATAAATAGGCCCGTTCCAATACTGATGACTGGCAATATAATTATCTCTCCCTCCAGTCCCAGCAGCCATTTCCTCCAATTCCTCAGTCTCCTCCCCAATGTCATCATCACACAGTAATTGAGGTCCAATAAATGATACTTCATCATCGTTCATTGACATTAATAACCTCAACAACATGACCCTCACTTGCCCCTTCTGATCCTCAAATAATAATCTGAATGGCATTTGTCACGTACAATTCTCTGTAACATATCCATGCAGTTTGCCTGTTATAATCCATGTTTATTAAACACATTTTCCCATCAGATTATGGCTTAAAAAATCATCATCAATAGAATCACGGATCAATAATTTCAGGCTATAAGTTTCCATTTATAAATGGAGAAACTGGTTTATGTTCCAACACTCCTCTGTCATTACTGTCATATCCAAGGCAGATTGAATGATTACACACAAACAATGTGGCATCTCCAACATCCGTTCTCCCAGTTACTCCCACATATCCCATGCTGAAAGTGTAAATGTTAAGCTTTATTTTGAATTTTAATAAAATTAATATTGAATTGAAAGGGGTTAACTGGAGCTATTTGTTCACCGACTGTGATTATTGACAATCTCTGTGGAATCTAATTATCCCAGTGGAGGGTTTCCATCGTTAAACGATAAATGGGCTCTGTGAATGCATTACCCCATAGTGTGAGAGGGAGTATCACCGACAGCACTAACAGGGATCAGCAGCTCCAAAGGGAAGGGAGGAGAGATTAGAATCTGAGAACATTATCCTCGAATGTTCCATCAATGGATCAGAATCTGTGAACATTCGATTTGAATGTTCCAACAATGGACAGGATATAATCCTTTCTTTCTCAGCCTTGGATATCATTAGCATGGCGGATGCAGTAAATCCTTTGGATTATTCAAGGTGGTTACTATCCCATCCTCACTATAGTTGGTACTCCTAGTAAGTCATTCTCTTTGACTGTTACACTGGGTTGAACTGAATTTCCGCTCATGATATGCAAATTTTAGTAAATGGAAATCAATGTCTTCGGTTTCAATCAAAAATTCCTTTGCTCATAAAGTATATAAAACAAATTACTATTTACAAATTATTCACTGATATGCGAGAATGAACCATTCTGCTCTCAAGCTCCATAATCCTTTCTGTCCTGCACAGATGTACATTATCATATCCTCCCCATCCACTAATTCTGTCCAATACCACCATTATGATATCCCAGACGCCCCCTCAGCCTCAGTGCAATTCCTAAATGAACCATCGTTTGTGCTTTTGTTAAATCCGATACAGCTGTTTCTTCAAGTCTCTTCAAACAACGTGTCAATTACAAAATAATTGCACTTGAGATGTTTAACTTGTTCTCTGCACAGAATCTGTCAGATGTAAGACAGTGTATAGTACTCAATTCATTGACTCTTAACCTACTGCCATCTAATAATAATCCATTGATATCTCATGAAGGAAGTTGATATAATGAAAATGAAGCCATTATCATTTGTGAGCAAAAGCCCATATGCTTGCCTCATGTCCTTTAGAGAAGGCAATGGGTCATCCTTGCCTGGTCAGGTCTCCGTGTGACTGCAATCCCACAGCAATGTGGTTTACTCTTTACTGTCCCGTGGAACAGCTGAAGCAGCCACTCAGGTTTAGATCGGTATAACATGCTGGCCTGCCCTGGGCTGTACACATCCCGTGACGGAACAACAAAGGAAAGACAGCTCCTGCCTCTGCCTGTTCATCATATTCCGACAGCTCATTTCCATTCAGGTAGGTGACCATTCCTTGTTTTAGGTGTATTCTATATCTTTGAAGTTCTTCACAAGAGTGATATTCATCTCCATGTTTGGTGTTGGCTTTATTGATGTTGATGTCGAGTCGTAAGGAACTTGTAAATTTCACGTCAGTTTCAGGGCACAGAGAAGGAATGGCATTTTCACACCACAGGAAAGAAAGAGACGGCAAAGTGAGGGAATTGAATTATTGTGAGAGTCTTGTTGAGGCAGTATTTAGGGTGTTGTGGGCAGATTTTCTCTCCTTTATAAGGAATGATCTCCTCGTCACAGAGAGAGTGTGAAAGAGTGTCAACAGACAAATCACTGGGATCATGGTACCATGAGGAGTGAGTGAAGATTAATCTGTAGCGCTGTGAGAGAATAAGAGGTGATTGCATTGAAACTTGAGGGGACTGGACAATCACTCATTATGTTCGAAACAGACACTATGAACGTGATAAATTCCATTGTTTGGTTTTTTACTGGGATTACAATTCTCGTTAGTTTAAGTGCCTCTGAGAACGTTTCCCCTACATCAGCCCCACTCTCCATGTCGATTGACAGAGAAAGGTTCAGGCTTTGCATACAGTCTCCCCATATTAATACAGTGCATTCGGTGTGTGTGTGATTTTGCACTGAACGTCGTGTTATCCACAATCCCGACAGCAGCCACAATACCTTCACTCTAAAACGGTTAGCTATTCCCAACAGCTCTGTCCTCAATAGAGAACATGGGTCTGTCTTCTCGGAAGTGGAAGATGTCTCCTTCAGATATCGCACAAAATATTTGGCTTCTCTCCTCACTATCAGGACACCATGTTAAAATAGCACACGTTCCACATGCAATGGGGCCATGAGGAACATCATGGAGCCGTCTCTGAGTGCAGTCTCTGCTCCATTGGTTTGTCACTTTGGAGCATCAATTACACCTTCCTTTTCCCGCATAAGCCCTTGAGGAGATGAATGTTCTCGCCCTGGTCGCATGGAACACGTTCAAGGGTCTGATTGGACTTTCCACGTCCCTGTTTAGAAGTTAGACGCACTGACCAGACTGCTTCTTTTCCTGTGGAAAAGGCAGAACGGTTAAATGATTTGTCCCTCTTCTTGTTCATTCGTTTTGATGGATTGAATGACTCCCACACACCCATGTGCAACCACCTTGAGATGCTGAATGAGCTCCTCTTTGAACTGTGGAAATGTGCAGTGTCTGGCAGTGCTGTTACATGCATGTTACTGACACATTAACAGCATAAGCCTGAATGTTGTCCGGGTCTTGCTGCATATGAACATAGACTAGTTCAGGAGCTGATAGTGGACAAAATGTTCTGAAAATTGCTTGATCTTCAGTGACCATCACAACTTCTGATCTTATGGTGGAGGAAAGGATTGATGCAGCAGCTGGAGCTGTTTGTGCTAAGGAAGCTCCTCTAAGGATCTCCGGTAGTGATGTCCTGGGACTGAAAGGATTGATGTCCACAAACCACGCGTATCTTCCGTTGTGCTACGTATGACCCCAACCAGAGGAGATATTGTGGCTGACGCCCACTAAACTTAATATAGTCAGCGTTCCTTGATACCATCCTGAGCCAACTCCTGCCTTTATGTCAAGGTCTGTCACTCTTAGCTGGGCTCCTGTGTTCACCTCTTTTGAACATATCAATAGATTATTGTGTCTATGTGGGGAGTGTTTTCTTCTCACAGAGGATAGTGAATGCGAGGAACTATCTGGACTAGAGAGTCCAGGGAGCTAGATCGCTGAAAGAGAGGAGTTAGATTGTTTTTTGCCCACTATCATTGAGTTGAAGGGTGTGAAGATTGGGAATTGAATGGAGATGATGCTGACAGTGGATCAGCCATGATGGTATACAATGACACAGCAGGATTGACTGGCCCAATTACCTCATCCTGTTCCTTATGTGCTCATATCCTGTAACTGGAAAGTTACTGGCTGTAACTTTCCTGAATGTTGCAGTCAGCGAGAGCAAAGTATTTTGTGTATCATCTCTGAGCGATGTCTGTGGGCCGTAATCACAGTGAATCCGTGTCCACTATATGACCAACAAATGAAGCACAAGTTGCAGAGAGGAGGCTCCCTGTAAAGAGACCAGAGACGTCATTCGAACCTAAAGTGGATTTCCAAATAACATTTCCCAACCCACACCAATCTGTGTTGTCAGTCTGGAGGGACGGAATGATATCCTATGTAACTGTGGACCAGGTATTTGGAGCAAGTGGCCTCCATCTGCTCCCGTGCTGGGCTGAATAGAACATTGGGATATTTTAGTTAGGAGCAGGAGTGAGTTATTAACCACATTGCCACTGCTGTACCAGGCACTAAGTTCGTGGCTGATCTGGTTGTGGTCTTAGAAGCACTTTTCTTATGCACCATTTTACTTCATTCAATTCTCTGTTCAATGCAAACACATAGACATCACAAAGTCTGGGAAAAGGAATTCCCACTTGTACAGCTCTTTCAGAATTTCTCATTCGTGTTCCATCCAATGTTACAGGGTCACTGATTCCTTTTGCAGTCACACACCTCCACTGGTTAAAACAAATTTCAAAGTTTAGTGATAAGGCCAATAATATAAGTATCAACCTGGCTCATCTTCTAGAAAAAATGTCACAAACACACAAACGTGCAGCTGCATGCACACATGAACACACACATTTTAAGACAAAACAGAAGAATGAAAACTTTCCAGACTTTCATAATGGCTGAACTCGTAACAAATGGAAATATGACAGAATGTCCCAAACGTTATTCTGTCCTCTGAAGTTCTTCCGCTCACACAAGCTGCTGGTAATGGGATATCTCCCCGGAACTGTTGGATTTGGTTCAATTCGCTTTGCGTCAGATAGTGGAAAGATGCCAAAGAATATTTCATCAGGAAACCTCCACGATGGGTAAAGATGGCACAGGATTTTTTTCTCTTGTCACGCGGAACAAAATGAGAGAGAGAGAGAGGGGGCACTCGGCTTCTGCTTCTGAGGCAGGTAACATTTTTCTCCCTCCCTGTACTAAAATATGCAATAATGCCAACTGAACACAAAAAAGGAACATGTGTGATTTCCTTGAACATTCTCTGCAATTGATGATAAGGTGCTATATGCAAATGCAACATTATTGCTGTTGTACATAGTGCCTTTCCTTAGCAACAAAAAAAAACAAAATCCCAGTTGTATAATTTGATGGGATGTTTACATGTGTCTGCATAATTTTAAGAAATCGGTTGATGTCTTCATTATATCTGCGTTAAAATCAATGTTATGACAGAGTGTGAAGCCCTTCGTTGTGGTTCTGTTCGCCGAGCTGGGAATTTGTGTTGCAGACATTTCGTCCCCTGTCTAGGTGAGATCCTCAGTGCTTGAGAGCCTCCTGTGAAGCGCTTCTGTGATGTTTCCTCCAGCATTTATAGTGATTTTGCAAATCCCATGCAAGGACTGCACAAAAAACTACATAGGACAAACAGGAAGAAAGCATCCATGAACACCAACTAGCCACGAAACGACACGACCAGCTATCCTTAGTAGCCACACACGCAGATGACAAGCAACATGAGTTCAACTGGGACAACACTACTATTATAGGACAAGCCAAACAGAGAACAGCCAGGGCATTCCTAGAGGCATGGCACTCATCCACAGATTCAATCAATAAGCACATCGACCTGGACCCAATATACCGACCACTGCAGCTGATAGCTGGAACTGACAACCGTAAGCGGCAGATTCAAACCACTATATATGCCGGAGGAAAGATCACAGAATCGCTTCACAGGAGGCTCCCAAGCACTGAGGATGTCACCAAGATAGGGGACGAAACGTCTGCAACACAAATTTGTGGGCGGCACGGTGGCACAGTGGTTAGCACTGTTGCCTCACAGCCCCAGAGACCCGGGTTCAATTCCCGCCTCAGGCGACTGACTGTGTGGAGTTTGCACATTCTCCCCGTGTCTGCGTGGGTTTCCTCCGGGTGTTCCGATTTCCTCCCGCAGTCCAAAAATGTGCAGGTTAGGTGAATTGGCCATGTTAAATTGCCCATAGTGTTCGGTGCAGGGGTAAATATAGGGAAATGGATCTGGGTGGGTTGCGCTTCGCCGAGTCGTTGTGGACATGGTGGGCTGAAGGGCCTGTTTCCACACTGTAAGTAATCTAAAATTCCCTGCTCGGCGAAAAGAACCACAACAACAAATCTTCTCGGAAACTTTGCGAAAATCTTCTGCTAATTTAAACCAGACACACGGAAAAAATCACCTCGATTCATTGTCGGTAAACGTGTGAGTGACAAAGAACGACCAAATCCCACTATTTATAGAAAACAATAACCGTTTATGTCGATTTTCCTGTGAATCTTCCTCTGTAGGTTTTCCTGGGTCTTTTCTTCGGTCTTCTGCTGCACAGATTTCAGAGAAACAGGCACTTTTCAGAGAGCGATTCTGCAGGCAGTCTGCATTTGTTAGTGCTCTTTGCTGCTCTGGCTAACTGTTCAAAATGACCGATTTTATACTACAAAACATCAAATTGTCTCATTGGTTTTATATCATTAAAATTTAAATTCAATAATACTCAGCTCAGTTATTTGTTTCAGCCACATGTTACTTTTTAAAAGCTTTTCTGCACACTCTGTGCTTGTTAAGTCCTTGCCAACTTTCACTCTCCTTAAAAGGTACAGTACACGCCTATGCATTCATAACAAGCAATATATTTTATTCTTAAAATGTATTCCGTAGTTTTAAACACCCTAACATGGGAAAGTATGTATCCAGCTAACTTTTCTCAAAATCGTGTATGGTTCAAAAAGATTTCGCATCCAATACCTAAACTGATAATTCTTCATATCAAAAGACCTCCCAGGAACGTGTGTACAGGGAGGAGGAGAGGCATGTTTCGGGCACATTCCTGAGGAAGGGCTTATGCCCGAAACATTGACTTTCCAACTTCTCTGATGCTGCCTGACTTGCTGTGCGTTTCTAGTGCGACACTTTTCGACTCTGACCTCTAGCATCTGCAGTCTTGCTGTCCAAATGCAGTAGAACATTGCTACGATTGAACCCGATACCCTTTCCCAGAAACAACATCATTTCAAACCACTTGCTACATCTGCAGACTAACTTCATGGATAAGAGCAGCAGTTGGCCATTCGGAGCACCATTCAGAATGCTCATGGCTGATCCGAGTGTGACTGACCACCCATCTCCGGTCTGTTCCCAATAAACACTGACTCCCCTGTCTGGCAAAGATCACTCGAGCTCAGCCTTGAATATCTTCACTAATCGCGTCTTTACTGCTCTCTGAGGAAAAAGGGCACCACAGATAGCACAACACAAAAGGGAAACGAACGTCCTTATTTCATTGCAGGACCCATTATTTTAAAACTGTGTTAAACTAACATCAAATTGCCACCTTTTTTGAAACATAAGGACAGAATAAGTAGGAATAGACATAGACTATACAGCCCTCGAACCCTGTCCAAAATTACCACTGACTCCTTCCAATCAAATATGTATTAAACTAATTCTCTGATCCTGTCCCAGGAAGAGAATGCCAGATAGCATAATACCACACGAGCATTAAAAAAATGAGCAGAATTAGACCATTCAGCCCATCGAGTCTGAATGCCATTTAATAATAGCTGAAGCGTTTCTCAACATCATTCTAGTGACTTCTCTCTGTAACCCTTGGTACCCTTATTCATCAAAAACCTATCTGTCTCTGGCTTATAGACTCGAGTGCCTGTGTTTCTTTGTGTCTGTCTGCATGCGCGTCTGTTTGTTCATGTGTTTGTGTATCTGTGCATTTGTCTGTATACATTTGTTCTTCCGTGTATTAGCCTCTGCGTGTTATCTGTTTAAGTCTGTTTGTGTGTGACTGGGTATGTCTCTGTATGCCTCTACATGTGTGCGGGTCCGTCTCATCGCATGTGCTGTGAGTGTTAGTACATTGGAGTGTTTACATATTTTTCTAAGTATTTCTGCATCATTCTTCAATGGGATATTTGTTGTTTTGGGAGGGAAAGAAGTAGCAGAACAGACAGAGCGGTTAAAGTGAGTATTGCCCTCCACAGAACATTGTTTCTTACTCAGTTGGTTGGATGTGGATATTACAGAATCTCCATGCAACTCACTCGGTCCCCTCCGGCTCATGCTGGAGTCCTCCCAACATGGCGGGGGAGAGAGGAAAGGGAACGGATATCGGACAGTCCACCATCCAGCTTGGCCCTTTCTGTCTTGTTTATCCTGGAATGGGAGAAAGGGAACCGGGGAATGAGCTGCTCGTACTGTTGTAGGTGGTGGTGGGGGAGAGGGTTGCAAAATGGTGAGGTGTCTGGAGGGTGTCAGTCCACAGTGCAGAATCCAAAAGGTGTTATTTGTGTGGAGGTATTGCATTGGCGACAGACAAAATGATGGAAGAAAGGTGCTTAATTCAAGTGAGAGTGGGTGTACATTAACTTTATTTGGAGATAGAGCATGAGCTTTGTTCGGGGTAGGCGCTACAATAGATATACAGTGAGTGTGAGGGAGCAGAGAGTTTACGGTGACACTTATCCTGGCAGAACGAGGATGCAGAATGTCCTGCATTGCTGGAAATTTTTTCAGATCATCTCAGCGTCGTGGTGAGCCTCAATGAACGTCTTCTCTAAGTCTGTCACTAATAATGCCACCGACCCTGCCCCTCAGATCTCACAGAATCGGTTTGGGAGAATCTTAGCAATGAGAAACAAGCATTGGTGTGTTCTGCCGTGCAAAATTGTCGTGCCAATTTTGTATATCTTATGCTGTGGAAAATTGGCACTGTTGGTGCTGCAGGAATACTGAATTATCTCACGTTACATCTAAACTGCGTAAACTAAGTGACTGCTAATGCTGTGAAAAATAAATTCCAGAATGGGTGAACATTTTGGTGATGGTGACCACAATTCTGTGACTTTCACCTTGGTTATGGAGAAAGATAGGTGCGTGGAACAGGGTAGGTTTTAAAATTGGGGGAAGGGTAATTACGATGCTGTAAGACAGGATCTGAGGAGCATAAGTTGGGAGCATAGGATGTCGTGGAAATGTGGAACTTTTTCAAGGACCAGATACCACGTGTCCTTGATATGTATGTACATGTCAGGCAGGAAGGAAATGGTCGTGTGAGGGAACCTTGGTTGACGAGGGAGGTTGAATGTCTTGTAAAGAGGAAGAAGGGGGCTTACATAAGGTTGAGGAAACAGGGTTCAGACAGAGCAGTGAAGAAAGGGATTAGGAGAGCTAAGAGAGGGCATGAAAAATATTTGGCGGATAGGATCAAGGATAACCCAAAGGCATTCTATGCGTATGTGAGAAACATGAGAATGACGAGAAAAAGGGTAGGTCCGATCAAGGACAGTCGTGGGACACTGTGTATTGAATCGGAAGAGATAGGAGAGGTCTTGAATGAGTACTTTTTTTCAGTATTTACAAACGATTGGGACCATATTGTTGAAGAGGAGAGCGTGAAACGGACTGGTAAGCTAGAGGAGATACTTGTTAGGAAGGAAGATGTGTTGGACATTTTGAACAACTTGAGTATAGACAAGTCCCCCGGGCCTGACGGGATATATCCTAGGATTATGTGGGAAGCAAGAGAGGAAATTGCAGTACCGTTGGCAATGATCTTTTCGCCTTCACTGTCAACGGGGGTGGTGCCAGGGGACTGGAGAGTGACGAATGTTGTGCCCCTGTTCAAAAAAGGGAAGAGGGATAACCCCGGGAATTACAGGCCAGTTAGTCTTACTTCGGTGGTGGGCAGAGTAATGGAAAGGGTACTGAGGGATAGGATTTACGAGTATCTGGAAAGACACTGCTTGATTAGGGACAGCCAGCACGGATTTGTGAAGGGTAGGTCTTGCCTTACAAGTCTTATTGAATTCTTTGAGGAGGTGACCAAGCATGTGGATGAGGGTAGAACAGTGGATGTAGTATATATGGATTTTAGTAAGGCATTTGATAAGGTTCCCCATGGTAGGCTTAGGCGGAAAGTCAGGAGGCAGGCGATAGAGGGAAATTTGGCCAATTGGATAGAAAACTGGCTAACCGGTCAAAGTCAGAGAGTGGTGGTAGATGGTAAATATTCATCCTGGAGCCCAGTTACAAGTGGAGTTCCGCAGGGTCAGTTCTGGGTCCTCTGCTGTTTGTAGCTTTAATTAATGACTTGGATGAGGGAAGGGTGGGTCAGTAAATTTGCAAATGATACGAAGATTGGTGGAGTTGTGGATAGTGAGGATGGCTGTTGTTGGCTGCAAAGGGACTTAGATATGATGCAGAGCTGGGCTGAGGAGAGGCAGGTGGAGTTCAACCCTGCCAAGTGTGAGGTTGTCCATTTTGGAAAGACAATTAAGAATGCAGAATACAGGGTTAACGGTAGGGTTCTTAGTGAGGTGGAGGAACAGAGGGATCTTGGGGTCTATGTTCATAGATCTTTGAAAGTTGCCACTCAGGTGGATAGAGCTTGTAAGAAGGCCTATGGTGTATTAGCGTTCATTAGCAGAGGGATTGAATTCAAGAGTCGTGAAGTGATGTTGCAACTGTACAGGGCTTTGGTTAGGCTAAGTTTGAAGTACTGTGTGCAGTTCTGGTCGCCTCACTTTAGGAAAGATGTGGAAGCTTTGGAGAGGGTGCAGAGAAGATTTACCAGGATGTTGCCTGGAATGGAGAATAGGTCGTACGAGGATAGGTTGAGAGTGCTAGGCCTTTTCTCATTGGAACGGCGAAGGATGAAGGGTGACTTGATAGAGGTTTATAAGATGAACAGAGGAATAGATAGAGTAGACAGTCAGAAACTTTTCCCCTGGGTACAACAGAGTGTTACAAGGGGACATAAATTTAAGGTGAAGGGTGAAAGGTATAGGGGAGATGTCAGGCGTGGGTTCTTTACGCAGAGAGTGGTGGGGGCATGGAATGCGCTGCCTGTGGGAGTGGTAGAGTCAGAATCTTTGGTGACCTTTAAGCGGCAAATGGATAGATACATGAATGGATGCTTAAGCTAGGACAAATGTTCGGCACAACATCATGGGCCGAAGGTCCTGTTCTGTGCTGTATTGTTCTATGTTCTATGTTCTATGTAGAAGTGTGTATCAGGTAGCTTGAAGAGTATGTTGTGATCCAAACTAGAGACAAGGTTAGTTTGGATTTGGTGATGTGTGCTCAGAAGGACTAATTAAGAATCTTGTTCTGAGGAAACGTGACATTAATATGTTGCATTTTACACGGCATCTGCATATAATATCGACTGTTGAACATGATGGTCAAACATAATGGAAGCCTGGAGGCTGGAGGGTCATGTTCGCTCCAGTGAATTGGGAAAGTACAATATGGCATTCAATGGGAGACAAGCAATGGTTGTTAGCGTTATAGAGTCCTAAAGCACAGAGGCAGACCCTTTGTTCCAAACCGGTCCATTCCAACCAAACTGTGCATTCACAGTAACCTGATCTCCCTGCCACTGCCCCCGTTTCAATCTAATCCTTTCCTATCCATGTATTTGTCCATATTCCCTTTAAATGTTGTTAATGTAACCCCCTCAACCACTGGCTGCTCATTCCAAATGTGTACCAGTCTCTGTGTAAGAAAAGTTGCCCCTCAGGTTCCGTTTAATTCTTTCCCCTCTGACCTTAAACTGATGCCCTTTAGTCTATGATTCACAGCATTGGGAAAAAGATTGAGTGCATTCGCACTATCCATGTCTCTCATGATTTTACATACTTCTGTAATATATCATCTCAGTCTTGTACACTCTAAAGAAAAATTACCTAGCCTGTCCAAACTCTCCCTATAACCCAACTATTGAGTCCTGGCGATATCCTTGTGAATTTCTCCTGCACTTTTTCCAATTTCATCACATCCTTCCTGGAGCAAATTGAACAAAACCGAACACAGTATTCCAAGCGCAGCCTCACCAACATCCTGTATAACTGCAACGTAACTCCCCAACTTCGATGTTCAATTCCCTGACTGATGAAAGCCAGTGTGCCAAAAGCATTCTTCACTGTCGTCTACCTGTGACTCTACTTTGAGAGATCCGTGCACCTGAATTCCAAGGACCTTCTGTTCCACTGCACTCCTTAAGGCCTAACCATTCACCATGAAACTCCTACATTGATTTGATTTTCCAAAATGCAAGACCTCACCTTAATCTATATGAAACTCCATTTGCCATTTCTCGACCAACTACCCCAGCAGATCGAGGTCCGGCTTTAATTTCTGATAACCTTCCTCACTGTCCACGATACCGCTTATTTTATTGTCATCAGCAAAATTACTAATCGTGCCTTGTACATTCTCAACAAAATCATTGATAGAGATAACAGCAATGGTCCCAGCACAGACCCCTGAGGCATTCCACTTGCCACAGGCCTCCAGTCCGACAAGCATCCTTCCACTATGACACTCTGCTACCTACCATCAAGCCAATTGTGTGTTGAGTTTTCCAGCTACCTGTGAATTCCATGTGATCGACCAGTTCAGAGCAGCCTATCACGTGGAAACTTGGGGCGACGCGGTGGCTGAGTGGTTCGGACTGCTGCCTCTCAGCGCCAGGGACTTGGCTTCAATTCCCGCCTCAGGCAACTGACTGTTTGGAGTTTGCACATTCTCACGTGTCTGCGTGGGTTTCCTCCGGGTGTTCTGGTTTCGTCCCACAGTCCAAAGATTTGCAGGTTACGTGAATTGGTCATGCTACACGGGTAGTGCCTCCCACCCGCCCTCCTCCTCTAACCTAATAATAACATCTGTTGTGGCAAGCAGGTAAGTGCTGAATTTTGCTTGTATTATTTAGACACAGTTTTTGTTTAAACAGTTAGCTTTAGAGGGATGGCAGTGAAGGCAGTGCAATGTTCCTCCTGCAACATGTATGAGGTGAGGGATGCCATCGACGTCCCTGCCGATTACACTTGCAGGAAGTGCACCCATCTCCAGCTCCTCCAAGACCGTGTTAGGGAACTGGAGCTGGAGTTGGATGAACTTCGGATCATTCGGGAGGCAGAGGGGGTCATAGATCAGAGTTATAGGGAAGTAGTAACTCCAAAGATGGCAGATAGATGGGTTACAGTGAGGGGGACTGGGAGGAAGCAGCCAGTGCAGGGACCTCCTGCGGCCATTCCCCTCAAGAACAAGTATACCGTTTTGGATACTTGTGGGGGGGATGACTTACCAGGGGTAAGTAACGGGGTTCAGGTCTCTGGCACGGAGCCTGTCCCCGTTACTCAGAAGGGAAGGGTGAAGAAGAGCAGAGCAGTAGTAATTGGGGACTCGATAGTTCGTGGCACAGATAGGCGGTTTTGTGGGAACGAGAGAGACTCACGTTTGGTATGTTGCCTCCCAGGTGCAAGGGTACGTGATGTCTCTGATCGTGTTTTCCGGGTCCTGGAGGGGGAGGGGGAGCAACCCGAAGTCGTGGTCCACATTGGCACCAACGACATAGGTAGGAGGAGTGCTGAGGATGTTAGACAGGCTTTCAGGGAGCTAGGTTGGAAGCTTGGAGTTAGAACAAACAGAGTTGTTGTCTCTGGTTTGTTACCCGTGCCACGTGATAGAGATTCGAGGAATAGGGAGAGAGAACAATTAAATGCGTGGCTTCAGGGATGGTGCAGGAGGGAGGGGTTCCAGTTTTTGGATAACTGGGGTTCTTTCTGGGGACGGTGGGACCTCTATAAACAGGATGGTCTACACCTGAATCTGAGGGGAACCAGTATCCTTGGGGGGAGGTTTGCTAGTGCTCTTGGGGCGGGTTTAAACTAACTCGGCAGGGGCATGGGAACCCAGATTGTAGCTTCAGGGTGCAGGGCCTGGAGTGTAGGGAGGTGAGGAACATGGCATCAATTTCCAAGGAGGGTGCCTGTAAACAGGGAAGTGGCTTGAAGTGTGTATACTTCAATGCAAGAAGTATACGAAATAAGGTAGGTGAACTTGCAGCGTTGGTTGGTACCTGGGACTTCGATGTTGTGGCTATTACGGAGACATGGCTAGAACAGGGACAGGATTGGCTGTTGCAGGTTCCGGGATTTAAATGTTTTAGTAGGTTTAGAGGTGGGGGTAAAAGAGGGGGAGGTGTGGCATTGCTTGTCAAAGATAGTATTACAGCGGTGGAAAGGACGATGGATGAGGACTTGCCATCTGAGGTAGTTTGGGCTGAGGTTAGGAATAGGAAAGGCGAGGTCACCCTGTTAGGAGTCTTTTACAGGCCTCCTAATAGTCCTAGAATCATTGAAGAAAGGATTGGGAAGGTGATTCAGGAGATGAGTGACAGTAATAGGGTGGTTGTTATGGGGGACTTTAACTTTCCTGATATTGATTGGGAAAGCTATAGCTCAAATTCGTTAGATGGGTCAGTGTTTGTTCAATGTGTGCAGGAGAGTTTCCTGACACAATATGTAGACAGGCCAACAAGAGGTGAGGCCATACTGGATTTGGTTCTGGGTAACGAACCAGGCCAGGTGTTAGAATTAGAGGTAGGTGAGCACTTTGGGGATAGTGACCATAATTCGGTGATTTTTACACTCGTGATGGAGAGGGATAAGTGTGTACTACAGGGCAAGAATTATAGCTGGGGTAAGGGAAATTATGATGCGGTGAGGCATGACTTAGGATGTGTGGCTTGGAAAAGTAGACTCCAAGGCAAGAGTGTAAATGATATGTGGAACTTGTTCAAGGGGCAACTATTGAGTGTCCTTGATAATTATGTACCGGTCAGGCAGGTAGGAAAGGGTCGTGCGAGGGAGCCGTGGTTTAATAAGGAATTGGAATCCCTTGTTAAATGGAAGAGGGCGGCCTATCTCAAGATGAGACGTGAAGGTTCAATTGGGGCGATTGAGAGTTATAGGGTAGCCAGGAAGGACCTGAAGAGAGAGCTAAAAGCAGCAAGGAGGGGACATGAAAGGTCCTTAGTAGATAGGATTAGGGAAAACCCTAAGGCTTTCTATAGGTATGTTAGGAATAAAAGAATGACTAGGGTAGGAATAGGTCCAGTCAAGGATAGTAGGGGGAAGTTGCGTGTGGAGGCGGAAGAGATTGGGGAGACACTGAATGAATACTTTTCTTCAGTATTCACTCAGGAACAGGGCATTGTTGTCGATGAGAATACTGAGGCACAAATAAGTAGAATGGATGTCTTTGAGGTATGTAGAGAAGAGGTGTTGGAAATCCTGGAAAAGGTGAAAATAGATAAGTCCCCTGGGCCTGATGGCATTTATCCTAGGATTCTCTGGGAAGCAAGGGAGGAGATTGCAGAGCCATTGGCCTTGATTTTTATGTCCTCTTTGTCTACAGGAGTAGTCCCAGAAGACTGGAGGATAGCAAATGTGGTTCCCTTGTTCAAAAAGGGGAGTAGGGATAGCCCTAGTAACTATAGGCCGGTGAGTCTCACTTCTGTTGTGGGCAAAGTCTTAGAGAGAATTGTTAGGGATAGGATTTATGCACATCTAGATAGGAATAATGTGATCAAGGATAGTCAGCATGGTTTTGTGAAGGGCAAGTCGTGCCTCACAAACCTTATTGAATTCTTTGAAAAGGTGACGAAGGAGGTTGATGAGGGGAAAGCGGTAGATGTGGTATATATGGATTTTAGTAAGGCGTTTGATAAGGTTCCCCATGGTAGGCTACTGCAGAAAATACGGAGATATGGCATTGAGGGTGAGTTGGAGGTTTGGATTCGGAATTGGCTGGATGGAAGAAGACAGAGGGTAGTAGTTGATGGCAAAGTTTCTTCATGGAGTGCCGTCACTAGCGGTGTTCCGCAAGGATCTGTTTTGGGACCATTGCTGTTTGTCATTTTTATAAATGACCTGGAAGAGGGGTTAGAAGGTTGGGTGAGCAAGTTTGCGGATGACACGAAAGTCGGAGGAGTTGTTGACAGTGAGGAAGCATGTGGCAGGTTACAGCAGGATATAGAGAAGCTGCAGAGCTGGGCAGAAAGGTGGCAGATGGAATTCAATGTAGCTAAGTGCGAGGTGATTCACTTTGGGAAGAATAACAAAAAGATGGGGTACTGGGCTAATGGTCGGATACTTGGTAGTGTGGATGAGCAGAGGGATCTTGGTGTCCATGTACACAGATCTCTGAAAGTTGCCACCCAGGTAAATAGTGCGGTGAGGAAGGCATATGGCGTACTGGCTTTTATTGGTAGAGGAATTGAGTTCCGGAGTCCTGAGGTCATGATGCAGTTGTATAAGACTCTGGTACGGCCGCATCTGGAATATTGTGTGCAGTTTTGGTCGCCATACTATAGGAAGGATGTGGAGGCATTGGAACGGGTGCAGAGGAGGTTTACCAGGATGTTGCCTGGTATGGAAGGAAAATCGTATGAGGAAAGACTGAGACACTTGGGGCTGTTTTCACTAGAGAAAAGAAGGTTTAGGGGTGACTTGATTGAGGTGTACAAGATGATTAGGGGGTTAGATAGGGTCGACAGTATGAACCTTTTCCCGCGTATTGAGTCGGGTATTACAAGGGGGCATAGCTTTAAATTAAGGGGGGGTAGATATAGGACTGATGTTAGGGGTAGGTTCTTCACTCAGCGAGTCGTTAGTTCATGGAATGCCCTGCCAGTAACAGTGGTGGACTCTCCCTCTTTATGGGCATTTAAGAGGGCATTGGATAGGTATATGGAGGATAGTGGGTTAGTGTAGTTTAGGTGGGCTTGGATCGGCGCAACATCGAGGGCCCAAGGGCCTGTACTGCGCTGTAATCTTCTATGTTCTAAATTGCCCGTAGTGTTAGGTGCATTAGTCAGGGTGGGTTGCTCTTCGGAGGGGTGGTGTGGATTTGTTGGGCCGTCGGTCATGTTCTCACACTGTAGGGAATGTAATCTAATCTGAAGGACTTATGAAATCTATGTAGACGACGTTTGTCCCCCTACCTTCGTCAACATTCCTGGTCAGTTAATCAAAGAACGCTAAAAATTACTAATTTGTGATCTTCCATGCACAAAGCCGTGCTGACCGCTCGGTGTCTTTCCAAATGTATGTATATCTTATCTCAGAGCCTTCTCAATTAACATACCTATCACAGTTGTGAAGCTAACAGGTTTATAGTTCCTATGTTCTTCGTTGCAGCTCTTCTTGAATAAGGGCACAACATTCGTTCGCCACCAGCCTTCGGTGACTTCACCTGAGGCTAACGGTGATGCAAAATTATCAGCCAGGGCTCCCGCAATTTCTTCTCTCCCCGATTGCTGTGTTATTGGATATATCTGCTCAGGACCAGGAGATCTATAGAAATATTGCATAGTCTTAAAAATACGTCTATTTTTTTAAGGTACAATTACCAAAGACAGGGGAAGTGACTTAATGATGGTTAACATAAGAAATTAAAAATTATATTAATCATAGGAAGTGACTTCAGAAGAATTTCAGACATTGTGAAAACGTGAGAATACTCAGAAAGTTGTCTGTGTGGAGTTTCCAATGCTCCCCCTGTCTCTGTTGGTTTCCTCTGGGTGCTTCGGTTTCCTCCCACCATCCAAAGCTCTGCAGGTTAGGTGTATTGGCCATGCTAAATTGCTGCATAGTGTTCAGGGATGTGTGCATGAGGTGCATTAGTCTGGCGTAAACGTAGAATCGTATGGAAATGGGTCTGCGTGGGTTCTTCTTCGTAGGGGCAGCGTGGAACTGCTGGGCCCAAGGGCCGTTTTCACAATGGAGAGAGCACAAAATCTGCATAAATCTACAATCTGTATTTCAAATAAAACAAAATAAAGCAAGGTCAAATAGGAAATTGTGTAATTGGGAGAGGAGAATATATTGTTGGAAACAGGGAAATGGCCGAGATATCAACCAGTTACTTTGCATGTGTCTTCATGGAGGAAGAGCCAGAAAATCACCCAGAATTACCAAAAGATCATCTGGAACTTTTGACACTAAAGACATAAAGTCAATTTATGTCAGTAACAAGGTAGGACCTGAACCTGTAGCTGGATTGCGCATTTCTAAGTTTGACAAACTAGATGTACTTCACATCAAAATATTAGCAATATATCAGCAGAGAAGTATTAACTGTGCTGTCGATGATTGTGTTTTATTTTCCTGCACTTTGTGCAGAGGCCTGAAGCCATTGTAGATAAATGGAAGGATGAAAACGTGTTCCAAGAATTGTAGGTAAATGGAATGGATCCGAGCATCTGCAACGGAAGAGGAGACAGTGTGGAGAAGTGCAGACCAATGAACTTGACATCTGTAAGAAAACCGTTGGAATCTACTACGTATCACATTATGTTCGATATTTAGAAATTAACAGTAACATTTGAGAGTATCAGCATGTGTTTCTGACAGAGAAATCATACTTGACAAATTTCGGAATTATTTGAAATTGTTTCTTACAGCATAGATAATGGGGAACCAGTAGAATTGGCATATTTGGATGTTCAGAAGACTTTCGGTAAGAACTCATACAGTGAGTTCATGAAAAAAATGCAAAAGGGATTTTGAGGAATATATGTAAGTGGAAAGTTAAAGTTATGTTCGCCTTCATTTAAGGGAATCAGAATATAGATTAAAGGACATGTTAAAGCAGTTTCACAGCATGTTGGTGAGACTGTATTTGGAGTATTGTGTACAGTGTTGGTGACTCAATCTGAGAAAGAATATGCTGACGGCAGAGGGAGTGCAATGGACATTCTCCAGATTAATCCCTCAAACGGCGAGATTGAGAGGTGACCGCAGTGAAATTTAGAAAATTTACTGAACATATGACAAGTTGGAAATAAACAAGCTGTTTCTCTGGCTGTCTAATCGACGTTTAGGGCAAATAATGGCTGGATAAGTCGCAGGCCATTTAAACTAGAAAGAAGAAGCAAATCAATCACTTGAAGGGGACTCACTAAAACAGGGGCATGGAAACTTGCTGGCAGGGTAAGATTAGGAAGAATCCCCAGGTATTCTGCAAGCACCTCAAGCGGCACAGTCGTTTAGTGGCTTGCATTGCTGCCTCACAGCACCAGGGTCCCAGGTAGAATTCGCTCCTTGGACGACTGTCTGTGTGGAGTTTGCCAGTTCTCCCTGTGTCTGCGTGGGTTTCCTCCGGGTGCTCCCGTTTCCTCCCACAGTCCAAAGATGTGCAGGTTAGGTGAATTGGCCATGCTAAATTGCCCATAGCGTTAGGTGCAGTCGCCAGAGGGAAATGGGTCTGGATGGGCTACTTCTTGTGGACTGATTCGGCCGAAGGGCCTGTTTCCACACTGTACGGTATCTATTCTTATTAAAAAGGGAACAATTCGCACTCATCAAGGACTTTCCATATTGCATCCAAGTCAATTTTGTGTTAAAATACAGAGCATGGTGTTAGAATGCTGTTTGTGTGATTGGAGATTGATGTCCAAAAGTGCACCACAGGGATGCTGCCATGGAATTCCAGTACTCCCCGAAATTCTCCCCCAGTTTGAAATGGTGTTTCTTCGAAACGTAGACTACAATTCCCAGTGTGAGGCTCAGTTTCAAGGCTTGCAGAGCGGATTGCATCCCTGTTTTAGTTGAACACACTGAGTGTGCATTTTGCAGATAGAGGATCACGAGCTTGGGTTTTGCTGTTCAGCCAACGTTGGGATGGCAATTCATGAACGGCATTGCAGCCATATCATGATTAATAGGCATTTGTCACCACAGAACGATCTGTATATTGATTGGAGGCGCAAAATTGATGGGCAATAGTGACGACAGCAGTTCTTATCACATATTTCACGATGTTTAACCATATTAAGGGATACGAAACACTGTGTAAGGAAAACTGCACTGAGGAAATTTTCTTCATTAGCTAGAATGGGGAAGCCTCAATGTGTTGAATGTCCTCCTCCTTTCCTGATGTTTCTGTGCAGTCTGTGGGAAAGCTCTGTAAATGTTGTCAATAGCTCTTACATGTTCAGAAGGAAATCTCTTCAGGGTCGACAGGACTGTGTCTCCCGTTCCCTTTTCCGATACCGAGTCTAGTGCTGGGCTTTGGGTATGGTTTTACCCTTGAAGTACTCGAAACAGTTTGATACAATTGAGTGTCTTGCTTGGCAGTTTCAGAGACCATTGAAGAGCTTATCACATGTCTGTGTGTCTGGAGTCCATTTTAGGCCAGACAAAAAAAAACACGGGAGATTCACTTCCTGCAAGTACATTGGGGAAAGGAATAGATGCTTGCAATCGACAATGGCTTTAGGGTCACCATTACTGACACCAGATTTAGATATTTATATGTTATTAATTGTTTTTAACTTCCACCAGCTGACAGAGCATTTGCCTGTTCTAGATTAGTAATCCAGTGTCTTTTCCACAACAGCACTATCTCCACATTGGGACTTATCAGTAACCACACTGAGTAGATTATTTCTGTGCTGCTTGACAACTCTGTCAGAAAGAACTCCCACCAGTTTGAGTATCGAGATGGGACTGATGGGGTGGTAATTTGTCAGATTGTAATTATTCTCCTCTTTGCGGACTGGACATAATTGAGTAATTGTCCGCATTGCCTTGGAGAGTCAGAGTTGGAGCTGGAATGAAACAGCTTCCCCAGGGACATGGCTTGTTGTGAAGCACAAGTCTTCAGTCCTATTACAGGAATGGTGTCACGGCTCATTGCCTTTGTCGTATCTACTGTGTTCAGCTGTTTGTTCATCTCACGTGCAGCGAATTGAATTGATTAAAGACTGGCATCTGTGATTCCATGTGCATCATGGCGAGGGTGATCTGCATCATCCAAACAACACTTCTGGCTGAGGATGGTGCATACACTGTATTGTTGTCTTTTACACTGATGTACAGGGTTGATCCATGATTTAGGATATATCTGGAGTCCTCTCCTCCAGTAAGTTTTTGAATGGTCCGTTGATATTTATGACTGGATGTGGCAGGACTGCAAATCTTAGATCTGATCAGTTAGTATGGGGATAATATCTCCCTCTCTCCCAGATGTTAGCCCTGATGTTTGGAATCCTAACAGTCAAGTGTGGTAGCTTTAACGGGTTATCATTACGTTTAGATACATATGATTCTGACTCTGGCACGTTCACCCCTCATTCAGTGACGAATAATTGTCCACAGCATCACATGATAGAACCAGTTCGAACTGCAATATCTGCGATTCCATTCTCCTAACCGTCCCGCAGATCATATCGAGACCCATTCACCCATCAGCCCTGTACTCAGTGACCTAAACCGGTTTCTGATGTGGTAAAACTTCCATTTTCATATCCTCATTCTGCTGAGGGTTTCTCACGGGTGTCACACCTCCAACTTGTTACATTACTCAAACACTTTAACGTATTCATCTGAATCTTTTCCTTTCCCGCAATGCCATCTTCTGTGTTTGAAGTGAATGTATTTCCCTGTTTCTCTCCCTGACCATGATTAAGAGCTCTGTCGTATCAGTGATGCCAAACTTATGGAACCAAGGAATTTGTGCACCTTGTGTTATCGTTCACTTCCTTGTGTATGGAAGTCCATGCTGAACAGGGCGTATGAGCAGCTTTGACACATAATTTTGGAACTTGTTCAAAAACAGAAATTGCTGAACAAACTATGCAGGTCTGGCAGCATATTCTGGAGTGAATTCAGAGTTAATCTTTTGGCTAAGTGTCCGTTCTACAAAGCTCCCAGATTCTCTAGCAATTTTTATATTTTTATTTTCAGTATCCATAGTCGTTTATTTAATTGAAAATTTGAGCTGTGCCTATTCTGGAGAAACTTAGCAGGTCTGACAGCATTTGGAGAGACACAGGAACAGAGTTAGCGTTTCAAGTCCAGTGTTACACTTGTTCGGAATTGAAATGAATGGAAAATGGGCTTTTTATTCTCTTGTCAGAGGTAGGGGATGGATGATAGTGCAAAGAGTGTGTGGCAAAAGACAAATCGGGCTTTTATCAGTGGTGAACGAGAAGATGATGTAAAATGGGTTTAAATTAAGATGTGAGTTGGGAAAGGATTTCTTTATGTTGAGTGCAAGCTAAAGAAGGCACAACCACACAGGGAGACCAGGAAGAAGAATGTTGACTATGTGGCATTACATAGCTTTGGGCAGAGATACGTTTTCGCTGCAGAGATCTTCGCCCCCTTCTGACAAAGGAATTCAGGTGTTTGACTTCTTATTGGCACTAGTAAGAGTTTCATGCTGCCTTAGTCATGTAATATGGATAAAAACAAATCACAGTATGAAGTTTTGGGCTGAGTTTTGTTTACCATTCACTTTTAATATTGTTTCAAATTTGCAGTCATTATTTTTAAATGCTTGGTCTTGAAGTTAATATCAGATGGATTGTAGGAGGTTGAGGGTTGAAATTATTGAAGTGTATAAAATCATGAGAGACATGGATAGGTTGCATAGCCAATGCTTTTCGACAGGTTAGTGAATTTCAAACATGGAGGACACAGCTTTAAGGTGAAAGGGGAAGATTTAAAAGGGACGAAGAAGCAACTTCTTTTATGCAGAGTGTAACGTGTGCATGGAATGAGCTGCCAGAGGAAAAGTGGTAGATACAGATACAATATTGAAAAGACAGTTGGACAAACATATTAATGGGAAACATACAGAGGCATTTGGGTCAAGGGCAAACAGGTGGAACCAGTTTAGTTTGGGAAACCTGGTCAGAATGGACAAGTTGGACCAAAGGGTCTGTTTGTGGGTGATATGGCTGCATGAGCTCTTCTGTGTTTTTAACAAAAAAATTCAGAATGAGTGCGTGACGTTTTGTGGAAATGAAGTCAGGAAAATATATTGAGGATATTTGAAGAGTGTGACGGGGCAATTGCCCAGAGGGAATTTGCAGGTAATTTACACCAATATTTTACATTGGTCCTCACAAGGTGAGAAACTGTAAATATTTCAATGCTATAAACAAAATGGTATTACTAGGGATGTTCTAACAAAAGGAATATGTTTTTTTTTAAAAAACAAATGGAGAAGTGCAAGGGGGCGGGGGTCAGGTCAGCAGAAATTCATAGCTGGTTTTAAAGGAAGTGGTTACAGAGTGACTGGTGGCACTGTGTAAAATATTCCATAACTCTATGGATTACGGGAGTGTTCCAGCGAAACTGGAGTATCTCTAATGTGGCGCCAGTCTTCAAGAAATGAACGAGACTGAAAGCAGGAACCATTTAGCTTCACCATTATTGCTGGGAATCTGCGAGAGTTTGTTATTAAGGAGGGAATTGCAGAACATTTATTAAAGCTTCACGCAGAATCAGTATGGTTTTATGCAAGGGGATCTATAAAAAATCATGCAAGGTTTATCTGGATACCACTGAGAATATAACAAGCGGACTTGGTGAAAGGGAACTGATAGATATGAGGCTTTCCAGAGATTTTCCATAAGGTATCACAAAATAAAAGTTCTTACACAATACAGAAGCTCATAATATGACGGATAATATATTTGCATGGAATGACGATTGGTTAACACATAGAAATTGGAGAGTAAGGATTAATAGAGCTTTATGATAAAACGTATCAACTGGATTACCACAAATATCAGTCCGATGGCATCAGTTATCGACCATCTATACTGATAGCCTGATGGTGGATGCTGAGTGCAATTTCCACCCGAGTTTGTGGATGACACTGAGAACCAAAAGACAGGCTGTTATTTAATGAAAATGAGTTCCAAAAAAGGAGCAGTTCAAAGGGATTGGAGTGTTCCCGTGTATGAAACATAAAGTCAACATGCTGATAAAGCAAATAACCAGGTCGGTTCATTAGGCGGGTTCCTGGGATGAAACGTTGAATTATTGAGTACATCTAAATTGGTGAGGCGATTATTCATTATGGCTGAAATGAATGAGGGTGATATTAATGAAACTTACAAGATACAGAGAGGGCTGAAAGGTAAATGTAGAGAATATGGGCACACTCTTGGCCAGAGTCTTGAATTCGGGGATATCGGCACAGAATAAGGGATACCGAATTCAAACTGAGATGCAAAAAATGTCTTCATTCTGACGTTAGTGAATGTATGGGACATCCTAACGCAGACAGTTGTGGGGGCTGGGACACAGAAAGTGTTTACAGACGGAGTGGAATGGTTTTTTTCACATATCAGCGAGTTGAAGGAGACAAGGGGTTAGCAGGAAAGTGGAGTTGAGCCATGGAGTAGATCAGCCATGTTCTTATTGAATGACAGTGTAGGCTTGAGGGGCCGAATAGACCGCTCCTGGTCCTATTTCTTTCGTTCTTATGTTATGCTTTTGGAAGGTAACTGGTTATTTTCCTGGAAGTCGTGTTGTACAATGTTGCCTCCAGGGAGAGTACAGGATTTGTACCCTGGGTGGGGGTGGGGGCTGTATCCACAACGAATCTGGGTCTGTCACATAACCCAAGTGGGGAGCAGAAGTTACAGCGAGGGGAGGCCTGGAAAGATTGATTGGGGGTTGGGGGTCAGTTGCTGACTCAGGCTGGATTTTTCAAGGACATTTCTGAAACTACACCTAACCATCGGAGTGGCCTTGATCTGCCCCTGTATAGCAGGTCCGAAGGGCTGAATGGAACATCAGAGCATAGGGCTGACAGACACGATTGGGCTATTCGGCCCTTTGACACTACTCCACCAGTAAATGAGGACATGGCTTATCTCATTGTGTTCCCAGCAGCTCTTTCCTCTCCATGTACCATTATTCCTGATTCACTTGTCAATGAAAAAGCAGACGAATCCAGTATCGATATAACATAAAGATTGAGCCATCAAACTTCTGGGAAAGAGAATTCCCACTTGAATGAAATCCCACTTTGTGAATTTCTCCTCACTCTGGTCCTGACTGAGGTTGGAGGGTGTCAACACTTTGCCTTTCTCGTCCCACTCCTCCATTACTTACAACAAATTTTAAATGTAACCAGGTTGGTGATATGGCCGATGATAAAGGTCTCAGACTGGGTCAGGTTCAGTGACAGGAACAAGTCAGACAGTTTTCTTTCTTAAGCCACAGAGGAGCATGGCGGATCTGTGTCCAGCACTGGTGCCTCACATCACCAAGCAGCTGAGCTTAATTCCAACCTTGGGCGACCCTCCATGTGGAGTTTAAACATTCATCCTGTGTCTGTGTGGGTTTCCTCCCAGTGCTCCAGTTTCCCCCCACAATCTAAAGGTGTGAAACTTAGAGTGGATCGGCCATGCTTGATTGCCCATAGTGCCCGGGGATGTGTAGGTTAGGTGGGTTAGTCATGGGAAAAGCTGGGTTACGTGGAAGGGGCAGGGCTGTCTGGGATGCTTTTCAGTGGGTCAGTGTGGACTCGATGGGCAGAATGTCGTGCTTCAACATTGTCGACGTTCTCTGAAAAAGACACAAGTTTGTAATATAAAAACTCCCAGTGTGTATTTTCCTGATCCACTGTCCTCAAGGATTTGTGTTTTTAAATCAAATCATGTCTCATTCCAAGAGTAACCTGTTAAAGCCTCCATAATATAAGCTCTTCATCGCAGTGAAGTGAAATTTCTCTGGACTGCTTCCAATGTAATTATATCCTTTCTCAGGTAAGGTGACAAAAAAAAATCTGACTCATAGAAATGAGGTTAATTTTTTTTGTTAATTTGTTAATTTTTTTGCAGATCATTGGAGGCAGAGATATTAAATATTTTTTGAGACACAGAACGCAAGGTTCATAAATAACAAAGGAGTCATGGATTTTTGGGGAATGGCCAGGAATGTACAGTGTGGTAGTAATGCTGATAGTGGTACAAAATGACACTGCTCCACAACATCCAGGAATATAAGGTTAAAAAAAATGATAACATGGAAAACATTTTAAAATGCTAACAGTGATAGAATACAGTTCCAAAGGTTCATGGGGCTGCTCTGTCAATAGAAAGAGAGACCACATGTGTTGGTTCACGCTGAGGGTTACCACACCTCGGGTGCTGGGGTGAGGATGAGAGAGCGTCCCCTTCATGGTAACCTCTGTCAGGGTGGGGAATTGAACGTGGGCTGTTGGCTTCCCTGTGCATCGCAAACCAGCCGTCCAGCCAACTGCATGGGAGACCGTGTAACTGCTACATTCAGAAAAAGTCACAGAAAAAGGGCAATAGAAATTTTCATAACAAGGAAAAAGGTACAATTCAGAGAAGGGTCAAGATAATGGCTGAGGATACAAATGTCCTTTGCTATAATTTGTATTTTATAATGAGAAAAGTGTTTAGAAGCTGTCTTTAGCTGAATACAATAAGATGAGACAAGTGAAATAACCAGAATTATTAATTGTAATTTGATATTAATAACCATAAAATAAGCGTATATTTTTGATTGGTCTGTGTGAAATGTGCTTACCAATACATAGATGTATAAAGCTTGTGCAATATATTGTTAGGAGAGTCCGTCCCCCAACGGGAAATGACCTCAAACAGGTGCTTGAAGAAAACCGGGGTAAAAGTGCTTGAGTGTCGTCTTGTCAGTGACATAAACCCGGGGGTTGAATGTTTGAAAGATCTCTAACATGGAGCTCAGTGCACAATCAGATAACCCCCGATCTTATTAATACTAGAGAACGTTTAAATGGTTGAAATGTCTCATGATGGATTTGAATACTGTGTGATTTTAAAAACATACATCTCTACTCCTTCCCCTGATGTATTACATACTGGGAAACTGACATTTTTCTGTAAATTGGAATTACTTGGAAAGTTGTCTGGAACATTCCATAATTGGCATTCTCCAGGACATTCCATTGCCGTGTGGGGGTATTGCAAAGGTGAGGGGAGGGGGGTTGGGGATAGAGACAGAGAGAGAGACACAGAGAGAGAGGGAAGGTGCTGCATGCAATAGAGGGAGTGGTGGAGCATGAACCTTGTTCGGGGATAGGTCCTATAATAGATATAGCAGATATACCGTAAGTGTGAGGGAGCAGAGAGAATACGGTGACCCTTATCCTGACAGAGCAGGGAATGTTTTTGATGTTTTTTCTGTATCGCTGGATATTTCATCAGATCGCAGATATTGCACTGAACTGGGTGGTGAGCTCAGATCATGCTCGGTGGGTCTGATGCTGTGGCCTCCTCTGCGAAGAGAATGGCCTCTTTCTGTACTAGTCTATTCACCAGGACCTCCATTCCCCTGTCGACACACCGTGGTATAATTGCCCCTTATCTGCCATGCTCGTGGTAAACTGTGCAGGGCAGCTCCAAACTGAGAAAGCTCAACCGTGTGCCCATTGGCCTTTTAAAGATGGCACCAGTGCCAGTGGTCACGGAATATCCAGGGACATCCGGGCGATGGTGAGTACTTCCAGCCATAGGGTGGGGCGGGGTGGGGTGGGTAGTTAATGAGTTGAGCTCGAAAAGATAGCACCAGGAAACTAGCTCAGTCTCGTACAGACAATCCCTCTATCACACTCAATGGAAATGGCACTGAGACAAACTATTGTTGGATTCAGCCCAATGAGTCAAACACTCTGCTGACCCTACTCACAGTTACAAAGCTGCAGAACAAATGCTTATCCGGAATTCTCCATCATCTGAACTGACACCAATAGCAGATTCATCCATCATTTCTGATAATAATGGCTCATCTTGTAGGATGATCTCGAAATATCTTCATTTAAGAAACCTGTGATCTTCCATGAAGTTGTCTCTCAATCTCCCTTTCCCTTTTTTCACAAAATGCTTATTTTGTAGGTATTTTAACTGATTCCCCTGTCATCACTCTCTGGCAGTGATTTACACACCCACAGCACCCCTTATCATTGCACAACGGAGATATGGAGCTATAAATGGATGGGAGCTGCATATCCTGTCACTTCCAGCATGGGCCGCTAGTTTCTCCACGCTGGTCAATGATCTAACCCAACGTTACTGAACAATGCACGAGGGTGGTGTACACAGCTCTGCATGGTGGGAGAGTAACAGATGAATTCACTGTTATTCACAACACTGCTCCCACACTGAACATGATACCTTGTCTACGTTTATAGAGCAATACTCTACATATCACCCATGATGGACAGACCGTTTCGTCCAGGCTTCTTAATCAATGCACTGGTGTGGTCTGTACTGCTCCTCATGTTGGACAGATAGCTAGTAGATTACAGAGAGCTGCACAGTATTCCCTCCTGGACAGATTGCTGAATTGTACTGAGCCTGGTCTGCACAGTGCTCCGTGCTGAGCAGATATCTCATCGGGGTCTTATACGTATCTGGGCTGGAACTGTGGGGTGGATTGTGTATCTGATATGTTATCACTCATCTAGCTCGGCACATTCCGCTGTCAAACCCCGCGTTCCTGAAAATTATTGTCCACTAAATAATTATCCAATTAAAACATGAATATCTGTCCTTCTTGTTATGGATCCGAACAGACCCCTCTCATAATATATGAAGAAGGTCGTGTCGACCCGAACGTTTTCTTATTTTAATGTAATTGTGAGGTGCTGTGTTTCAGATGCACTTCGTTTGGTCAAAATATTTGACATTAAGCAAAACGCAATTTTTTTCCAACACTGTAGACAAAATACAACAAAAACAGGAGGAACTTGGAATAATTTAATTTATTGGAAACCTTAACAGATTAATAGGTTATTTAATTACTAAACAGTAACTGCTCCAATATGGTAACATCCTAGAAACACACACTTGTCCAAAAACCAATTCAGGAAACATATTGTCTGACATGCAGTTCTTCAATCCAGGTGGAATGAACATCAAAAGCCAATTCTGAGAGAAATCTAGCGTGTGTAGCAGCCCTAAGAGATTTACTGCCTTCCATCCCTGCTGAGACACTAGCAATAACTCGTGAAAGGTCAAACTAAGAATCCTGGTTCAGTGAGAGTTTGACCATCACTCTCGATGGTTGCGGCTGCAAGGACAACAAGGAATGGACTGTATCTAACCGTCTGTACAACTGAAGCAGGTCTCTCAAAAATGCCTAAATCCACCTAAGCCATGCAATGTTGGTAAGATAAATGCCAAAGTTAAATAGAAATAAATAAAGCCAAAGGATGCAGCAGGCCTGCTAATCAGACACAGCCTCAGGAGCCCAGCAATTCCTGCCATGTCAAAACAGAGGCGAATCACTGAGCTAGTAAAGAGGAAGCATCATCTCTCTGCCTCACCTCTAACTTTACAATTCGTGACGTGCCATGTCAATATCTCAGGAAGACCACGTATTATTGTCATTTGTCATGGTTGTTGTGAAAGGGGTTAAGTTGAGCTGTTTGTTCGGTGACTGTGATTGATGTCAGCCTTCATGGATCCTGAGTGTGTCCCTGCAGGTTTTCCTTTTCTATTAATAAGGGACTTTCTTCAATGTGTTATCTCATAGCATCAGCGACAGTGTCATCCTCAAGGTGATTGGGATCAGTAGCTACAGAGAAAGGGAGAGGAAGACAATCTTAGAACAACAGACTGGAATGCTCCAGCAATGGATCAGAATCTGAATGCTTTAGACTGGAATATTCCAACAATGGACAGGAGTTTATCTGCGGATCTATACTTGCTTTCTCAGGATTGGCCATGGTTAAACTTGCGGATACGAGCCATACTGATGATTATTCAAGCGGGTTATTATCCCATCCTCGCTATTATTGGTGTTCCTGGTAAGCCAATCTCTGCCCATTCTATAAGCGATGGTGAAGGTTATTGCTATTTCATTTATTTATATTTGAAAAATGCATAAACTGTTATCTTCAGTTTCAGTCACAAACTCCACTTCATTTCCATCAATGTCAGACTCTTTATTCATAAACATCCAAGAAGGAACAAGACTATTCAGACCCTTGAGTTTCCCTTTTGCCCTGAACTGTTTTATGTCTTTGTATTCTCTCTGTCATCAAACCTGCCTACACCTAACTTTATAATATCCCCAGTCTCCAACACTGTCTCAGTGCTGTTGCTGAATTAGCCATCATCTGCCTCCTTCATAACTTCATATTTTACGGCCCCAGTTCTTTTCTCACAACTCTTCCAATTACAAATATCTTGACCACAAACTTTTTCTTGTCTCTCCAGTTATTTCATAATAGGGATCTCATATCAGAGTAATAATGTCACTGGCTGTGTAATTCAGATGCAATTTACAGGCACAAGTTATGACTTTAAAAGCATTGTTTCAAATCCTACCACAGCCGATGTTAGAACTTAAATTTGAATGGGAACAATTGGAATGAAACCTCATTTTACACCGGCATCCATAACCAATCAGTATTTATTTTATTAATTCACTGATAGCATTTGGTAAAGAAACTAAGTGTGACAAAATAAAATCAGCTCCACATTGTCAGCACATATGATCTCGCAGTCAACGGCAATTAGTGACGGATAGCAAATGCTGCCCTTGCCAGTGATGCTGACATCCTGTGAAACAACACCATTAAAGGTGAAATAAACCAAGGAACCGTGGATGATGGAGATAAAAAATAAAATTCTCCAGCGTCTGAAAATTTTGGAGAATCTCAGCAAGTATGGCAGCGTCTGTCAGGAGAAAAAAACAGATAAAGTGTCGAATCTAGTGACCCTACATCACAACTAAAAGCAACTGGGAAATAATATTATTTCTCTCAGAGATGGCCGGATGAGTGATCGGGAGGTTAGTTGAATGGATGGAGAAATGTCCAGACAGAGAGTGAGAGAGAGAGAGCACGAGAAATGAAAAGTGAATAAAGGGACTGCTGATGATGAACCAGAAGGAAAATAAAGTGGGAGCTAATTCTAAAATTTCCCGTTTTCCCATATTCCTGAAAATGATGTTAATTTTGATGTGTCCCTGTTTAAATTGAGTTATATTCCCTCGGTCCTTCTTCTCTAAATGTGGTGATCTACTCCATCTGCAATACAAGTGCTACAATTATAGTTGCTGAGATACAGAGAAAGGTAATGTTACATTGTCAACTGCTTCTTTGGAGAGAGGGACTGTGAGTGTGGTACTGTGGAGAGATGTAACGGCTCTCAACACTAAATGGGCGCACCGTGTGTGTGCGGATTTGACTTGCTCCTGTCATTACAGAGTAAAGAGAGGTTCTATGGACGCCTTTTTTCGGGTTTGTGATATCAGCTGCTGCGTCCAATCAGGGAGACCCAAACATGTGGTGACACCCTAAATATCATGGCATAGACAGAGAACACAGGGGGCCAACACCTTCAACATATTGTCTAGCTATCACCGTTGTTAACAGCTAACCCGAGAACGCAACTGTTTAAAAAAAGGTTTTGTGATTTAAGCTATCACGGTGTTCCAACAGATGAAAGGCTTAACAGCCTTTCAATTTTTCAATGTATAATTTCAGTTGCATCACACTGTAAATTGTTGCTATAAGTTCTGTGTGTTAGGATCGAGCCCTCCACTACCACCTGATGACGGTGCGACGCTAGTATGCTTGACACTTTAATTCTCCCTGACATTTTAATGCACAGTTACTGTGTGATACTAAATTGAATGTCACTTTGGACACAATCCTGTCCGCAGTCACAATACCATCATTCTGAAAGAGTTAACAATTCCGCACCACCTTCTGACCTATATGGAGACCATGGTTCTACTATCATGGAGATGCAAGACAACTTGGTTTCATTCCTACTGCCAGAAAACCATGTTAAAGTTACACATATGTACTATGAGCAATTAAGCCACGAGGAACAAGATGGTGCAGTCTATCTGTGTAGTCCCTGTTCCAGTTGTTCGTGAAGTTGGAGCATCTCTGACAACTTCCAGTTCCTGGGTTAGTGACTTGAGAAGCTGAATGACCGCTTTCTGTCCCTCAGTAAGTAACTCCAGGTGCAAAACACTCTCTTTCTGATCCCATGTAATTGAGGGAATGAGCAGATTCCTTCTTCTAGTGTGCATTTGGCAGGAGGGACTGAATGAGCTATCACACATCTTGTCCATAGTTTGTTGGGTTGAATGAATTCCACATATTCTTGTGAACAAAGATTGAGGTGCCGAATAAGCTGCACCTTTTACTGTGGACATGCACAGTGTCTAGCAGTGCTGTTGCATGAATGTTATCCAGACTTTACCAGCACGATCTTGAATAGTGTCCAGTTCTTATTACACATGACAGAGACAGCTTCAAGAGCTGAGGAGGGTCACCTTGTTCGGAAAACTGTGTAAACGTCAGTGAATATCCTCAATTTTGCTCACTTTGGACTCAATGGGATAAATGGCCTCCTTCCACACTGTAAGGATTCTATGATGACAAACTGGGGACGCTTGGGCTGAGGGAGCTACTCTGAGGATCTCCTGCAGTGATGCCCTACGACTGAGGTGACTGATGTCCACTGATGATAAAAAACATCTCTTGTGCTGTGAATGATTTCAAACAGTAGATGAGGTCGTAATCAATTCTCAATAAGTGCGATTTTCCTCAGACTCCTTGATGTCAACCTCAGTCTAATACTGCCTTGAGTTCAGGGCCGGTCTCTCTGTCTAATCCCTCGTGTACCGTCTTTTGTTCATATCAATAGGTCATGGTGTAAAGCAGAGAATGTTTTCTTCAAACAGAGGGTAGTGAATGTCAAGAATTCTCTTACACAGAGAGGTAGGGGAGCAAGATCATTGAAAGCGACCAGTGGTGTCCCACAGAGATCAGTTCCGGGAACTCTTCTCTTTATGATTTTTATAACTGACTTGTATGAGGAAGGAGAAGGATGGGTTAGTAAGTTTGCCGATGACACGTAGGTTTTTGAAGTGGTACATGGATGTTTGCAGGGCTTTTGTAGATTGCAACAGGACATTGACATAATGCAGAGCTGGGCTAAGAAGTGACGGATGGAATTCAAGCTGGAAAAGCGTGAAGTAATTCCCTTTGAAAGCTCATATTTGCAGAATATAGGGTTATTGGCAGGGTTCTTGGCAGTGTGGAAGAACAGGGGGATTTTGGTGTCCATGTCCATAGATCCCTCAAAGTTGCTACCTAAATTGATAGGGTTGTTAAGGAGGCGAATGGTGTGTTAGCCGTCATTAGAAGGGAGATTAACTTTAAGAGCCATGTGGTTATGCTGCAGTTCTGTAGAGCGCTGGTTAGACCGCACCTGGAGTATTTTGTTCACTTCTGGTGACCCCATTATAGGAAGGATGAAGAAGATTTAGAAATCCTACCTGGACTGGAGGGCAGGTCTTATTAAGAAAGGTTGAGGGAGCTAGGGCTTTTCTTATTTGCGTTAATAAGCATGAGAGGTGACTTGATCGAGGATAAAAGGTAATGAGAGGCAAAGAGAGAGTGAATAGCCAGAGACTTTTCACCAGGGCAGAAATGTTTATCACCAGGGGTCATAATTTTAAGGTAATTAAAGGAAGGTTTAGACGAGATGTCAGCGGTTTTTTTTTGCATCCAATGTGGTGGCTTTGTGGAATGCAGTGCCAGCGGTGGGAGTAGAGTCAAATACGTGAGGGAAACTTGGGAGACTCTTGGATAGACACATGGAAGAAAGTGCACGGAGGAATGTAGGTGAGTCTGATCATAGAGTAGGATAAACGGATGGTACAACATCAAGGGTCGAGAGCCTCTACTGTGCTGTACTGTTCAATGTTCTGTGTTCGATAGAAGTGTTTGTAGAGGCTGGAGATGGAATTTGACCTGTCAGAGAGTTGAGAGTTATGAAGATTTGAACTTCAAAGAATATTTGAGACTAAGAGCAGATCAGTCAGGATCTTAATGAAAGGCAAAACAGGCTTGCGGGCGGTGTGTGTGTGTGTGGGGGGGGGGGGGGTGGGGGGGCGGGGGTGAACAATATGCTCTTATTTCTGATGTTCTCACATTCTGTTACTGGAAAGTTAGTGGGTGACATTTTCCTGGAAGGTCTGTTTGAATGTTGTGGCCTGGGAGACGAGTGAATTTTGTGAGCCATCTCTGGTTGATTTATGGGAGCTGTATTCGTAATAAACCTGGGTCTACAACATGACCAATAAATGACACACAAGTTGCAGAGAGGGGCAGCTCTGTAAGGAGAGATGAGGGTTCTCTTCCATAATCATCCTGGGATTTCCAATTACATTTTCCAAATCACCCCAAACTGTATGTGACAGTATTGAGGGACTGAATGGTAGACTCTGTTTCTGGCACCAGTTTATAACAGCAAGTGGTCTCCTACTGCTCCTATCTAGCAGGTGCGAGGGGCTGAATGGAACACAGAAACATGGGACTGAGGAGCAGGAGTGGGTCATGTGATACTTCGAGTTTTTTCCACCAGGCACTAAGATTGTGGCTGATTAGGTTGTGTTGTAAGCCCCACTTTACTGTTTGTATCACATTATCCGTGACTCACTACTCTGGCAAATATTTAACTAACTCAGCCTTGAATTCTTGTAATTAGAGAGACACCTCAAACATCTGGGGAAGAACATTTTCACTTGAAAGGCCCTTTTTAGAATTTTTCCTCATTCCTCTTATTCAATCAGAGAGTCATACAGCGTGGAAACAGATCCTTTATTCCAGCTTTCCCGTGCTGACGAGATATCACAATCTGATCTAGTCCCACTTGCCAGCATTTAGCTCACATCGCTCTGAACCATTCCTATTAATGTACTTGCCCAGATGCATTTAAACATGTAACTGTACCCGCTTCCATCACTTTCTCTGACAGACTTTCCGTACGTGCACCACCCTCTGCATGGAAAAAGTAACCCCTAAGGTCCCTTCTAAACTTTTCCCACGTCACCTTCAACCTATGACTCTCCTTGTAGACTCCGCCGCCCTGGAAAAAAGGCCTTGGCCATTCAGGCTATCCATACCCCTTATGATTTTATAAACCACTTTCATGTCACCCCTCAGCATCCGACAGTCCAGGGGGAAAAGCCTCAACCTGTTCATCCTCTCCCTGTCGATGAAACCTTCAGGTTCCAGAAAACCATTATAAATCTTTTCTGCACCCTCTCAAGCTTAACAACATCAATCCTTTAGCAAAACGAAACACATTGTACGCAGTATTCTTAGTGTGGCCTCACAAACGTCCCTATGCAAGCACAACATGCCACCCCAACTTCTATACACAATGTTGTGACCGATTCAGGCAAGCATGCCAACTGCATTGTTCATCACCCTGTATACCTGCAATTATACTTGTAAGGAAATATGAGGGTCACTTTGTTCAGCAGGATTCCCCAGGGCACGACCCTGCTTTAACTTACCAAAATGGAAAAACTCACAAATATCTAAATTAACTTTATCTGCCAATCCTTGATCCTTTGATGGTCAACGGTGCCGTTGTACTCTGAGATAATCTTCTTCACTGTCGACTGCACCATGATTTTGATGTTATCTGTAAACTTACTTACCATGCCTCCGATATGTCCATCCAATTCGTTTATATCCATGATGAAAAGCAGTGAGGTCAGCACTGATTCTTTCAGCACACCGCTGGCGACAGACCTCCAGTCTGGAAAATAATCTTTTACCTTCAGGACAATTTTGTACGAATTGGTTAGCTTTCCCTCGATTCCTTGTGACCTAACCTTAGTAACTTGTCTACGATGGGGAACCTTATTAAACACCTTGCTCAAGTCTGTTTAAACAATATATACAACAGTGCCTTCTTCATTCTTCTTTGTCACCTCTTCAAAATACTCAAACACATAAATGAGACATGATTTTCATCACATAAAGCCATGTTGACTATCCCAAATCAGTCCTTGTTTTCCTAAATGGATGGAAGTCCTATCCCTCAGAATCCCCTTCAACAAACTCCTCTACAATGACGTAAGGCTCACTGAGTCTATAATTTCATGTGCTTTTAGACCGCTGTTCCCTTTTCTCGTCGCACTCCTCCACTGGCCACAAAAAATATAACCAATATGGTGATGTGGCCAAGGATATAGTTCTCAGAGTGTGTCAGGGTCAGTGTTAGGAACAAGTCAGATGGATTTCTTTAGTCTGCTAAAACAAGATGGAAACAAGAATGACAAGATATGTACATTGATATTTCCCTTTGAAAATACTGTGGAACACACAGACACACACACACACACACACACACATACACACACACAGACACACACACACGCACACACACACACACGCACGCACACACACACACACACACACACACACACACACACACGTTTAATAACAAACTGAAAGGCAAAATATCTGCAAAGTTAACTTTAAAGATCTTTGTCCAAACATTATTCGAACTCATGACCAAAGGAAAAATGAGATTTTCACCAAAATGCTGTTCTATTTATAGAGTAATCAAGTCCTACAGCATGGATAAAGGCCCTTTGGCCCAAACGGGTCCATGCTGACCCAAATGTCCATCCACACTAACCCCATTTCCCAGCACTTGGCCCATAGACTCCTCTTCCTTTCCTGCCCATGTACTTGTCCAAATGACGTTTAAATATTGTTAATATAAATGCTTCAACGACTTCAGCTGACCGCTCATTCCATTTGCATACCACTCACTGTGGAAAACAGTTTCCATCAGTTTCCCTTTTATTCTTTCCCCTCTCACCTTAAACTGATGTCCTCTCGTCCTCAATTCCACAACTCTGGGAAAATAGGCTGAGTCCATTCACCCTAACCATGCCTGTCATAATCTTGTGCACTTCTATTGGATTCCTCTCAGTCTCATACACTCTAAAGAAAAAAGTTCTCGATTGTCCTAACTCTCCCTATAAGTCACACTGTTGAGTCCTGGCAACATCTTTGTAAATTCCGTCTGCACACATTCCAATTTAAAAACAGTCTTCTGATCGCAATGTGACCAAAACTGAACACAACACTACAAGTGCAGTCTCACCGACATCCTGTAAAACTGCAACACAACTTCCCAATTTTCTCCTCCATGTGCTGACTGATAAATGCCAGTGTGCCAAACGCCTTCTTCACTGCCATGTCCACCTGTGACTCCAATTTCAGAGCATGATGCACCTGAACTTCATGGTCCCTCTGCTCAACTGCACTCCTTAAGGCCTTACCATTCACCATGAAACTCCTACCTTGATCTAACTTTGCAAATATATTCCTCGCTTAAAAATATGGTGCAGGAAAAGCGCAGCAGGGCAGGCAGCATCAAAGGAGCAGGAGAATCGACGTTTCGGACAAAAGCCCTTCTTCAGGAATGAGGAGGGTGTGCCAGGCAGGCTAAGATAAAAGGGAGGGTGGAGGGACTTGGGGGAGGGGCGTTGGGAATGCGATAGGTGAAAGAAGGTGAAGGTGAAGGTGAGGGTGACAGGCCGGAGAGGGTGTGGGGGCGGGGAGGTCGGGAAGGAGATTGTAGGTCAAGAAGGCGGTGCTGAGTCTGAGGGTTGGGACTGATAAAAGATGGGGGGAGGGAAATGAGGAAGCTGGAGAAATCTGCATTCATTCCTTGTGGTTGGAGGGTTCCTAGGCTTATGCCAGAAAATATGATTCTCCTGCTCCTTTGATGCTGCGCTTTTCCAGGGACATATTTTTAAGCTCTGATCTCCAGCATCTGCAGTCTTCACATTCTCCTAAAAATATTCCTCGACCCAATTCTCCAGTTGATCAAGGTCCTGCTGCAATGTCTGATATACTTCCTCACTGTCCACGATACCACTTATTTTAGTCTCATCTTCAAATTTACTAATCATGCCTTGTACATTCTCAAGAATATCATTGACATAGATAATAAACAGCAATGGACCCAGCACTGACCCCAGATGAACGTCATGTGTCTCAGGCCTCCAGTCCAAGAGCATCCTTCCACTATTACGGTCTGCTGACTACCATCAAGCCAATTGTGTATCCAATTTGCCAGCTCCCTCTGGATTCCATGCGGTTCGACCTTCCAGAACAGCCTATCAATGGTAACCTTTTCAAAGGCCTAACTGAAAACCATACAGACTACTTCTACCGCCCTGCCCTCATCAATAGTACTGATCACTTCGTCAATGAACTCAAACAAGTTTGTGAGGTATGATCTCCCACTCACAAAACCAAGCAATCTGTTCAGTCAAAAACGACAATTAATAATTATTATTAAATTTAATAATAACAATAATAATTAATAATAATAAGATGACATTTTCAGTGGAGAATAAACTATCCATGGTATGTTGTATTGGAACTTGCCTCATGGGTGAAGGGCAGATAGATTTTATACCTGTGTCATTGAAATGTTTTCCCAAAAAGCAAGTGTAGCATGGTGGCTCAGTGGTTAGTACTGCTGCCTCGTAGTGCCATGGATCTGGGCTTGATTCCAGTTTCCGGTGACTCTCTGTGTGGAGTTTGCACATTCTCCCGATGTTTGTGTGGGTTTCCTCAGGTGCTTCATATTCCTCCCACAATCCAAAGATGTACAGGTTATGTGAATTGACCATACTAAGTTACCCATAGTGTTATGTGCATTCGTCAGGGATAAATAAAGGGTAGGGCAATGGGACTGGGTGGGTAACTGTTTGGAGGGTCGGTGTGGCCTTGTTGGGCCAAATGGCCTGTTTCCATTCTGCAGAGAAACTGGGAAAAAAAACAATTTCTAATCAAACGCTGTCTTTCAAATGCATGTATATCTTCGCCATCAGAGTCTTCTCAAGTAACCTACGTACCACAGATGTTAGACTTCCTGGCGTATCGTTCCAAGATTTCTCTTTGCTTCACTTCGTGAATAATGGCACAACATGTGCTACCCTCCAATCTTCTGGAACCTAACCTGTGGCTAACGATGATGCAGAAATATCAACCAGTCTCCGTAGTTTCTTCTGTAGCCTCTTGCAGTGTTCTTGGATGTATCTGTTTAGGATCAGGAGATTTATCCAACTTCATACATTCTAATACAGCCAATACGTCCTCTCCTGTGATAATGCCTCACCCCTAGATAACACCACGACCTTTGTTAACCTCCCAGGTTGCATGTATTTATCCACGGTAAAGACAGAGGAGAAATATTCATTGAGAATCTCGCAAATCTCCTATGGTTCCAGACATGCATGTCCACTTTGGACCTCGACGTTTCATATTCTCATTTAATTATTCCTTTTACTTTAATATACTTAATTTGGATTCACCCTAATTTTCTCAGCCAAGGCTATCTTGTGCCCCCTTTTCGCCCTACTGATTTCCATCTAAAGTAAACTCCTATATCCCCTACACACCGTCACGGATTCCCTTGATCCCAGCTGCATGGACCTGAGCCACGCCTCCTTTTTGCTGATCAAAGCCTCAATATCTCCTGACATCCAGGGTTCCCTATTCCTCCCAACCTTGCCTTTTACCCTCACAGGAACATATAGACCTTGAACTGTAGACATTTCACTTTTAAAGTCCTCCCACTTGCCAGATGTCCTTTCGCCTGCTAACAAACTCCTCCAACCAACCCCTACAAGCCCCTGTATAATTCCGTCAAAATTCCCCAACCCCAGCCAAACTAGTTGAAACCCTCCCTTGCAGCACTAGCAAACCTGCCTGCCAGGATATTGGTCTCCTTCCAGTTCAGTTACAACCCGTCCTTCCCGAACAGATCACCTCTGCCTCACAATAGATCCTAGTGATCTAAAAATCTAATCTCTGCCCCCTGCACGAATTCTTTGTTGTTGAATGTGAAATGTGTTGTGAGGCACAAGTCCAGTAGTTCAAGTATGCCGTCTTTGTTGATAGGTTCAGCGTCCTGTTTTCTGTTCTGTATGTCCAATAGGTTGGCTATTGTTTCTCTGGCTAGGGTTTTGTCAATCGAAGTGAACAGTGCCGTCACGTCGAATGATATCATGGTTTCTTCTTTGTCTATGTGTATATTTCTGATGATCTCCAAGAATTCCTGTCCAACAACCAGATATACGAACAAATCAACGGAACACCCATGGGATCACCTATCTCGGGACTCATAGCAGAGGCAGTTATGCAAAGGTTAGAACAAACAGTTCTACCACAAATTCAACCCAAACTCTGGGTGAGATATGTCGATGACACGTTTGTAATCATTAAAAACACGGAAATAGAAAAAACACACCGGATCATCAACGTCACACTCACAGGAATCCGATTCACGAGAGAAGAAGAAAAGGATAGCCAACTCCCATTCCTAGACGTGATGGTACAGAGAACACCAGACGGAGAATTCACTAGAAGAGTATACAGGAAAGCCACGCATACAGACCAAGTCCTAAACCATGAAAGTAACCACCCCAACACACACAAACGACGCTGCATCAGGACACTATTCAAAAGGGCCACAACACACTGCAGTACACCAGGACTGCAAAAAGAAGAAGAGGAACACCTATACAAGGTATTCGCCAAAAACGGATACCCGTGCAACTTCATCAGCAGATGCCGAAGAGAAAGACCACGGAACAAGGACATACCACAACCAAAAGGACGAGTCACACTACCATACATCAGGAGCATCTCGGAACTGACTGCCAGACTACTGAGACCCCTCGGACTCATAACGGCACACAAACCAACAGCCACGCTCAGACAACAACTCACCAGAACGAAGGACCCGATACCCAACATGAGCAAGACGAATGTAGTGTACAAAATACCATGCAAGGACTGCACTATATAGGACAAACAGGAAGACAGCTAACAATCCGCATACATCAACATCAAATAGACACGAAACGACACGACCAGCTATCCTTAGTAGCCACACACGCAGACAACAAGCAACATGAATTCGACTGGGACAACACTACTATCATAGGGCAAGCCAGACAGAGAACAGCCAGGGAATTCCTAGAGGCATAGCATTCATCCACAAACTCCATCAACAAACACATTGACCTGGACCCAACATACCAACCACTACAGCGGACAGCTGAAACTGACAACCGGAAGCGGCAGGGACAGACCACTATAAACACCGGAGGAAACATCAAAGAAGCGCTTCGCAGGAGGCTCCCAAGCAGTGATGATGTCGCCTAGCCAGGGGACGAAACGTTTGCAACAAAAACTTGCAGCTCGGCGAACAGAACCACAACAACGAGCACTCGAGCTACAAATCTTCGCACAAACTTTGAGAATGTATGTTTCAATTTATAAACGGAGAAGCTTGCTTATATTCTGATAAACCTCTGGCATTGCTTCCATATCCAAGGCAGATTGAATGCTTACACATTTAGCATGGTCACGTGAATTGGCCATGCTAAATTGCTCGTAGAGTTAGGTAAGGAGTAGATGTAGGGGTATGGGTGGGTTGCGCTTCGGCGGGGCGGTGTGGACTTGTTGGGCCGAAGGGCCTGTTTCCACATTGTAATCTAATCTAATCTAATCTAATATAATCATATTATTGATCTACCAGACCCAACATTTGTTCTCTCAGTCACCCCCACATGTCCCATCCAGAATGTGTAAATTGTAATCATAATTTAGAATTTTAATAAAAAGTATTGAATTGAAATGGGTTATCGCGAGGTATTTGTTCAGTGACTGTGATTGATGTCAGTCTCCGTGTAACCTAAATGTGTCACTGGAGGGCTTTCCTCTTCTAATAATTAGGGACTCGGTTTAATGTGTTATCCCATAGTATCAGCGGAAGCATCACCGACAGCATTAACAGGCATCAGCAGGTCTAGAGAGAGGGGAAGGAGAGATCAGAATCTGAGAACATGAGACTGGAATATTCCAACAATGGATCAGAATCTGAGGACATTAGACTGGAATGTTCCAACAATGGGAAGGAATTTATCTAGGGGTCTTTACTGGCTTACTCAACCTTGGATGTCATTAGTTTTTCAGATCTATGATGTATTGATGATTATTTAAGCTGGTTACTATCCCATCCTCGCTATAGTTGGTGTTCCTGGTAAGTCATTGTATCTGTTCATTAAGCCAGGTTTAACTGAATTGCTGCCGATATTATTTAAAATGTAGCAAGGAAGATGTCAACAATTTCAATGCCAATAAAATATTCTAGACCTCACAAATTTTATCAAGCAAATTATTCAAGACACATTACTCAACAATGTATGAGGAGAACCGGACTGTTTTCAAACTCCATAATCCTTCTAGCCTGCACAGAACTTCATTTCTATATCCTCCTCACTCACAAATCCTGTTCAATACCACCATCATGATATCCCGTCTCCTCCTCAGCCTCAGTGCATCTTCTGAATAAACCATCAATTTTGCCTTTGTTAAATCTGGATACAAATTATTAAGTCCCTTCTAACCACATGTCATTTACAGAATAATTGCTCTTGAGTACGTTGAACTTTGTCACTGCACAGATTCTGTCAGATCGGCAGACACTGTATACTGCTTTCGTCATTGATACATAATATAGACTCACAGAATAATAATCTGTTGATATCTCATGAAGGAAATTGATGTAATTGAACTGGAACTATCGTCATTTGTGAGAAATGGCCCATCTGCTTGCTTCATGTCCTTCAGAGAAGTCAATGCGTTATCTTTCCCCAGTCATGTCTGGGCAAACCCACAGCAATGTGTCTTGACTGTCCTGTCGAACAGCTGAACCAGTCACTCAGTTCAAACTCAGCATAACATGCTGGCCTGACCATGGCTGCACACATCCCGTGAGAGAAGAACAAACATAAAGTTAGCTCCCTTCCTCTGCCTGTTTTCTTATTCCTACACTTCATTTCCATTCAGGTAGGCGACTATTCCCTACTTCAAGTGGAGTCTTTCTGACTGAGTCTCTCCCCAAGCGTGATGTTCATCTCCACGGGCACCTCTGTAGCTGGCTTTACTGATGCTGCCATGCAGATGTAAGGAGCCTTAAAATTCCACAACAGTGGCAGTGCATAGAGAAGGAATGGGTTTTTAATGTTATAATATAGATACGGAGACCAGTAAGTGAGGGAAAGGAATTATTGTGATCATTATGACAGTGTCGTTGAGGCAGTATTTGGGGTATTATGGACAGTTTTGTTCTCATTTAAAATGAATTATCGCATTGCAATAAGGGCTGTGTAGTGGAATTTCACAAGACTAATCCCTGGGCTGATGGTAAAAGAGGAGTGAGTGAAAGTTAATCTGTAGCACTGTCAGAAAATAATAGGTCATTGCATTGAAACTGGATGGTGATGGACAATCACTCGTTATGTTCTACACAGACACTAAGAAGATGATAAATTCCATGGATTGTATTTTTATTTTTACTCGGGATGCATGATTATGGATATTTAAGTGCCTCGGAGGATAAAATCTTCAGTCAAATCCAGCAGAGAGCTGAGGGGGATGAACAATTGCGCATTAACGATGAGGCGTTAATGCCAACAATAGGTTAACCATGATAGCATACAATGGCGTGAGCATCCAAATTACCTATTCCTGTTTTTATGTTCTCATATTCTGTCTTTGGAAAGTGAATGGTTGTAATTTTCCTGGAAGTTTTGTTATTGAATGTTGAGGACAGTGAGAGAAAAGAATTTTGATGCCATCTCTGTGAGAGATATGGGCCCGATATTCACAGTGAATTTGGGCCTACAACATGACCAACAAATGAAACACCACTTGCAGAGAGGAGACGCTCTTTAAAGAGGTGGGAGACCACTTTCATATCCAGCTTGGATTTTCCATCACATGTTCCAACCCACAGCAAACCACACAGTGTTGATGACTGAATGATATCCTGTAATACTGCGGACCAGGTATTTAGAGCAAGTGGTCTCCATCTGCTCCTATACAAGTGGTTTTAAGGACTGATTCGAACATAGGAACAGAGACCTGAGGAGCAGGAGTGGGTCATTAGACACTTTGTCATTGCTCGGCTAGACAGTAAGATCATGGCTGATCTGAGTGTGGTCTCCGCAGCACTTTTCTGTCGGTCCACAATGTTCCTCCATTCACATGTCTGTCAGATGTTGCAAAACACAACTTTGAATAAATGCAAGCATCCAGGCACAATACTAGGGAACTGCACAAAGCCAAAGTACACAGGCAGCACAATTCTGGAAGGCAACAGACATTATTTATCAGTCTTGTTACCATCCAATTAATTCTGCTGCAGTTTATCATTTTAGATTTGTTTATGGAATGTGGGTGTTTTTGATAGGTCAACATTTATGGACCATGTCTAATTACACTCGAAGTAGTGGTGTTGAGCTGCCATTTTGGGAAGGAAACCTCTGGGGAAGAAAATTCCCGTTTGAACAGCCTGTGCGAATTTCTAATTTCTGCTCCAACCAATTTTGGAGGGTCACTGTTTCCATTTCCAGCCCCACTTCTCTACTGGTTACAACAGGTTTGAAGTATAACCTAGCCCAGTCTCGAAAAATGTGAGACACAGAGTCACACACGTACAGACACATACACAATCGCGCATGTCTGAAGACGAAAAAGAATAGGAAAAGATTTCCAGAGTTTCATAGTAGTTGAACTCATTTGAAATGGAAAAGAGATAATGTGTCCCAACTGATACTATGTCTCCGACGTTATTCTACTCAAACAAGCTGCTGGTATGCGACTTCTTCCTGGAACAGTTGGATTTGGCAGAATCTCCTTTCCTTCAATCAGTGGAGCGATTCCCATGAATCCTCAACAGGAATCCTTGAAGTTTGGTAAAGATGACTCAGGGATTTTTAATCTCACATTTTGCTGTCAGGAGGGACAAAGTGAGAGAGAGGGTGCAATAGACTGTGGTCTACGATCATAAGATCATTGGATATAGGAACAGAAATTAGGACATTCAGCCCATCGAGTCTGATCCACTATTCAGTTATGGCTGACAAGTTTCTCAACACCATTCTCCTGCTTTCTCCCTGTAACCCTTGATCCCTTTGATACTCAAGAAGCTAACTACCTCTACCTTAAATATACGCAATGACCTGACCTCCACTGCCTTCTGTGATAATGAATTCCACAGATTCTCCACTCTCTGGCTGAAGACGTTTCTTCTTACGTCCGTTCTAAAAAGATTCCACTTTACTCTAAGGTTGTATTCTTGGGTCAAAGAGTCTCCTACCAATGGAAGTCTTCTGACAATCTGCACTGTCCATGTCATTTACTATTCTGTATGTTTCAATTAGATTCCCCCCACATCCCTCTGAACTCCATCAAGAACAGACCCAGAGTCCTCAAACGTTCTCATATGTTAAGCTTTTCATTCCTGGGACCATTCTCGTGTACTCCTGCGAACCCATTCCAAGGTTAGCACATCCTTCCTGAGATATGTGTCTCAAAACAGCGCACAATGCTACAAATATGGTTTGACAAGAGCCTCATAGAGCCTCAGAAGTACGTCCCTGCTTTTATATTCAAATCCTTTCCAAATAAATTCCATCACTGCATTTGTCTTCCGAACTACAGACTCAACCTGCAAGTTTTCATTGAGAGAATCCTGGAGTCCCTTTACACTTCAGACATCTGAATGTTCTCGGTTGTCTATGTTTTCATTCTTCCTAACAAAGTGCCTGTTCCCACAATTTCCCACTTTGACTCCATCTGCCATTTCTTTGATCATTATCCTAACCTATCCAAATCCTTCGTGAGCCTCCCTGCCTCTTCGACGCTATCTGTCCCTATACCTATTTTTGTGACATCTTCAAACGTAGATAGAATGCCTTCAGATCCTTCATCTGGATCGTTAATCTATAAAGTGAAAAGTTGTGGTCCCAACACTGAGCCTTGTGGAACACCACTTGTCACTGACTGTCAACCTGAGAGAGACACATTTATCGACATTCTTTGCTTCCTACCAGACAGCCAAACTTCTATCCATGCTAGCACCTTGCCTCTAACACCATGGGCCCTTGCCTTACGCAGTAGCCTCCTGTCGGCACATTGTCAAAGATCTTCTGGAAGTCCTGGTGGATGACATCCATTGGCTCTCCTTGTTCTAAGCTGATCGTTACGTCCTCAAGGTTATCTAGCAGATTTTCCAGGCATGACCTCCCCTTGATGAAACCATGGTAACTTTGTCCTACGTTACCATTCACATCCAAGTATTCAGAAATCTCATCCTTCACAATGGATTCCAGGATCATACCCACAGCCAACTTTAGATTAGTCAGTCTGTAATTTTCCGTTGTTTTGCTTTACGTTTTTAAACAGGGGTATCACGTTAACGATTTTTCAGTCCTCTGGGAATCTCCCTGATTCGAGAGATTCCTGAAAGATCACCGCCAACGCCTCCACTGTCTCATCAGCTATCTGCCTTAGAAATCTGGAATGGAGTCCATCTGGTCCAGGTCATTTACTTACCTTCAGGCCATTCAGTTTTCTCAGCACCTTTTCCTTGTGGATGGCCACCTTACTCAGGCCTGTCCACTAAGTCTTTTCAATGTTTGGGATATTACTCGTGTTTTCAACCGTGAAGACTGACACGAAGTAATTTTTCAGCTCCTCAGCCATTTCCTTGTTCCACATTACGATCTCTCCTGTGTCAATTTCTAGCGATCAGATGCCCATTTTTTGCCTCTCAATTGCCCTTTATGTATCGAAAGAAGCTCTTACAGTCTTTCTTTATATGACTGGCTTGCTTACCCTCATATTTAACTTTCTCATTCGTTATTTCTTTTTTTTTTGCTTTCTGTTGGTCTTTGCAAGTGTTGCGATATGGGGGTGAACGCCTCTGTTAATTAAAACAAACACCCAGGGGAGCTCACCTCACCTCGTAATCTATTAGAATATGAGTGAAAGAGAACTCCCAAATTCCACTATTTAAATAAAATAACGACAATTTATTTTTAACTGTAAAAGTGAACATTTTGCCATAACTATTCACAACTTTAACCAACCCACCCCTCACAACTGCCCCCAAATCTCTAACAATATGCTGTTTCAATAAGACACTTATGAAGATTACATCAACTTAATTTCAAAACCACACAGCCACTGCCGTTCTCTGTGATGTTACTCTCCTGGCTGCTGAATTCCCTGGTTGGTCGTATTTATGTTTACTGTGAATATGTTTCATATGAAAAAATATATATGATTAGTGAGTATTTCCTAATTTCTTGCGGAGCAAATGGTTGATCCCCATGCTTCTTCCATCTCGATGGCATCTGCTCTCTCCCTAATTTTCAAAATGTTCGCATTTGTATGTCCCCAGCATCAAATTGTCTCACTGGTTTAATGTTGGCAAAACAATAAATTCAATCTTGATTTGCTTTCAGTGACAGAGAGAGTGAAGGAAAGAGAGTGTTGCATGCAAAAGTGAGAGTGGTGGAGCAAGAGCCTTATTCGTGGGTAGGTGCTGTAACAGATATACAGAGAGTGTGAGGGAGTAGAGAGAATAGGGAGACATTTGTCCTGGCCGAGCGGGGCAGTTTATTGTTGCTTATTCTGCATCGATGTGCATTTCTTCAGATCATCTCAGCATCGGGGTGAACCTCCCCAATGTCTTGTCCACATCTATCAATAATAATACCACAGAGCACATCCCACAGCTTCTTCAGAATCAGTTTGTTTGGATCTTGCAAACAGCAAGGAGGAACACACATTGGTGCCTTACATATCTAAACCAAAACTGTTGTTCAACTTTATGCATCTGATTCTCTGGAAATTACATCGAACATAGAACAGTACAGCACAGAACAGGCCCTTCAGCCCACGATGTTGTGCCGACCACTGATCCTCATGTATGCACCCTCAAATTTCTGTGACCATATGCATGTCCAGGAGTCTCTTAAATGTCCCCAAAGACTCTGCTTCCACAACTGCTGCTGGCAACGCATTCCATGCTCTCAGAACTCTCTGTGTAAAGAACCCGCCTCTGACATCCCCCCTATACTTTCCTCCAAACAGCTGAAAACTATGACCCTTCGTGTTAGTCATTTCTGCCCTGGGAAATAGTCTCTCGCTATCGGCTGTATCTAACCCTCTCATTATCTTGTATAAATTAGATATACAAATATCGTGGGTACTGCAGTAATACTGTATGATCTAAAGTTGCATCTAAACTGCGTTAACTAAATGATTGCTAATGCTGTGAAAAATCTATTTCATGTGTTTATGAGGTAGATTGAAGAGTATGTTGTGAACCAAAGTAGACAGCAGGTTATTTCGGGTGTGGTGTTGTGTGGTCAGAAGGACTGATTACTTACCGTGCTCTGAGGCAGATATTGGGCAATCGTGACATTAATATGTTGCATTTTACGTGGCGCCTGCAAGCAATAATTTTGTAACATTACACTCAAGTATCATGGAAACCCGAAGGCGAGAGGGTCAAGTGAATTGGAAAAATACAATATAACATTTAGTGTGAGACAAACATTGGCTGTAAGTGATATAAAAACTGTAAAGTCTGCAAAATACGTACATATCACTAAGTTACAAACACCAACGAAAGGGAAGGTGACTCATTACTGGTTTACATAAGAAATTAAATCTAAGGAAGCAGCCTCAGAAGAATTCCAGATATTGTGCAAACCTGAACATACAGACAGATTTAATTCTCTGAAAATAAGGACGAAGAAATTGTTAAGGAAATCAAAAAGAACATGAATACAAGCAAACAGGAAACACAAAGACTGCTTAAATCTACGATCCATATAGCAAACAAAACAATAGTTAGGCCAAATGTGGAAATTTGTAAGTATAGGAGAATTTTTTGTCGGGAACAAGGAAATGGCAGAGAACCTAACCAGCTACTTTGCATCTGTCTTCATGGAGAAAGCGCCAGGAAATCTCCGTGTAAAGCAAGTGATCACATGAGACTTGTGGAAATAAAGACATAAAGTCAATTCATATCAGCAACAAGGTAGTACTTGAAAATGGAACTAGATTGATCATTGCTAAGTCTGATGGGCCAGATATACTTCATATCAAAATGTCAGAAATAAAACAGCATATTAATTGAACTGTCGGTGACTGTTATTTTTTGCAGATCCTGCAAAGGCCATAAGCATTGTAGATAACTGAAAGGGAGTAAACATGATCCATCTATGTACACAGGGAAGAAGCGATAATGTGGAGGACTGCAGACCAATTAATTTGACAAATGGATGAAAAGAGTTGGAATCCATTATATAAGATGTGATATTGGCTACTTGGAAATGAACAGCAAAATTGCAGAGAATCACAATGCATTTCTGACAGAGAAATCATGCCTGACAAACTTCGGAATTATTTGAAGTTGTTTCTTGCAGCATAGACCACAGACAACCAATAGAAGTAGTGTGTTTGGATTTTCTGAAGTCTGGGCGGGAAGAACTTCTGGCTGTAACAGATAGTCCTTTTTTTGAGGTATTTTAGGTGTTGGGGGTGATTTCTCCGAATTCCAGAAGCAGCAATTACTGTTTTTTTGTGCTCTTGCATTGTTTTGGAACTTTGGGGAAAAAAGTCAAAGAAACAGCAGTTTTAAGAGGGAAAAGAACGGACAAAGGAAGCACATGGTGAGGGGAAGGAACTGACAGGACGGCGTACCTGCACAGTTACTACCTTTGATGTTTGAATTCATGTATCACGAGATATCGGAGTGCCTCTAGGAAAATTAACCAACAGTGAAATTTACAACTGGTTTGGAGGAACTGTTTGAGCAAATTTCCCAGCCAGACAGTGGATTGTTTTAACTGTATCCTACAGAAAGTCTGCAGAAGTAAGTAGAGTGGGTTATTCCTTAATTATATGGTTTTGAAATATGTCTCTTAATTAATCTTAAAATATAAGCCATAAATATTAATATAATCTTGGGCAGTGATTTGGAGAGTAATAAGACAGTATTGTTTTTCTGGGTCTGTAGATTGTGAAGGAGCACAAATGGCCTTAGTAGAATCATATGCGCTTTTTGTCAAGTGTGGGAGTTTAAGGAGGATTTAAGGGTTACTGCGGATTATATCTGTCATAAATGCATCTGGTTGCGAATCCTATCAGATCGAATGGACCGGTTGGAGAGACAGTTGAAGACAATGAAGAATTGGTAACAGCAACAGTATGTGATGGATAGCAGTTATAGGATGGAGGGAAAGTCTCAGATACAGTAACATAGATGGGTTAACTCCAAGAAAGGCAAGTGAGTTAAGCAGCTAGTGCAGGAGTCTTCTGGGGCTGTCCCCATTTCAAACACATGTGCTGTTTTGGAAAATGTAGCAGGTGATGGAGTCACACAGGAACGCAGCACAACCAGGCAAGCTTGTGGTATGGAGACTGTCTCTAATGCAACAAGGGATACGTTGGATTCCACGAGGTCAATTGTGTAAGGGGACTCGCTAGTCTGAGGTACAGACAGATGGTTCTGTGGACAGCAGCGAAATAAGCAGAATGGTGTGCTGCTTCCCTGGTGCCAGGATCAAGGATGTCTCAGAAAGGGTGCAGAATGTTCTCACCGCGGAGAGGGGCCAGCAAGCGGTCATTGTCCAAATTGGAACCAATGACATCGGAAGGGAAAAGTTTGAGATTATGGACGGAGATTGCAGGGTGATAGGCAGAAATTTTAAAAGGAGGTTCTTGAGAGTATTAATATCTGGATTACTCCCGGCGCTACGAGCTAGTGAGGGTAGGAATAGAGGGATAGAGCAGATGAAAGCATGGCTGTGGAGCTGGTGTTTGGGAGAAGTATTCACATTTTTTTTGGATCACTGGAGTCTCTTTTGGGGTAGAAGGAACCTGTACCAGAAGGAGGAATTGCAACTAAATTGGAAGGGGACGAATATACTGGCAGTGAGATTTGTTAGAGCTGCTCAGGAGGATTTAAACTAGTAAAGTGGGGGGCGATGGGGGCAGGGAGATAGTAAGGAAGTAGATCAATCGGAGATTAGTACAATTGAGAACAAAAACGAGTCAAACAGTCAGGGCAGGCAAGGACAAGGTAGGACTAATAAAATAAACTGCATTTATTTCAATGCAAAGGGGCCGAAGAGGGAAGGCAGATGAACTCAGGGCGTGGTTAGGAACATAGGACTGGGATATCATAGCAATTACAGAAACACGGCTCAGGGATGGGTAGGACTGGCAGATAAATGTTCCAGCAATACAAATGCTACAGGAAAGATAGAAAGGGAGGCAGGTCAGAAGGGGGAGTGGAGTTTTTGATTAGGGCTAGCATTACAGCTGTACTGAGGGAGGATATTCCTGTAAATACACCCAGGGAAGTTATTTGGGTAGAACTTAGAAATAAGAATGGGACGATCACCTTAATGGGATTGTATTATAGACTCACTAATAGTCAGAGGGAAATTGAGAAACAAACTTGTATGGAGAGCTCAGCTATATGTAAGAAAGTAGGGTGATTATGGTAGGAGATTTTAACTTTCCAAACACAGAATGGGACTGCCATAGCGTTAAGAGTCTAGATGGAGAGGAATGTATTAAGTGTATACAAGAAAATTTTCTGATTCAGTATGTGGATTAACCTACTGAGAAGGTGCAATACTTGACCCACTCTGAGGAAATAAGGCATGACAGGTGACTGAGGTGTCAGTGGAGGTGCACTTTGGGGCCAGCTATCATAATTCTATCAGATTTAAAATAATTATGGAAAAGGATAGACCAGATCTTAAAGTTGAAGTTCTAAATTGGAGAAAGGCCGATTTTGACAGTATTTGGCAAGAACTTTCAAAACCTGATTGGGGGCAGATGTTCACAGGTAAACGGACAGCTGGAAAATGGGAAGCCTTCAGAAATGAGATAACAAGAATCCACAGAAAGTATATTCCTGTTAGGATGAAAAGAAAGGCTGGCAGTATAGGGATTGCTGGCTAACTAAAGGGTTTGATTATTAAAAAGAAGGAAGCATCTGTCAGCTAGAGATAGGATAGGTCGAACGAATCCTTAGAAGAGTATAAAGGCAGTAGGAGTATGCTTAAGAGGGAAATCAGGAGGGCAAAAAGGGGATACGAGATAGCTTTAGCCAGTAGAATTAAGGAGACTCCAAAGGGTTTTTACAAATACATTAAGGACAAAATCATAACTAGGGAGAGAATAGAGCCCCGCAAAGATCAGCAAGGCAGCCTTTGTGTGGAGCTGCAGGAAATGGGGGAGATACAAAACGAGTATTTTGCATCAGTATTTACTGTGGAAAAGGATATGGAAGATACAGAATGCCAGGAAATAGATGGTTACACGTTGAAAAATGTCCATATTACAGAGGAGGAAGTGCTGGATGTCTTGAAACGTGTAAAGGTGGGTAAATCCCCAGGACCCGAACAGGTGTACCCGAGAACTATGTGGGAAGCTAGAAAAGTGATTGCTGGGCCTCTTGCTGAGACATTTGTACCGTTGATAGTCACAGGAAAGGTGCCATAAGACTGGAGCTTGGCAAACGTCCTGCCACTGTTTAAGGAGGGTGGTACAGACAAGCCATGGAACTATAGGCCAGTGAGCCTGACGTCGGTGGTGAGCATGTTGTTGAAGGGAATCCTGAAGGACAGGATGTACATGCATTTTGAAAGACAAGGACTGATTAGGGATAGTCAACATGGCCTTGTGCGTGGGAAATCATATCTCACAAACTTGATTGTAATTTTTGAAGAAGTAACGAAGAGGGCAGAGCGATAGATGTGATCTATATGGACTTCAGTAACGCGTTCGACAAGATTCTCCATGGGAGACTAGTTAGCAAGTTTAGATCCCACGGAATACAGGGACAACTAGCCATTTGGATACAGAACCGGCTCAAATGTTGAAGATGGAGGTGGAGGGTTGTTTTTCAGACTGGACGCCTGTGACCAGTGGAATACCACAAGGATCAGTGCTGGGTCCTCTATTTTTTACCATTTACATAAATGATTTGGAAGCGAGCGTAAGAAGTATGGTTAGCAAGTTTGCAGATGACAACAAAATTAGAGGTGTAGTGGACAACGAAGAAGGTTTCCTCAGAGTACAACAGGATCTTGATCAGATAGGCCAATGGGCTGAGAAGATGGAGTTTAATTCAAATAAATGCGTGGTGCTGCATTTTGGGAAAGCAAATTTTAGCAGGACTTATACACTTAATAGCAAGGTCCTGGGGAGTGTTGCTGAACAAAGAGACCTTGGAGTGCAGGTTCATGGCTCCTTGAAACCGGAGTCGCAGGTAGATAGGACAGTTAAGGCGGCATTTGGTATGCTTTCCTTTATTGATTAGAGTATTGAGTACAGGAGTTGGGAGGTCATGTTGCGGCTGTACAGGAAACTGGCTAGGACACTGTTGGAAGATTGTGTGGAATTCTGGTTTCCTTCCTATCCAAATTGTGTTGTGAAAATTGAAAGGGTTCAGGAAAGATTTACAAGGATGTTGACAGGGTTGGAGGATTTGAGGTATAAGGAGAGGCTGTACAGGCTGGGGTTGTTTTCCCTTGAGCGTTGGAGTCTGAAGGGTGACCTTCTCGACATGTACAAAATTGTGAAGGGCATGGAGAGGATAAATGGATAAAGTCTTTTCCCTGGCGCTGGGGAGTCCAGAACTAAAGGGCTTAGGTTTAGGGCAAGAGGCGAAAGATGTTTGATGGCACAGTGGTTAGCAATGCTACCTCCCAACGCCAGAGACACGGGTTCAATTCCCGCCTCAAGCTGTGTGGAGTTTGCGCATTCTCCCTATGTCTGCGCGGGTTTCCTCCAATCCTAAACAACAATCCAAAAATGTGCAGGCTTGGTGAGTCGGCTATGCTAAATTTCCCGTAGTATTAGGTTAACGGGTAAATGTAGGATCTGGGTGGGTTGCGCTTTGCTGGGACGGTGTGGGCTTGTTTCCACACTTTAAAAAATCTAAACGTAAAAGAAAGCTAAGGGGCAACCTTTTCACACAGACGGTGGTACGTGCATGGAATTTCAGCATTTAAAAGGCATTTGGATGCTTATATGAATAGGAAGGGTTTGGAGGGATATGGGCCGGGTGCGGGCAGTTGGGACGAGATTGGGTTGGGATATCTGCTAGACATGGACGGATTGGACTGAAGGGTCTGTTTCCACGCTATACATCTCTATGCCTCTATAACTCACATAGTGAGTTCGTAAATGCAATTGGTGTGAATGGTAATTTGGAGCAATCCGTGTAATTGGAAAGTTAAAGTTAGGTTGGAGTTTGTTTAAGGGAATCGGAATATAGCGGTAAAGACATTATGAAGCATTTGCATAGAGCGATGGTGAGAGTGTACCTGAGGTATTCACTGCAGTGTTGGTGACCTAATCTAAGAAAGATTATACTGATCACAGAGGACGTGCAATGGACGTTCTCTAGATTAATTCCTGAGTTGACAAGATTTTTTGGTGGGGAGATTTGTCTTGCGACCTCTCCAGTTTCAAAGCATGCGAGATGATCGCAGTGAAATTTTAAAAATCTTTGATACACGTGATGAGGTGGAAATAAATAGAATGTTTCTCTAGCTGTCTACTCTATATTTAAGGCAAATCATGACAGGATAAGGGATATGCCATTTAAGACCGTAATAAGGAGGATATTCTTCCCTTGGAGGGGACTGACTAACACAGGGGCACTGAAGCCTGTTGGCAGGGCAACATTAAGGAGAATCCCCAGATGTTCCTCACGTAAATCAAGAGGAACAGAACAACCAGCGCACATGTAGGGCCTATCAGTGACTTGCCAAGTTGCATCCCAACTCAAATTCATGGTGGAAGGGTGTTTGTGTGACTGGAGCCCAATTTCCCCTGGTGTACAGCAGAGATCAGTGCTGTGCCCCTTATTATTTGTGGCATTCATAAGTGATGTGAATGTGAAGTGGGTAGGGGGAGTGTGATAAGTAAGTTTGTGTTTGACACAAAGATTGACCGGTGGTTGGCAGTGAGGAGGAAGCCCTTATGTTACAGGAAGATACAGATGGAATGGTCAGATGGTCAGATGAATGGCAGATGCAATGTAACCCTGATAAATGTGAGGTGATACACTTTGGAAGAAGAAACCAGACAGGAGAGTACTCAAAGAATGGCACCACACTAGGAAGCTCAGAGCCTGCTTCTCCACACATCCCTAAATGTGACTGGTTATGATAATTGATGAGTTCAGCATAACTGTAGATAAAGCCTTTATTCATTGACCAAAGATCATACGAGTTTTATATAGCACTTTGGTAAGGCCAAATGAAATATTGTGTGCAGTTCTGGGAGCCACATTCCAGGAAGGATGTGATTGTACTGGATGAGGCACAGAGGAGATTCGCCAGGATGTTCCCTGGGATGGAACATATGAGCTGTGGAGAGGGCTGGATAAGCTCGAGTTATTTATTTTGGAGCAGAGGAAGTTGAATGGGCAAGTAATTCAGGTTTATGATTACAAGGGGCATGGACAGGGTGAATAGACAACAGCTGTTCATTTTCGTCAAAGTGTCACCTTCCTTACAGAGTGAAACCAGGGAATGGAGAATGGAGAACAGAGAAACATGACACAACTACTTCACTTCTGTCTTCACAGAAAAATGCATAAACAAAGCCTTCCCAGCAACAGGAGAAAATCTGAGTCTGATAAGAAAATGATGTGGAATGAAACTAGTAAATAAACTAATTTGGAGAAATTATTGGAACAGAAAATAATGGGAATAGAAAAAAATCAACACACATTAATGAAATGGGAAACATATTTGAGAAACTGACTGGTAGATTAATTATAGGAAAAAAAACAACAGAGGTACTGAACTTGGATTTTCAGCAAGAATTTTAATAGAGTCCCAAGCCTAGTGTGCAAAGTAAAAGCACATGGGATAGGGGGTAATATATGAACATGGTGTTAAAATGGGACTGTTGACAGGAAACAATTAGCAGGAATAAATGAGTGGTTTTCAGTTTGGAAGGCTCATGTGGCATCGCAATGATTGGTGCTGGGGCGCCAGATATTCACAATACATCTCAAATATCTCGTTGAGGGAATCAAATGCAAAGTTTCCAAGTCTGCTGATGGTACTAGGATTTTCAAAAGTGAGGAGGATGTGAAAAAAAACTTCAAGGTGATTGAAACAAATGGAGTGAATGTGTAAATATGTGGCAGATGAAAAGCAGTGTGGATAGATGTGATGTTGTCTACTTTGTTGGGAAACACTAAAATTCCAGCCAACCATTGGAAAAGGGAGTGATTGAAAATGTCGATCTATGAAGGGAACTGCACTTTTCTTCTGTTATTGTTTGGACAGACATCTGAGTTCCATGCAGGGCAGTGAGTTCTGAAGACAGAAACCAGTACTGGGAATACATTGGCACACAGACCAGTTTACGCAGACCCACCATGTGGGGAGCTGTAACGTTGAAAACGATCTGGGATCTTCCTGTACACCAGTCACTGAAAGCAATATTTCAGGAGCAGAAAGCAGTCAGGAAGATAAATGGGGTGTTGGCACTCATTTCAGGTGGACTTGAGTTCAGGAGTAAGGGTGTCTCAGTGCAGCTGTACAGGCCCTTGGTGAGACCTCATCTCGAACATTGTGTTGTATTGTGTGCAGTTTTGGTCTCCGTACCTAATAAAGGATAAACCTGACATTGAGGGAGTGCAGCAAAGGATGACCAAACTGATCTCTGGGATGACAGGCTTGTTGTGGGAGCAGAGTTTGGGGCGACTGGGCCTTTATTCCATGGGGTTTAGTAAAATGAGTGGAAATCTCAGTGAGATATATAAAACACTGACAGGGTTAGATAGATTGGAAGCAGTGATGATAATTCCCTTGGCTGGGACGTCTAAACCAAGGGGCCATAGTATTAGGTACAGACAGGTCACATTGCATTTAGATAAGAATAAATGTCTGCACTCAGAGACTGGTGAACATGGGAATTCTCTCTCACATAAGGCTGTGGAAGACAAGGCACGAAAGACTAAGAAAGATGTCTAGACATGGAAAGGATGGGGGAGAGAGCAGGAGTGTGGTGTAGAAATCTCGACAGACCAAAGGGACGACCGCAGTTCCAATTTTATAGCTTCACAAGGTTAATCGCATTAAGGGATGTGTACAGTGTGTGGTGAAAGTGCATTGAGGAGATGTTCAGACATGAACCAGAATGGGGCAGGCTCAATGTGCTGTATGGCCTATTCCATTCCCGATGTTTCTGTGCGGTCTATGGGAAAGCTCTGTAAATATTGTCACAAGTTCGTAGATGTTAGAAGGGAGGTCTCTGCAGGTTCAACAGGACTGTGTTTCCCGTTCCCTTTTCAATACTGAGGATGGGGCTGGATGTTCTGTCCGGTTTTATTTTTTAAGACCTCGGAGCAGTTTGATACAATAGACTGTCTTGCTTGGCTTTTTCAGAGACTATTCAAGAGTTTATCACATGTCTGTGTGTCTAGAGTCACTGTTAGGCCAGACCAGGAAAGCACAGGAGATTCACTTCCTGAAAGTACATTGGAAAAGCAAATTGGTGTTTATAATCGACATTGACTTCAAGGTCACTGTTACTGACACCAGATTTGAGATCTCGATATTTTATTAATTGTTTTAACTTCCACCAGCTGCCAGACCATTAGCCTGGTCTGGATTATTATTCCAGTGATTTTTCCATAAAAGCACCATCTCCACATGGGGACCTATCGGAAACTGCACTGAGCAAGTTCTGTCTGTGCTGCTTGACAGCTCTATCAAAAAGAACTCCAAATTTGACTATCGTGATGAGACTGAGTGGGTTGTAATTGGTCAGATTGTAATTATTCCCAGTTTAGGAACTGGATATAGCATATTAATTTTCCACTTTGCCAGGGAATTGTCAGAGGCGGAGCTGGAATAAAACCGCTTCCCCAGGGACACGGTTTGTTGTACAGCACAAGTCTTCAGTCCTATTACAGGAATGGGGTCAGGACCCATTGCCTTTGTCGTATCGACTGTGTTCAGCTGTTTGTTCATGTCACATGCAGCGAATCGAATTGACTGAATACTGGCATTTGTGATCCTGTGGGTATTATGATGACGGTGAATTGAATCATCCACTCAACACCCCTGGGTAGGATGGTGCAGATACCATTTCCTTGTTTTTTACGCTGATGTGCAGAGCTGATCCATTGATAGAATGGGAATAATTGTGGAGCCCTCTCCACCAGTTAGTTGTTTAATCGTCTATCACGATTTTTGGCGGGATGTGGCAGGCTGCAGAGGATACATATGGGTGCATTGACCTTATGACAATATCTCTCTCTCGATCAAATGATTTGGTTTCATTTGATTTGATAGGAATCATTGTCGTATGTATCTAAGTAGAGTGAAACTCTTTGTTTATACACAGTTCTGGCAGATCACAGTGAGATTTGGAGCTGCCTTTTTTTCGAGACATGGAGAGGCCGAAATCTAAAAGTCTACTTCAGCTGTCTGTTTTTGAAAAGCCACAAAATAGCCAGACATTAAAATAGATTGCTTCAGCATTAGTGAAAAAAGGGCCTTTGAAAAGGAAATAATTCCAAGGCCAAAGAAAGGATAATCTGATTCTCAAGATTCTGAAACATGCCAACATAGTGATAAAGAAGGTTCTTTTTTTTAAAAAAAATGATGATTAGTAAAAGAACACAGATGAAATAATGAAATTGCAGCACTAACACTTTGAAGAATCATTACAAAAGGTAACTTATTCTGATCTCAGTAAGGATTCTTTTCATCCACAAAAACAGCAACTCAAGTTATCTTTCAGAAGCTAACTGCGCCTTTGAAACTGTTCACAATAGTAATAAGTCCTAGTTAAATATTTGGTATATAATCATAGACACAGATTTCAACGTAATTATAAAATCTTAAAGAGATGCCTGGAATGTCTTGTCTAAATCGCTAAGGAAAAGGTTAACAGTAGAAATAATAATAATATTACAAATTTTGTATCAGAATCAACTTTTTAATGTAAAATGTGATCACGGAATTTGATAAGAGATAGCCTGCGCAATGGAGAATAGAATTTATGCAATCCCTCACGATAAACAATGAGGGGTATGACTAAAAAGAGCACAGCCCCGAACTTTGGAATGCATTATAGAAAGATCCCAAGGCCTAGAGATAACAACAATCGTTAAACATCCGAAACAAATAAGATGCTTGGGCTGTCCATGCGAGTGTCCATCATTGATCAGTTGTTGTACAAGGTTGGTTCTGCAGAAGGGGAGTGGAGGGGACACTGACAAGGCTGTGTACGATCATTGCAACACAGAATGTTTAAAAATACTGTTTTATTTTACTGTAAAATCGAAGTGGGTCATTGATTTGCCGTCTGATCTGAGCTAAAGATTAAGGAAAGGATTGTCTTCTCATGTCAAAGCCAGATTCGAGGAAGATCCTTTGGTATTCTCCCAGCATTAACCAGGTTTTGCTTGAATTAAAGTCCATTCCGTGCCTGTGCCCTGTCTGCCTACAGAGTCTTTGTCCCGAGCTGGAGAATCTCGCTCCTACAATAAGCAAGGAAAGTACAGATCATAAGGTAAAGGAAAAACTTAGACTGAGACAAAAAGGCTACACCAGAAAGAGCATGCAATAGGCAACATCAATGTGAGAAAGATCAGCATTGTTTGAAGTTAGAGAGTCCATTCCTTAGTTTAAAAATGGCTGGGAAGATGCTGTTCATGAGCCGCTAATTTATGTGTTCATGATGGAAGAGATTGTAGGAGATCCAGGGTGCGATGGGTCTTTGATCATGTTGTCAGCCTTTCCGCTGCAGTGAGCTGTGTAAATGGAGACAATGGATAGGACTTTGGTTTCCGTGATGGCATGGGCTGTGCACACAACCTTCAGTCATTTCTCTTACTGTCCTGGGCAGGGTTGTGGCCACACCAGGTCATTATGCACCCAGATAGTTTGCTGTCAGTGGTGCATTTGTAGACATTGATGAGGGTCCTTGTGGACATGATAAATGTCCTTAGCTGCCAGAGAAAGAAGAGGCGTTCTTGTGCCATCTCGGCTGTCACATCTACATGGGAAGTCTGTTATCGTCACTCCAAGCAACTTAATGCTTTCCACCATTTCAACTTCAGTTCCATTGATGCAGATGAGGGCATGTTCTCCTCCTTTTTTTCTGAAGTCATTGATCAGTTGGTTCGTTCTGCCGACGTTGAAAGAGAGGATGGTCTCAGTGCAGAACATCACCAAGTCCTCTATTTTCGTTCTGTATTTTGACTTGCCATCATTACATCCCGTCCTACTATGATGGTGTTATCAGTGAACATGTAGATGGCATTCGTTCAAAATTTGGCAATACAGTCGTGGGTGTACAGGGAATATAGTAGGGGGGCTGAGGACACATCCTTTGGAATTTCAGTGTAGAATTTTATCATGGAAGAGACACACTTACCTATTTTCACTGATTGTGCACTATGGGTCAGAAAGCTGAGGATCCAACTTCAGAGGGCGGAGCCGAGACTAAGGTCAGGGAGTTTTGTGATTATTCTGAAGGGAATAATTGTGTTGAAGGTGGACCTATAGTCAATGAGAAGGAATCTAATGTGGGTATCCTTGTTGTCCAGATGTTCCAGGGATATGGCACCCGCTATGGACCCATTCTACTGGTAGTAAAATTGTAGGGGATCGAGTCAGGCTGGGAGACTGGAAATGATGTGGGCCATGACGAGCTTCTCGAATCAAGCTCCGCTCAGTCTCCTGCGCTCTAAGGAGAAATGTCCCAGCTTATTCAATCTCTCCCTATGACTCAGACCCTTGAGTCCTGGCAACATCCTTTTAAAGTTCCAGTTTAATACCATCCTTCCGACAGCAAGGTGACCAAAACTGAACACAATGCTGAACTTGGAAATATTTGGAACTGTAAATTTTACTCTGCTGCCAATTATTATGATGTTGTCATATTGTTTTATTTTTATGTTATTCCGAAATCTTACTATTCATTGAATCCTCTGACGGCAAACCCCTCGGGTGAACGTCCTCCTGACTGCTTCAATTTGAATCAATCTATTTTGTTTGGACGGATATTTTGAGGCCGCTAGATATCAGAAAACAGGAAGAGGTGATGGATGATTGTGCAGTGTGTATCCTTCACTGGACCAGCTTGTCTCTCCAGGCAGTGAAGCTTTTATTGTGGGCCAGAGTACCTCAGAATCGTTACATCACAGAAGGAAGGTATTTAGCCCATTGTAGGTCCATGCACATAGAACATTACAGATCAGTTCCTACAACATCCTTCAGCACTGCCGACAGATCCACCGACCTTCCTGTCAACCGTAAATTTACTAACCCCTCCTTCTATGCCCTCATTAAGGTCATTTTCAAAAGGGCAAACAACAGTCACTCCAAAGCAGATCCTTGCAGTATACCACTAGGAAGTAAACTCCAGGATTAACATTCCCCATCAACTACCACCTTCTGTCTGCTTTTAGCTAGCTGATTTGTGATTCAAACGCTAAATAGCCCACAATTCCACGTCTCCATATTTTCTGGGGGAAAGTAAGAACTGCAGATGTTTGGGATCAGAGTCGAGAGTGTGGCGCTGGAAACGCACAGCAGGTCAGGCAACATCCGAGGAGCGAGGGGAAAATGAAGACTGCTGATGCTGCAGACCAGAAAACTGATTCCTGATGAAGGGCTTACAAGAGAAATATCAACTTGGATGCATCTTGGACCCTGCCTCGTCTGTTCTGCTTTTCCAACACCACACTTTCCATATTTTCTTCAATAGCCGACCATGGGGGACCTTATCAAACGCTTCACTGAAATCCATTTACTTCACTTTACCCTCATCCACCTGTTTGGTCACCTTCTCAATGAACTCGGTAAGATTTGTGAGGCATGACATACCCTTCACAAAACCTTGTTGACTGTTCCTAATCAAATGATGCCTTTCTAAATGATAGTAAATCCTATCTCTTATAATCTTTTCCAACACTTTACCCACAACCAAAGTAAGACAGGTATATAATTACCAGGTTTTCTCTTCTCAATTTCTTGAACAAAGGGACAAAATTTGCTTTCCTCCAGTCTTCTTGCACTATTCCTGTAGATAATGGCGATGTAAAAATCTGAACAGATGGTTGCGTAAACTCCTCCATAGCTTCTCAGAGAATCCTAGGATAAATCGCATCTTGCCCAGGGGACCTATCTATTTTCACACTCTCCAGAACTGCTAACATCTCCACGTTACGAACTTCAATCGCGTCTAGTCTAATAGCCTGTATCTCAGTAATGGCCTTCACAGCATTTTGTTTTTCCATTGTGAATACTGATTCAAATATTAATTTACAGCCTGTCCTATCTCCTCAGACTCCACACACAACTTAACACTCCTGTCTTTGATTGTCATTAATCTTCATTTGGTCGTTATTTTATTCGTGACATACTGATAGAAAGCTTGAGGGTTTTCCGCGATCCTACTTGCCAAAGACTTCCCATGCTCTCTCCTGGCTATTCTTAGCTTTTTATAAGTCCTTCCAGGCTAACTTGTAACTGTCAAACATCCGAACTGAGCATTTATGTTTCATCTTTACATAAGACTCCTTCTTGCTCTTGACAAGAGATTCAACGTCTTCAGTAAACCACAGCAGCCTCACTCAACCACTTCCACCTTTCCTAGCAGGTATAAACTTATCAAGGACACACAGCAGCTGTTGTTTGAAACAGCTCCACACTTAAATTGTACCCAGCCTCTGCAATTTCCTTCTCCATCCTATGCATCCTAAAACCTTTCCTAATCGCATCATATTTGCCTTTCCCCCAGCTATAACTCTTGTCCTACGGTATACACCTGTCCCTTTCCATCGCTAAGGTAAACATAACTAAATTGTGGTCACTATCAGCAAAGTGTTCACCTACCTTCAAATCTAACACCTGGTCTGATTCATTACTCAGCACCAAATCCAATTTGGCCTCGGCCCTTGTTGGCCTGTCTACATATTGTGTCAGGAAACCATTCTGCACACATTGGGCAAACACTGACCCATATAAAGTAATTGAACTGTAGCATTTCGAGTCAATATTTGGAAAGTTAAATACTTCCATAACAACTACTCTGTTATTTTCGCTCCTATCCAGTATCATCTTTGTAATCCTTTCCTCTATATCTCTGGAACTTTTCAGACGGCAATAGAGAACTTTCAACAGGGTGACCTCTCCGTTTTTGTTTCTAAACTCTTCCCATACTACCTCGGTAGACGAGTCCTTATCGAGCATCCTTTCTACCAACGTAATGCTGTCTTTGATTTTCAATGCCACCCCACCCTCCCCCACCTAAACCCCCACCCCCGCCCCACTTTTAGTACCTTCCTTGTTCTTAATGAAGCATCTAAACCCCGGACCCTCCAACGATCAGTCCTGTCCCTGCTCTATCTATTTCTCCAAAATGACGACAACATCAAGCTGCACAACTGCACAATTTGGAAAGAGGAAGTGGTTGGAGGGATGTTAAACGAGGGTGAGTTGGATAGATCAGAAGACAGCATGAGGGGAGATAGACAGGAACAGACAGAAAATAGAAGTTTTATTTAGAAATTCTCACCTACTGCAAGGTCTTTATATATTGCCATACCGTTTGAGCACTATGTGTTTACTGGCTGTGGTCCCAGAGCATTTATCGCCAAAACTATCACAGAGCTGAGTTGCTGACAGTTAAACAGAGTCCAAAAGGCCAAGTGATTTTTTTCTCTACAGTGAGAAGGTGATTTAATTGAAATAGACTGTGTGAACAGCAGCAGGAACTGAGAACCCCCTCAATATTGAGATACTGCGCCAGAGAATCTCAATGAGGTGGATCACTGACAGAGGGGAAATCAGCATCTCAGCTGTGGGCCAAATAATGATTGATAAAGATTGGACACCACTTCCGTGGTTTTGTCATACACATTTCAATTTATGTAGCTCAATATCATGAGTGTACCTTATTTCTTTGTACTTCCCATAGTTTGGTACGGACAGAAAATCATTTTGTCCCCATATTTTGTGTTCAATAAACACATTTTACTCCTCATTCCTCTCTTTAAATAGATCATTGAATCTGTTCTTCATATGAATTATAAAGGGTAACATTCCAATACTGATGACTGGGGAATATTATTGTCCCTCCCTCCAGTCTGAACTGCCATGTCCCGCAATTCACTCAGTTTTCTGTCTCCTCCACAATGCCATTATCACAATGTAATTGAAGTCCAGTAAATGACATTTCATCACAGTTCATTAACATTGATAACATCAATAGCACAGGCCTCATCTGCCTCTCTCTGAACTTGGAATAACAATCTGAATTGCATTTGTCACGTTCAATTCTCTGTTAACATATCCATGCCATTTGTCTGTTACAACCCCACGTTTCTCAGACACAAATTCCCCTCAGATCATGAACTATAAAAATTGTCTCAATGTTTAATTGAAATTATAATACTTGATCACTACTTCCAGGATGTACGTTTCCATTTATAATCAGAGACTCATGTTTATGTTCTGATAAACTTATGGCATTACTCCTGCATCCAAGACAGATTGAATGGTTACACTCAATTGATCTACAAGCCTCAAGATTCGTTTCATCAGTCACCCTCACATAGCCCATTCAGAAAATGACAGTTTGAATCATTGTTTTGAATTTGAATAAAGCAATATTGAATTGAAAGGCGTTGGCTGGAGCTATTTGTTCAGTGACGGTGATTGATGTCTCGGTGGATCCGAGATGTGTCACTGGAGGGTTTGCCTCTTCTATTAATTAAGGACTCGGTTCAATGTGTTATCCCAGTATGGGCGGGAGCATCACTGACTGGACTAACAGGGATCAGTAGCTCGAGAGACAGGGGAGAAGACCTAAGAATCTGAGGACATTAGATTGGAATGTTCCATTAATGGATCAGAATCTGAGAACCTTAGACTGGAATATTACAACAGACAGGAGTTTATCCTGGGGTCTTTACTACCTTTCTCAGCCTTGGATATCATTAGCATCACGGATCGAAGATATCCTTTGGATTATTCAAGGTGGTTACTATCACATTCTCGCTATAGTTGGTGTTACTGGTAAGTCATTCCATCTGACCATTAAGCTGAGTTGAACTGAATTGCTGTTCATATTCAAATTTTAAAATTTGAAGTCATCATTTTCAGATCCAGTCAAAAAATGTATTCCTTTGCTGATTACAACTCGCAAATTACTATTCACAGCTTACTCAACAATACACGAGGAGAAACCAGACTGTTCTTCATCTCCATTATCTTTTTTCTTCATTCATATTTATATTTCTACATATTCTCCCCACTCACCAATCCTGCCCAAGGCCACTGTCAGGATATTTCAGTCACCTTCTCAGCCTCAATGCAGTTGCTGAATAATCCATCGTTTGTGCCTTTGGTAAATCCAGATATAACCGTTTAAAGTCCCTTCTAACTATGCTTACGTCACAAAATATTTGCACTTGAGATGGTTAATATGTCTTCTCCACAAAATCTGTCAGATGGACAGACAGAGCATGGTGATCAAGTCATTTACTCATAATCAAGCGGCATAGAATAATAACCTTTTGGTGTCACCAGAAGGAAGTTGATGGAATGCAAATGAAATCATCACCACTAGTTTTCCACAGAAGCATATCTGTTCGCCTCATGTCCTTTAGAGAAGGCAATGGGGGAATTATCCTTTCAAGTTCAGGTCTCGGTGTGTCTGCAAACCCACAGCAATGTGGTTTACTCTTTATTATCCTGTGCAACAGCTGAATCAGCCACTCAGTTCAAGATCAGCATAACATGCTGGCCTGACCAGTGCTGCACACATCCCGTGAGGGAAGAATAAAAGGAAAGATAGCTCCCTTTCTCTGCCTGATTTCTATGTTCTTGCAAGTCATTTCCATTCAGGTAGGTGACCATTCCCTATTTCAAGTGAATTCTTTCTGATTGAGTCTCCCTCTGAACGTGATATACAGTCAGCTATTACGAGGGGGCATAGCTTTAAATTAAGGGGTGGTAGGTATAGGACAGATGTTAGGGGTAGATTCTTTACTCAGCGAGTCGTGAGTTCATGGAATGCCCTGCCAGTAGCTGCGGTAGACTCTCCCTCTTTATGGGCATTTAAACGGGCATTAGATAGGCATGTGGAGGATAGTGGGCTAGTTTAGGTTAGGTGGGCTTGGATCGGCGCAACATCGAGGGCCAAAGGGCCTGTACTGCGCTGTATCTTCCTATGTCCTATGTTCTATATATCTCCATCGACACCGCTGGTGATGACTGACGTACAGATGTAAGAAACTTCAAAATTCCACATCATTCGCAGTGTAGAGAGAAGTAATGGCTTTATGTACCACAGGAAAGAAACTGAGACAGCTAAGTGAGGGAACAGAATTATTGTGATCAACCCTAGAGTGTTGTTGAGATAGTATTTGGAGTATTGTGCAGAGTTTCTCTCCTTTATAAGGAATACTCCTCTTGGCAGAAAGAGTATAAAGGAGTTTCAGCAGACTAATTGTTGGGATGATTGTACCATCGGGAATAGTTGAGGATTAATCTGTTGCGCTTTGAAGAATAAGAGGTGATTGCATTGAAACTTAAGGTGATTGACAGTCACTCATTATATTCCAAACAGATCTAATACGGTGATAAATTCCATGTTTTTTTTAACTTAGTTTACATGATTCTCGATGGTTTAAAAGACTCTGAGAATGTTCCTCTCACTCCACGCCACTCCCCATTTCGATTGAGAGAGAAAGAACCAGTCTTTAACTAAACTCTTCCAACATTAATACAGTGCATTTGGTGTGTGATCATACATAGAACTTTACGTTATCCACCATCGCGACAGGAGCCACAATACCTTCATTCTAAAACAGTTAACTATCCCCACCAGCTTCTGACCCCCACGGAGAACATGAGTCTGTCTTCTTGGAAATGGAAGATGCCTCCTTGAGGCTTGGCACAAAACATTTGGCTTCCTTCCTCACTGCCGGCAAAACACGTTAAAGTATCATTTGTTCAACAGGCAATGGAACCACGAAGAACATTGTGAGCAGTCTATGAGTGCTGTCTCGGCTCCATTCGTTTTCCAGGTTAGAGCATCAATGACGCCCTCCTATTCCTGTGTAAGCGTCTCGAGGGTTGAATGGTCTCCTCATGGTTCCATAGAACAGGTTTCGGGGTCTTACTGGACTCTGCCCGTTCCTGTTTAATAGCTCAACGTACTGACCAGACGCCTCCTCTTCCCGTGGAACAGACAACAGGATTGAATGGGCTGTCCCTCTTCTTGTTCAGTCCTTTCGATGGGCGGAATGGTTTCCACATATCCGGGTGTAACCAGCTTGAGGTGCTGAATGAGCTCCTCTTTTAAATGTGGAAATGCGCAGTGCCTGGCCGTTCTGTTACATGAATGTTACCGACACTTTAACAGCATAAACGTGAATGTTGTTTGGGTCTTGCTGAATATGGACACAGACCGGTTCAGGAGCTGAGTGGGGACAAAATGTTCTAAATATTGTGTGATCTTCAGTGATCACTCCGCTTCTGATCTTGGGATAGATGGGGGGAGCCGGGAATGGGGGCACATAGATGTTGACGAAGGAGTTGAAGATGTTTGTGTTGAGGAAGATAATCTGAGGATCTCCTGAAGAGATGTCCCGGGACTGAGAAAATTATAGGCCACCAACCACAAACATCTTCTTTTGTGCTCTGAAAGACTCCAACCAGTGAGGAGGTTAGACCTGATTCTCATTAAGCTCAAATACGAAGGTGGTCCCGATGACATCCTCAGTTAACTACTGCCTTGATATCAAGGTCGGCACGGTGGGCGGCACGGTGGCACAGTGGATAGCACTGCTGCCTCACAGTGCAGAGACACGGGTTCAATTCCTGCCTCAGGCGACTGACTGTGTGGAGTTTGCACATTCTCCCCGTGTCTGCGTGGGTTTCCTCTGGGTGCTCCGGTTTCCTCCCCAATCCAAAAATGTGCAGGTTTGGTGAATTGGCGAAACTAAATTGCCCGTAGTGTTAGGGGCAGAGGTGAATGGGTCTGGTTGGGTCTGTTTCCACTCTGTAAGTAATCTAATCTAAAAAAAAGCCATTCACTCTTTTCTGAGCCCCTGTGTTCACCTCTTGTTCATATCAATAGGTGACGGTGTATGTGTAGAGAGTATTTTCCTCTCACAGAGGGTAATCAATGTCAGGAATTATCTGGACTAGAGTGTTAGGGGAGCTACATCACTGAAAGTATTTAAAGAGGTGGCACATGAATCTTTGATCTGTCAGAGAGCTGAGGAGTGTGAAGAACTGGGCATTAAGGAGGAGTTACTGCTAACAGTCGATCAACCATGATCGTATACAATGGCTTGACCGTCCGAAATACCTATTCCTGTTCCTTATGTTTTCATTTTCTGTAATTTCAAAGTAAACGGCTGTAATTTTCCTGGATGCACTGTTATTGTATATTGTAATCAGAGAGTGCAAAACATTTTTGAGTCATCTCTGAGTAAGGTATGGAGCTTTATTCATAACGAATCCTGGCCTAGACCAAGACCAACAAATGAAGCACAGTTGCAGAGAGTGGAAGAGATGCGGTGGAGGGTATCGTCGACCACGTCGGGGGGAAATTGCGGTCCTTGAAGAAGGAGGCCATCTGGGTTGTGCGTTTTTGGAACTGGTCCTCCTGGGAGCAGATGCGGCGGAGTCGAAGGAATTGGGAGAATGGGATGGCGTTTTTACAGGGGGCAGGGTGGGAGGAGGTGTAGTCCAGGTAGCTGTAGACGTCGGTCGGTTTGTAGTAGATGTCCGTGTTGATTCGGTCACCTGAGATAGAAATAGAAAGGTCGAGGAAGGGGAGGGAGGAATCTGAGACTGTCCAGGTGAATTTGAGGTCGGGGTGGAAGGTGTTCGTGAAGTGGATGAACTGTTCAACCTCCTCGTGGGAGCACGAGGCGGCGCCGATACAGTCATCGATGTAGCGGAGGAAAAGGTGGGAGGTGGGGCCAGTGTAGTTGCGGAAGATGGACTGTTCCACATATCCTACGAAGAGGCAGGCATAGCTGGGTTCCATGCGGGTGCCCATGGCTACTCCTTTCGTTTGGAGGAAGTGGGAGGATTGGAAAGAGAAGTTGTTCAGGGTGAGGACCAGTTCAGTCAGTCGAAGGAGGGTGTCAGTGGAAGGGTACTGGTCGGTACGGCGGGAAAGAAAGAAGCGGAGAGCTTTGAGTCCTTCGTGATGGGGGATGGAGGTGTACAGGGACTGGATGTCCATGGTGAAAATAAGGCGTTGGGGACCGGGGAAGCGAAAATCATGGAGCAGGTGGAGGGCATGGGTGGTGTCCCGAAAGTAGGTGGGGAGTTCTTGGACTAAGGGGGACAGGACGGTGTCAAGGTATGCGGAGATGAGTTCGGTGGGGCAGGTGCAGGCGGAGACAATAGGTCGGCCGGGGCAGTCAGGTTTGTGGATTTTGGGGTATTTACCAATACGTCTGTGTATTTCAATGCCTGCATCTCTGTCCAATGGGGTATCTGTTCTTCTGCGAGTGAGAGAGATGAGGTTGGAACTGACAGCAGGTTTGAATTGAGAATTGCTCTTGACTGAACTCTGCTCCTTTATTCGGTTGGTGGGACGTGGATGTTTCCGAATCTCCACACAAGGCCTCCTGGTCTTCTCCGGAGCTCTCCAGGATCCTCTCCACATATCTGGGTAGGGGGATGAGGGAACGGATATCCGCCACTCCATCACCCGGGTTGGCCTTTTCTGTCCTATTCCAGGCTCCTTCTCCTGGAATGGGAGAAAGGGAGGGAATGAGTGAGGGTGGGAGTTGATGGCCCTGCTGGTAGTGTTGGACTAGGTGAGTTGTGACATGGTGAGGTGGCCGGAGGGAGTCTGTCCATAGTGTTGTATCTATGTAGTGCTATTAATGTGCGGGGCTAATGCATCAGGGACAGAAAATGTGGGGAGGGAAGGTGCTGAATGCAACAGTGAGTGTGGTCGTGCTTGAGCGCTATTGGAGTTAGAGTGTGAGCCTTGGTCGAGGGTAGGTGCTTTCAGAGTCATACAGTGAGTGTGAGGGAGCAGTGAGAATATGCGGTGACACTTATCCTGACAGAGCGGAATGGATGTTGATGCTTGTCCTGTATTGATGGGCATGTCTTCAGATCATCTCAGCATCGAGGTCAGCCTCCCCGAATGTCTTATCCAAGTCTATCACTAATAACGACACAGGCTCTGCCCCTCAGATTCCACAGAATGAGTTTGGGTGGGTCTTACAAATAGCAAGGAGAAACAAACTTGTTGTGTTATATATCTGAACCAAAACTGTCACACAAATATTTTGCATCATATGCTCTGGAAATTATATATGCAACTATATGCAAAGGGAAGCTATGACATACTGATATTATCGCTGGGCTCTTCACCCAGAGACCCAGGTAATGTTCTGGGGACATGGTTTCAAATCCTGCCATGGTAGATGGTGGACTTTGAAGTAATTAATTATCTGGAAACAAGGGTTTATGATGATCAGGAATCCATTCCTGATTGTTGGAAAAAACTCAACTGGTTCACTAATGTACTAGAACATAGAATATCGAAAAAATACAGCGCAGTACAGGCCCTTTGGCCCTCGATGTTGCGCCGATCCAAGCCCACCTAACCTACACTAGCCCACTATCCTCCATATGCCTATCCAATTCCCGCTTTAAATGCCCATAAAGAGGGAGAGTCCACCACTGCTACTGGCAGGGCATTCCATGAACCCACGACACGCTGAGTAAAGAATCTACCCCTAACATCTGTCCTATACCTACCACCCCTTAATTTAAAGCTATGCCCCCTCGTAATAGCTGACTCCATACGTGGAAAAAGGTTCTCATGGTCAACCCTATCTAAACCCCTAATCATCTTGTACACCTCTATCAAGTCACCAATAAACCTTATTTTCTCAAATGAAAACAGCCCCAAGTGCCTCAACCTTTCCTCATGCGATTAGATTACATTACATTACAGTGTGGAAACAGGCCCTTCGGCCCAATAAGTCCACACCGACCCGCCGAAGCGCAACCCACCAATACCCCTACACTTACCCCTTACCTAACACTATGGGCAATTCAGCATGGCCAATTCACCTGACCTGCACATCTTTGGACTGTGGGAGGAAACCGGAGCACCCGGAGGAAACCCTCGCAGACACCGGGAGAATGTGCAAACTCCACATAGTCAGTCGCCTGAGGCGGGAATTGAACCCGGGTCTCTGGCACTGTGAGGCAGCAGTGCTAACCGTGCCGCCCACTAGCCACCGTGCCGCCCACATCTTCCTACCATACCAGGCAACATCCTGGTAAACCTCCTCTGCACCCGCTCCAGTGCCTCCACATCCTTCCTATAGTATGGCGACCAAACCTGCACACAATACTCCAGATGCGGCCGCACCAGAGTCTTCTATAACTGCAAGATGACCTCAGGGCTTCGGAACTCAATTCCTCTACCAATAAATGCCAGTGCGCCATATGCCTTCATTACCGCACTATTTACCTGGGTGGCAACTTTCAGAGACCTGAGTACATGGACATCAAGATCCCTCTGCTCATCCACACTACCAAGTATCCGACCATTAGCCCAGTACCCCATCTTCTTGTTACTCTTACCAAAGTGAATCACCTCACACTTAACTACATTGAACTCCATATGCCACCTTTCTGCCCAGATCTGCAACTTACCTATATCCCGCTGTAACCTAACACATCTTTCCTCACTGTCAACAACTCCACCGACTTTCGTATCATCCGCAAACTTGCTCACCCAACCTTCTAGCCCCTCCTCCAGGTCATTTCTAAAAATGACAAACAGCAATGGTCCCAAAACAGATCCTTGCGGAACACCGCTAGTAACTGCACTCAAAGCTGAACCATTACCATCAACTACTACCCTCTGTCTTCTTCCAGCCAGCCAATTCCTAATCCAAACCTCCAACTCACCCTCAATGCCATACCTCCGTATTTTTCCCAGTAGCCTACCATGGGAAACCTTATCAAACGCCTTGCTAAAATCCCTATCCTTTAGGGAAGGAATCGGCTGTTCTTATCTGGTCTGGCCTGCATGTCACTCCAGATCCAAGGCAACGCTGTTGACTCTTAACTGCCGTCTGGCATGGCCAGTAAATGTTGGTTATCCAGCTAAGCCCTCATTCTGTGAATGAGTAACAAATACTCGTGGGTTCTGCAGTAATAATGGATGGTGACAAGGTGCATCGAAACTGAGTTAACTAAGTGACTGCTCATGTTGTGAAAAATAAATTCCTTTAGTGTATATCAGGTAGGTTGAAGAGTATGTTGTGAACCAAACTAGAGAGCAGATTATTTCGGATTTGGTGTTGTGTGATACTGATTAAGTATGATCAGCCATTATCATATTGAATGGTGATGCAGGCTCGAAGGCCAGAATGGCCTACTCCTGCACCTATTGTCTATTGTCTATTGTGTGGTCAGAAGGACTAATTACTAACCTTGCTCTGAAGCAGCTTTGTCGTGACATTAATATGTTGTATTTTACACGGCGTCTGCATTCAATGTGCAATGTTTGAACATTCTGGTCAAACATCATGGAAGCCCAGAGGCTAGAGGGTCAAGTTCGCTCCAGTGAATTGGGAAAATACAATATAACATTCAGTAGGAGAACAATGATTGTTAGACCCATATACTCTTACAGCACAGAGACAGGCCATTCGGCCCAAACTGGTCCATTCCGAACAAAATGTCCATTCACACTAACCCCATTTCCCTGCCAATTCCCTGTATCCTTCTTATCCTTTCCTACCTGTGTATTTGTCCAAATGTATTTTAAATTTTGTGAATGTACCCGCCTCAACCACTTCTGCTCTCAGCTCATCTCATACCACCCTGTGTTTAAAAGAAATTGCCCCTCAGGTTCCCTTTTACTCTTTCCCCTCAGACCTTAATTTGATGCCCTCTAGTCCGTGATTGCCCAATCCTGGGGAAAAAAAAGACTGAATGCATTGACTCTATCCATGCCTCCCATGATCTTACACACTACTATCACTACTAGTAGTTATACACGACTATTTGTGGGCGGCACGGTGGCACAGTGGTTAGCACTGCTGCCTCACAGCGCCAGAGACCTGGGTTCAATTCCCGCCTCAGGCGACTGACTGTGTGGAGTTTGCACGTTCTCCCCGTGTCTGCGTGGGTTTCCTCCGGGTGCTCCGGTTTCCTCCCACAGTCCAAAGATGTGCAGGGTCAGGTGAATTGGCCATACTAAAATTGCCCGTAGTGTTAGGTAAGGGGTAAATGTAGGGGTATGGGTGGGTTTCGCTTTGGCGGGTCGGTGTGGACTTGTTGGGCCGAAGGGCCTGTTTCCACACTGTAATGTAATCTAATCTAATCTAATCAGATCCCCCTCAGCCTCATACATTCTCAAGTAAAAACTACTAGCTTGTTCAACCTCTCACTATAACTCAGACCATTGTGTCTTGGCAACATCCTTGTAAATTTCTTCTGCACTCTTTCCAGTTTAATAACATCCTTCCTCGAGCAAAGTGAACAAAACTGAACATGACGCTACAAGTATGGACTCGCCAACATCTTGTATAACTGCAACATAACTCCCTAATTTCGATACTCAGTGCTCTAACTGATGAAGGTCAGTGAGTCAAAAGCCTTTTTCAGTGCCTTGTCTACCTGGGACTCCACTTACAGAAAACCGTGCACTTGAATTCCAATGTCACTCTGTTCCACTGCACTCCTTAAGGCCCTACCATTCACCATGACACTCCTGCCTTGATTTGACTTTCTAAAATGCAAGAACTTACACTTATCTGAATTAAATTCCATTTGCCATTTCTCGGTCCAGTTCCCCACCTGATCGAGTTACTGCTGTAATTTCTGAGATTTCTGATAACCTTCCTCACTGTCCACGATACCACCTATTTTAGTGTCACCTTGAAACTTACAAATCATGCCTGTACATTCTCATCTAAATCATAGAGAGGTGTAATATATGAATATATGGTCCCAGCACCGACCCCTGAGGCATTCCACTCATCACAGGCCTCCAGTCCGACAAGCATCCTTCCACGATTACCCTCTTCCTATCATCAAGCCAATTTTGGACCTAATTTGCCAGTTCCCCCTCAATTCCATGTGATCTAACCTTTCAGAGCCACGTACCATGTGGAAACTTATTGAAGGCCTTACTGAAATCCATATAGACTGTATATACAACCATGCCCTTGCCAAAGTTACTGGTCACTTCTTCAAAGCAATCTGACAAATTTGTGAGCCATAATCCCCTATTCACAAGGCGCTGTCTTTCCAAATGCATGTATATCTTCCCCCTCAGAATCTTCTCAAGTAACTTACCTGCTACAGATTTTAGGTCTACTGGTCTATAGTTCCTCGGTTTTTATTTGCAGCCCTTCTTGAATAACGGCACAGCATTCACTACCCTCCAGTCCTCCAAGACCTCACCCATTGGCTTCCGATGATGCAAAAGTACCAACCAGGGCCCCCGCTATTTCTTTCCTGTCCTCCTGCAGTGTTCCTGAATATATATGGTCAGGACCAGGAGATTTATAGAAATAAAACAGAGTCTGAAAAATATATCTATTTATTTCAGGTAAAACACCCAAGAGTGAGAAAGTGGGTTAACAATGATTAGCATAATAAATTAAAGATTATATTAATCACAGGAAGTGACTTCAGAAGAATTCCAGACATTGTGGCATCCTGAGAATTCTCAGAAATGTACGATCCAGAAAAGGAGGGCCACGAAACGGGTAAGGAAATCAAAAAGCACACACGCATGCAAACAAACAAGAACACAAAGACTGCTTAAATCTATGATCTATATTTCAAAGGAAAGAGAAAGCATAGTCAAATGTGGAAATCTACAATCAGGAGAGACGAGCTTATAATGGATAACAGAGAAATGGCCAATCAAATAACCAGTTACTTTGCATCTGTCTTCATGGAGGAAGATCCAGAAAATCACCCAGAAATTCGACGTCATCATATAGGACTTGTGGATCGAAAGACATAAAGTCAATTTATATTAGTAACAAGGCTCGACTTGAACATAGAGCTAGATTGAGCATTGCTAACCTTGACAAATCAGATGTACTTCATACCAAAGTCTTCAGATAAACCATTAATAGAAGTATTAGTTGCACTGTCGATGACTGTGTTCTATTACCCATTCATTCTGCATAGTCTGGATCCAAGCACGAGAGATGAACGGTAGTGATCCAAGCATCTACAAAGGGAAGAAGTGATAGTGTGGAGAACTGCAGACCAATTAACTTGACATTTGTGGGGTAACTGTTGGAGTCTATTATATAGGATGTGATATTCGTTATTTAGAAATTAACAGCAACATTGGAGAGAATCAGTATGCATTTATGAAAGGGAAATCATACTTGACAAGCTTTGGAATTGTTTGAAGTTGATTCTTACAGCATAGATAATGGAGAATCAGTACAATTGGCATATTTTAGATTATCAGAAGGCTTTCTATAAGAACTCACACAATAAGTTCGTAAATGCAATGAATGTGAAGGGTATTTGGAAGAATATATGCAAGTGGTAAGTTAAAGTTCGGAATACCTTCCTTTAAGGGAGTCAGAATATAGATGTAAAGATATGTTGAAGCAGTTTAACAGCGTGTTAGTGAGTACTGTACCTGGAATATTGAGTTCAGTTTTGGTGACCAAATCTGAGAAAGAATATACTGACCACAGAGGAAGTTCAATGGACATTTTCCAGATTAATCCCTCAATTGGCGAGATTGCGTAATGAGGAAACTCCGCCTGTGTTCTCTAGAGTTTCAAAGAATGAGAGGTGGGTCACTGTGAAATGTATAAAATTCACAAAACATGTGACAAGTTGGAAATTAACAGGATGTTTCTCCGGTTGCCTAATACACAATCAAGGGAAATAATGGCTGGATAAAGGACAGACCATTTAAGACTGCAATAAGGGGGATATTCTGCAAGCGTAGGGGACTAACTAACACAGGGGTATGGAAACCTGCTGGCAGGGCAAGATTAGGGAGAATCCCCAGATAATATACAAGTGTGTCCAGCGGAACAGAATGACCAGGGAACAGATAGGTCTCATTAGTAACTTGCCAAATTGCATCCAAATGAAGTTTAGTGGTAGGTAACACAAGGTGGTGGTTGACTGCTTGTGTGACTGCTTGTGTGACTGGAGGCCAGTGTCCAATGGTATACTACAGCGATCAGTGCTGTGTCCCTTACTATTTGTGATTCGGAGGTGCTGGTGTTGGACTGGGTGGACAATGCTAAAAATCGCATAACACCAGATTATAGTCCAACAGGTTTATTCGGCGGCACTACCTTTCAAAGTTCTGCTTCTTCATCAGAGCGCACAATCACCTGATGAAGAAATAGCGCTTCGAAAGTTAGTGCCTCCGAACAAACCTGTTGGACTCTAACCTGATGTTGTGTGATTTTCAACTTTAATATTTGTGGTAAACGTAAATGATGTCGCTGTGAATATGGACGAGGTGTGGGGAGTGTGATAAGTAAGTTTGTATTTGATACGCAGATTGGCCGGTTGGTTGGCAGTGAGGAGGAAGGCCTTAAGTTACGGGAAGATACAGATGGAATGGTCAGCTGGGAAGATCAATGGCAGATGGAATGTAACCCTGATAAATATGAGGTGATGCACTTTGGAAGAAGGAACCAGACAGGGGAGGACTCAATGAATGGCAGCATACTAGGAAGGTCAGAGGGTGCTTCTCCACACATCCCTGAATGTGATGGACAGGTTAATACACAATGTGGGAAAGCATAAGGGACTGTAAACATAACCTTGATTCATTGAGGCACAGATTATAAGAGCTATGCGGAACTTTGGTGATGCCAAGATGGAATACTGTGTGTAGTTCTGGGAATCACATTACAGGAAGGATGTGACTGCACTGGAGGGGGTGCAAAGGAGATTCACCAGGATGTTTCCTGGCATATCAGCAATGGAGAGACGCTGGATAAGCTTGGGTTGTTTAGTTTGGAGGAGAGCAGGCTGAGGGGGACGTGATTCTGAAGGATAGGATTACGAGGAGCATGGACAGTGTGGATGGACAGCAGCTGTTCCCTATCGTCAAACGGCCACACCTTTAAAGTGAAGGGTTTGGGGTTTAGTGAGGATTTGAGGATTGCTTTTCACCCAGAGTGTGTTGGGATCTGAAATGCTTTTCTTGAGAGGCGAGTTGTCACGGTAACCTCAAAATGCACGGTTGTGCACTTGAAATGACTTAAGATTCACGGCTACGGTTATTGTGTCGCGAAGTGGGTCTAATGTAGACCGTGCTGTATTTCTGATAGTACAGAGTCTTTGCTTCTGTGATTGTATGGCTGTGGAAGGCCAATCACTGAGTACCTTAAAATAGGAATTCATAGGTTTCTGAAGAATATTTTAACAATGTTTATAAGACAGAACTTGTAATATTTTCTGAAAATATGTCAATGGCAAAATTAAGGGAAATAAATGTGCAGTTTTCCTACAGTTTGATACCAGATAATTGAGGAACGGGAAATAGCAGAACCATGGAGCAAATGCTTCTTCGTGGCTTGGACGCCAGCTATTGCGAATACACATCATATATTTGGTTGAGTGTCTCAAATGCAATATTCCCAAGTTTGCTGACAGCACTAAACAATGTCAGTTTGTGACTCGGTGAGGAGGATGTAAAAAAGCTCCCAAGGTGACTGAGACAAGTGAAATGACTGGGAAAATACGTGGCGGATGGAGAGCAATGGGAGAGATGAGATGTCGTGTACTTTGATGGGAACAATAGAATGGCAGCCTATCATTTGAAAAGGGATTGGTTGAAAAATGTTGCTCTATAAAGGAACTTAAGCTGCATCTTTGTTTATTTCTGTGAATCCCCCGAGTCCATGTAAGGCAGAGAGTTCTGAATCCAGGAGTCAATACTGGGAATGGCATTGGCTCGCTGACCAGTGTATATAGACCCAGCAAGTGGGGAGCTGTAACATTGAAAGGAATCTGGACCTCCTTGTACACCAGTCACTGAAAGCAATATTTCAGGATCAGTAAGCAGGTAGGAAGATAACTGTTGTATTCACCTTCATTTCAGGGGGATTTGAGGACAGGAGTAAGAGTATCTTACTGCAGCTGTACAGGGCCTTGGTGAGACACCGTCTAGAAGATTGTGCAGCATTGTGTGCAGTTTTGGTCTCTGTTCCTAATAGAGGACAAACCTGACATTGAGAGAGAGCAGTAACAGTTGACCAGACTGATCACTGGGATGAGAGACCTGTTATGGGATCTGAATTTGGAGGGACTGGATTTGTGTTCCATGCGGTTTAGGAAAATGAGTGCAGATCTCAGTGAAATATATAACACTCTGATTGGGCGAGACAGATTGGAAGCAATGATGGTAATTCCCCTGGCTCGGATATCTAAAGCAAGGGGCCACAGTATCAGGTACAGACAGGCCGCTTTGCACTGAGGTGAGAATAAATGTCTGCACTATGAGACTGGCGAACCAGGGGTACTCTCTCCCAGATCAGGCTGTGGAAGTCATGGCGCTGAATATAAATATGGATTTCTGGAAATTAAAGGGAAAGGGATAGAGCAGGAGTATGGCGTGAAGATAGCAGATCAGCTATCAATCCAGGTTATTATCCTGGTATCTGTGTTTCTGTGCAACACTGCGTTGTCAAAAATCATGCAATATTAATAATGGGGTCTATGTAAAAAAGAGGGTAAGGGGCGAACCCCAAAAAATATCAGTAAAAACCAAAAATTAAGTTTGGTCTAACACACACACTAGTTCAGTCTAAATAAATCTTTAAATCACATGTTGTAATGGAAAAGTGCTGTCGATGTAACACTTTCACACTACAGTCACTCACTGGAGCACTGTACCTTTCACCAGAAAGCACGTGGGGGCTGAATAACCACGTGATGCCGATGGGGAATTCCGGGTCTCCTCAAGATTCTCTCCACAGTTTGAAATAAAGTTCTTTCTAAATGTAGTCTACAATTTCCAGTTTCAGCCTCAGTTTTAAGGCTTCCTGAGTGCATTGCATTCCTGTTTGAGCTGACCACATTGTTTGTACATTTTGCAGAGAGAGGATCGTGAGGCAGGGTTTTGTTGTTCAGCTGGTTCCCGGCAAGTAATCGCGTCACAGTGAACGGGAATTCACTTTATAGAAAAAAGATTCACGAATCACATTGCAGCCAAATTGTATTTAATCAACACGTGTTATCGGAGAACTGCCTGTATATTGAATGGAGGAGCAAAACTGATGGGCTGAAAGCACGACAGCAGTTCTCATTTTATATTTCACAATGTTTAATCATATTAAGGGATATGACTATTGTATGGGGAAAACTGCACTGAGGAGATGTTCGGCCATTAACTGGCACAGGGAAAGCTCAATGTGTTGTATGACCTGCTCCTGTCACAATGTTTCTGTGCAGTGTGTGGGAAAGCTCTGCAAATATTGTCACAAGCTCTCAACTGTTAGGAAAGATGTCTCTGCAGGGTCGACAGGATTGTGTTTCCCATTCCCTTTTCTACTAACGAGGCTGGGGCCTGGTATTCGGTACGGGTTTATCATTTAAGACCTCAGTGCAGTTTGATATAATCTTGTTCGGCCGATTCAGAGATCATTGAAGAGTTTATCACATGTCTCTGTGCCTGGAGTCATTTTAGGCCAGACCAGAAAAGCACGGGAGATTCACTTCCTGAAAGTACATTGGGGAAGGAAATCGAAGTTTACAACTGATATTGAACACAAGATCACTATTACTGACACCAGATTTTAGATCTTGATATTTTATTAATTGTTTTTAATTTGCACTAGCTGCCAGAGCATTAGCCTGGTCTGGATTAGTAATCCAGTGACATTTCCACAACAGCACCATCTCCACATGGGGACCTATCGGAAACCACACTGAGCAGATTATTTCTGTGTTGCTTGGCATCTCTGTCAAATAGAACTCCCACCAATTTAACTGTCGTGATGGGACTGAAGGACTAGTAAATAATCAAATTGCAGTAATCCTCCTCTTAGCGGATTGGATATAGTTGAGTAATTTTCCACATTGCCAGGGATTTGTCAGAGTTGGAGCTGGAATGAAACAGCTTCCCTAGGGGCACGGCATGTTGTGCAGCACAAGGCTAGAGTCCTATTGCAGGAATGGTGTCAGGGCCCACTGCCTTATCGAAAGTGTCCAGCTGTGTTTTCATGTCACGTGCAATGAATTGAATTGGTTGAAGCCTGCCATCTGTGATTCTGTGGACATCATGGTGAGGGTGAGGTGGATAATCGACTCAACACTTCTGGCTAAGGATGGTGCAGATACTACATCTTTTACACTGACCTTCAGGTCTGTTCAATTATTTAGTATGCGGATATTTGTGGAGTCCTCTCTTCCAGTAAGTTGTTTAATTGTCCATCGACATTTATGCATGGATTTGACAGGCCAACAGAGCTTAGATCTGATTTGTTAGTCTTGATATCATTTCTCCCTCTGTATCAGATGTTAGTCCTGCAGTTTGGAGTGTATCCAGTCAAGTGTGGTCGCATTAATGGGTTGTCATCAGGTTTAGGTGCACATGATTCCAACCCTGGCATGTTCACCCACAATCGTCACTGAACCATGGATCGGCTTGATGGTAATGGTAGACTGATGATGTATCGTCGGAAAAATGTTACAGATTGTCATTGAATACAACTCTGCTTTTTCTGCTGTTGAGATCTACAGCATCAGATGATAACCCAGTTTTAGCTGCATTATTTACAATTCAATTCTACCGACTGTTCCCCATTTTACACCGAGACCCATTCACCCAACATCCCTGTACTCAGTGACCTACTCTGGTTTCTGATGCGGAAATACTTCCATTTTCACATTCTCATTCTGCTGGAGTCTTTCTTGGTGCCTCGCCTCCAATTTGTTGCATAAACTCAATCCATTTAAGGTACTAATCTGAATCTTCTCCTTTCCATAATGCCATCTTCTATATTTGAAGTGAATGTGTTTCCCTATGTTTTTCTCCCTGACCATTATTCAGAGCTCTGTAGTGTCAGTGATGCCAACCTTATGCAATTTCAGAGTCAACGAACTTCTGCACCATGCGTCATTGTTCAGTTCCCAGTGTAGGGCGCTCCATGTTGGACAAGATGTTTGGGCATCTTTGACATACGTCATTGGAAATTGTTCAAAAACAGAAGTTGCTGAAGAAATTGCTAAAGTTGTTGCAGCATTTTCTGGAGTGAATGCAGAGTTAAACGTTCAGGTCCAGTTAATCTTCTATAAAGCTACCAGTATCTCCAGCATTTTCTGTGCTCTTATTTCCAGTATCCATAGTTATTTGTTTATTTGAAATTTTTTCTGTGCCTATTCATTTGTGATGAAACTCAGCAGGTCTGTCAGCATCTGCAGAGACAGAGAAACAGTGTTAGAGTTTCCAGTGTGACACTTCTTCAAAACTGAATACAATTGCAAAATGGTCTTTTAATCCCTTGCCAGAAATGGGGGATGGGTGGCAGGGAAAGGAGGGTGTGGCAAAAGATAAACGGCCTTTTTGCAGTGGTGAATGAGAAGATTCTGTAAAAGGGGTTTAAATTAAGGTGTAAATATCTGTTGATTGCAAGATAAAGAAGACACAACCACACACAGTCACAGGGAAGCCAGGAGTGAAAATGTTGACCATATGGTATTATATAGATATGGACACAGATAAATTTTCACTGTAGTGATCATCATCCCCTTTAGACAAAGGAATTCAGATGCTTAACTTCTTATTGGCACGAGTAAGCGTTTCATGTTGCCTTAGTATTGGAACAGGGAGAAAAAGAAATAACAGTATGAAGATTGGGCTGACTATTGGTTACCTGTGACGTCTCATATCGCTTTAAATTTGCAGTGCTTATCTTTAAATGCTTGTTCTTGAATTTAGTATCAGACGGAGTGTAGAAGGTTGTGGGCTGACATTGTAGAAGCTAATAACATCATGAGAGGAATGGATAGGGTGAATAGCCAAGATTTTTCCACGGGCTGGGGAAGTTCAAGCATAGAGAGAATGGGATTAAGTTGTTAGAGGGAATATTTAAAAGGGACGAAGGGACAACGTTTCTACGCAGAGTGTAGTAAGGGTATGGAATGGGCTGCCAGAGAAAGAGTGGTAGATTGCGTGTACAGCTGCAACATTTAACATCATTTGGACAAATATATGACTGGGAAACACTTAGAGGTATATGGGTCAAAGGAAAGCAGATGGGACTAGTATAGTTTGGAAAACTTGTCCAGCATGGACATTTAGAAAAGCTTCACGCAGAGTCAGTGTGGGTCTGTGAAAGGGAAATGATAGTTCGCCCTGTAAAATCATGCAAAGTACTTCTGGAGATGCCTGAAAATGTAACAAGCAGACTTGATAAAGGGGATCTGGTAGACGCAAAAATTTTCAGAGATTTTCCACAAGTATTACAAAATGGAAGTTCTTACACAAAACAGAAGCTCTAGGACGTCGGATATTGTATTAACATGGGATGGTGATTGGTTAACACAGAAATCGAAGAGTCAGGATTAATGGATCTTAATGATAAGAGTATATCTGCTGCAGTACCACAAATATCAGCCTGATTGCATCAGTTATTTACAATCTATACTGATAGCCTGAAGGAGGGAGCTGAGTGCAATATACATCCGAGTTTGAGGATGACACTGAGAATCAAAAGGCAGGCTGTTATTTAATGGAGAGGACTTCCAGAAAAGGAACAGTACAAAGGGTTTGAAGTCTTCCTGTGTATGAAACATAAAGTCAGCATGCTGATGTAGCAAGTAACCATGTTGGTACATTAGGAATTTTCCTGCGATGAAAGGGTTTAGTTATAGAGAATCTCTAAAAAGGTGACGCGATCATTCATTGGGTTTAAATAAATGATGAGTGATACTGCTGAAACGTACAAGACACAGCAGGGGCTTGAGAAATGAGATGTTGAGAAGTTGTTTCCATTCTTGGGCAAAGTGTCGAACTCGAGGATATAGATACCGAATAAGGAACATCGCTTTTAATCTGAGATGCAAACCCATGTCTTCTCTCAGAAGGTAGTGAATGTCTGGAATTTCCTGAACCAGAGAGGTGTGGAGGGATACAAGGAGTCGGCAAGAAAGTGGAATTGAGTCCTGGAGTAGATCAGCCATGTTCATTTTAAATGACAAGGCTAGCTTGAGGGGCCGATTGACCTACTCCTGTCCCTATTTATTAATTTCACATGCTATGCTTTTGGAAAGTAATGGGTTATTTTCTTGGAAATCGTGTTGTAAAATGTTGCATTCAGGAAGGGCAGAGGATTTGTTGTTTTAAACCTGCGTGGGGGGTATGGGGTTGTATTCCCAGCGTATATGTTCCTCATCTGGAGCAGAATTTACAGAGAGGGGAAGCCTGGAAGCAGGGATTGGGGGGGAGTCGTGGGGGCACTTTCTGGCCCAGCCTGCATTTTCCACGTACATTTCCGCAACTACACCTAACCATCAGAGTGGCCTCGATCTGCCCCTGTGTAGCAGGTCCGAAGGGCTGAATGGAACATCAGAACACAGGGCTGAGGAACACGAGGGGGCCATTCGGCCCTTTGACACTACTCCTTCAGTAAATAAGGTCGTGGCTCATCTCATTGTGGTCCCAGTTGCACTTGGCTCTCCATCCACCATTATCTCTGATTCACCTGTCTATAGACAATGCCAGCCTCAGTATAATATAAATATCTGGCGATCCCAAATTCTGGGAAAGAGAATTCCCACTGGAATGAAATACCACTTTGTGGTTTTTTTCTCGCTCCAGTTGTGACTGAGGATGGAGAGTGTCACTCTTTCCTTTTCTGGTCCCACTCTTCCACTGCTCGCAACAAATTTCAAATGTACCAGGTTGGTAATATGGCCGATGATAAAGGTCTCAGACTGGGTGAGGTTCAGTGACAGGAACAAGTCAGGCAGATTTCTTATGTCAGCCACAAGTAACTAATAGAACTAACGGATGCACATAGTGGATCTGTGGTTAGCACTGCTACCTCCCATCGCCAAGGGGCTATGTTCAATTCCAATCTCTGGCAACCCTCTATTTGGATTTTGAACATTCTCCCCATGTCTGTGTGAGTTTCCTCCCAGTGTTGCAGTTTCCTCCCACAGTCCAAAGATATGCAGCTTAGAGTGGATTAGCCATGCTAAATTTCCCATAGTGCCCAGGATGTGTAGGTTAAATAGGTTAGTAATGGGAAATGCAGGGTTACATGGATAGAGTAGGGGGCCAGGTCCGGGGGGGATACAGTTCTGAGGGTCAATGTGGACTTGATGGACGGAATGTCCTGCTTCCACACTGTAGAGATTCTATAAAAACAACAAGAAGTTCGGACAATACAAACACCCAGTGGGTATCTATCTGATCCACTCTCCTCTAGGTTTTGTATGTTTCAATAAGATCACCTCTGATTCCATGAGTAACCTGTTAACGCCTTTATAATATAAGACCCTCATCCATGGAATACATGAAGTGAAACATCTCCGAACTGCTTCCAAATTAATTATATCCTTTCTCAGGTAAGGAGACAAAAATAATCTCTCACACAGATGAGGTTAACTTTTATTTTCTCAGTGGTGAGAGTATTTGGAACTCTCTTCCCCGCAGAGCTTTGGAGGAAGACATATTGAATATTTTTGAGGCACAGACAGAAGTATCATAAGTAACAACAGAGTCAAGGATTATCGAGGAATGGGCAGAAATTTGCAGTGTCGGGGAAAATGTAGACAGTGATACAAAATCACACTGCTCCAGAACATCCAGGAATATAATGCAAACCGAAATGATAATATTGAGAAAATGTTAAGGGGGAGTCCAAGATATTGGCGATCTGGAAGGTCTGCTTTGTTGGGCTCTGCATCACAGCACGGGCAAATTGGTTCCCTCACCCACTCCATCCCAGCAATTTACTTAAAATTCAACCCTAAAAGAGTGATAGAATCTTTACTTATCCCGGTTTGTCAAGTGGGAAGGACAAAACATGGGAAAGGATCAAGTCAGTCCCAACAAGCGGTGCACCCGTCAGAAGCATTGAGCCTGCCTGAGGCTGTAGCTGCAACCCACTCTGCTCGTTCCATGGACCCAGTTACTCAACAGGCCTTGGTCACTGAGTTCACCAAGTTATGTGAAATGATTGAAGCCATGATTAAAGAAGGGTTCAGCAGAGGCTGGAACCACCATCACTCTCAGACGCACTCCAAAAACATGAGCAGCAACTTGACAGCCTTGGAAACAAAATGGACGATGTCAAGCGCCGAACTGCATGACAGAGTCTGGGATAAATTCCTCACAAGAGAGCATCCTCACCGTTGAAAAACAGGTCCGTATCTTAATTGAACATGATGACGACCTTGAGAACAGGGGCAGGATGAAGAATGTTCACATCGTTGGTCTGCTGGCCCAGACAGCAGATAGTCAGCCAGTGAGTATTTTTGAGAACTGGCTGCAGCGATTCCTTCACTTCGAAACTGGAAGACTAAGACAGTTCATCGGGTTACGGTACACAGGTCAGGCTCAGACCAGTGCTGTCGCCCTGTCCGCGTGCGGTTACACAGTTATGGGGATAAACAAAGACTAATGGAAGCTTCCAGAACCCAGCGGAAAGATCTAATGCCTTTAATTTACGGGCTCCAGGATTATGTCCTTTCGGAACGTTTCGGCGGCGGCGATTCAGAAAAAAAATCTTTTGATGATACAGAACATAGAACATTACAGCGCAGTACAGGCCCTTCGGCCCTCGATGTTGCGCCAACCTGTCATACCAATCTGAAACCAATCTAACCTACACTATTCCATGTATGTCCATATGCTTGTCCAATGACGACTTAAATGTACTTAAAGTTGGCGAATCTTCTACCGTTGCAGGCAAAGCATTCCATGTCCTTACTACTCTCTGAGTAAAGAAACTATCTCTGACATCTGTCCCATATCTATCACCCCTCAATTTAAAGCTATGCCCCCTCATGCTCCCCGTCACCATTCTTGGACAAAGGCTCACTCTATCTAACCCTCCAGTGTGTCTCTATTAAGTCACCTCCCAACCTTCTGCTCTCTAACGTAAACAGCTTCAAGTCCCCCAGCCTTTCCTCGTAAAACCTTCCCTCCATACCAGGCAACATCCTAGTAAATCTCCTCTGCACCCTTTCCACATCCTTCTTATAGTGTGGTGACCAGAACTGTACACAATACTCCAAGTGCGGCCGCACCAGAGTTTTGTACAGCTATAGTATAACTTCATGCTTCCTAAACTTGGTCCCTCTATTAATATAAGCTAAAACACTGTATGTCTTCTTAACAACCCTGTCAACCTGGGTGGCAACGTTCAAGCATATGTGCGCCTGGACACCGAGACCTCTCTGCTCATCGACACTACCAAGGATCTTACCATTAGCCCAGTACTTTGCATTCCGTTTACTCCGACCAAGGTGAATCACCACACACTTGTCCACATTAAACTCCATTTGCCACCTCTCAACCCAGCTCTGCCGTTTATCTAGGACTCTCTGTAACCTCTAACATCCTTCGTCACTATTCACAACTCCACCGACTTTAGTGTCATCTGCAAATTTACTAACCCACCCTTCTACACACATCCAGGTCGTTTATGAAAATGACGAACAGCAGTGGACCCAATACCGACCCACTACTAACTTGACTCCAGGATGAACATTTCTCATCAACCACGACCCTCTGTCTTCTTTCAGCAAGCTAATTACTGATCCGAACTGCTATATCTCCCACAATCCCATTACTCCGCATTTTGTACAATAGCCCACTGTGGGGAAACTTACCGAACGCCTTGCTGAAATCCATATACACCACATCAACCCGTTTACTCTCATCTACCTGTTTTGTCACCTTCACAAAGAACTCAATAAGGTTCGTGAGGCACGACCTACCCTTCACAAAACCGTGCTGACTATCCCTAATCAATTTATTCTTTCCTAGATGATTATAAATCCTATCTCTTATAATCTTTTCCAACACGTTAGCAACAACCAAAGTGAGGCTCACTGGTCTATAATTACCTGGGTTGTCTCTACTCCCCTTCTTGAACAGGGGAACCACATTTGCTATCCTCTAGTCTTCTGGCACTATTCCAGTAGACAGTGACGATTTAAAGATCAATGTCAAAGGCTCGGCAATCTCCTCCCTGGCTTCCCAGAGGATCCTCGGATAAATCCCATCCGGCCCAGGGGACTTACGGACTTTCACACTCTGCAGGATTTCTAATACCTCCTCCTTGTGAACCTCAATCCCACCGAATCGAACAGCCTGTATCTCAGTAATCTCGACAACATTGTCATTTTCTAGAGTGAATATTGTTGAAAAATATTCATTTAGTGATTCCCCTATCCCCTCTGACTCCACACACAACTTCCCACTACTATCCTTGATTGGACCTAATCTTACGTTCGTCATTCTTTTATTCCTTAAATACCAACAGAAAGCCTTAGGGTTTATCCTGATCCTATCCGCCAACAACGTCTCATGTCTTCTCCTGGCTCTTCTGAGCTCTCCCTTTAGGTCTTTCCTGGCTACCTTGTAACCCTCAAACGCCCTAACTGAGCCTTCACATCTCAACTTAAAATAAGCCTTCTTCTTCCTCTTGACCAGAGATTCCATTTCCTTCGTAAACTATGGCTCCCGCACTCTACAGCATCCTCCCTGCCTGACAGGTACATACCTATCTAGGACACACGGTAGTTTTTCCTTGAATAAGTTCCACATTTCTTATGTGCCTATCCCCTTCAGTTTCCTTCTCCCTAAATCGTGCCTAATCGCATCGTAAATGCCTTTCCCCCAGCTGTAACTCTTGCCAAGTGGTATACACCTATCCCTTGATATCACTAAAGTAAACATCACAGAATTGTGATCGATATCACCAAAGTGCTCACCTGCTTCCAAGTCTACCACCTTTCAAGAGAAGAGTAAGGGAACTCGGGAATCAGTATTCCCTCTGGTACCCAACGATTCTCCGGATTGCATTGCATGGATCCATGAACTCGTCTGACTCTGCAGAGAAAGCTAAAACTTTGTGGAAATTTTAAATTCCCCTATCGATTTTTTTAGTTTTTTGGGTTGTTTTACGTTTAGTTTTGGAAAGTTTTGAGAGCTTGTCAGTTATAATAGTTTTAGATTGTGTAGTTTTTAAGCTCTATGAGACTTTGTTTATTAATGATCAGTAATTCGAGTTCTTCCTCTCTCGAGTTCAAATGTTGCTACAGTCTGTTCTGGAAAATGATATGCTTAAATGGTGCACTTGGAACATTAAGGGGAGCCATTGCCCAGTCAAGAGGAAAAACTTACTTTCTAGTCTGAAAAAATAGAGGGTGGATTTTGTCCTATTGCAGAAAATGCACCTCGATGACAAGGAACATTTGACGATATAGCAGGGCGGGTTTGAACGGGTTTTTATTTTCGTCTTTTAATACTCGGAGTAAGGGAGAAGCCATACTGGATAAGAAGAATCGTCCATTTAAATTACTAGATTGTATTTGATACTCACGGAAGGATCATAATCCCCCAAGCCTTGAACTATGGTAAATAATCCAATATTTTGAATAGTAATTGCGACCCCCCACCCCCACCCCGGCGCACCCTCTTAAAATCCTGGTAGATGCATTTTCCAAATTCAGTTATCTTGCATCATGGCACATTATCGTAGAAGGAGATTTCAACTGTCTTATGGAACCTACGGTGGACAGAATGTCCGAAGGTCCCCCAATACCCTCGTTGTAATGTAAGCAATTGGTGGATTTGTGTGCAGAACTACAGCTGGTGGATGTCTGGAGGCACATCTACCTCACAAGTAGGGCTTTTAATATCTTCTTTAACCCGCAGAAATGCCACACCAGGTTTGATTTCTTCCCCATCCTGCAACAATCTTAGATTCGGTGGCATCCTGCACAATTGGGAATATTACCATTTCTGACCATACTTATTGAGAAAGATTTAGGGAAATATAACAGATTCGAGACACTGGCGAATGCGTCCCTTTATTGTTAAGACTAGTTAGTTCATTGAGTATTTCGGTAATGAATTCAGATATTTCTTAGCCATTAATTCAGATTCAACCAGTAACCCATCCATTCTATGGGAAATTGCTAAGGCTTATGCCAAGGGAATAATTATCCCTAAGGATGCAGCAGAAGGGGGAGCAGTAACGCTGGTTTGAGGCACAGCTGAGGGCAGCCGAGAGGGCATACTGTGATAGACCCTCATTGGCTAAGCTGCAGAGGATAACAACGCTTCGGTCTACGGTGAATTCCACGCTCACACAGATAGCCAAGAAGGAACTTACTTTTGCTAAAACAAAGGCTGTTTGAACATGATGATAAGCCAAGCATGTATTTATTCTATCTTGCCAGGAAAACGAGCGCCCCTCTTAAGCCATTACCTCAATTAGGGAAGGTACTGAGATCCTTACCTTCAATTCCAAAAAGATTAATGCCTCCTGTCCGAGATTTTCCTCCTAATTATTTCAGACTGAGCACTATGTGGATAGATGGATTAAGTTGGAGTCATTTTTCATTTTTCAGTAGTAACCCCTGAGTAAGTGTTTTGCCTTAATGCACCATTGTCAGCGCAGGAGGGTGTGAAGCAGCTTCAGAATGCAAAGGTGCACGTTCCTTACAGATTTCCTCGTGAATTTTATAAATAATTTATACACCTATTGTCAGGGCTGATGTTTAACATGTTCTGTCACTCATGCAGTCACGAACCCCTCCCTCCATCCTTAAGAGAGGCTCATATCTCTCTGATGCTGCAGAAAGGAAGACCCTGGAGGTTTGTGCTTCTTACACGCCAATCTCACTTTTAAATGTTGGTTTCAAAATCTTGTCTGAGACCCATGTATTAAGGCTGGAAACTTTGCTGCCTTCCGTTGCCAAAGTGGACCAAACAGGCTTTATAAAGGACCGCAGATCTTCCTACAATGTGAAGAGGTGACTCAATATGATCCAAGAGTGTCAACAACAAATTGTCCAGGGACTATTGATCTCTTTAGATGAGAGAAGGCATTTGATTAGGTTGAGTGGCCGGATCTCTTCTGTACATTAGAACGGTTTGGTCTACGCAAAGCTTTTATCAAGTGGGTGAGGGTCATTTACAGCGATCCTCTGGCTGTTGTTCTCACTAATGGTGTGGCCACCAGTAATATTAATATTTCTCCAGGCAGCCCACAAGGTTGACACCTTTCGCCATTGTTGTTTACGTTCGGGATTGAGCCACTGGCGGAGGCCATCCGTACGGATGTCAACATATCTGCCCCAGAGGTGGGATAGAAGTCTCGTAAGATTACATTGTATGCAGATGAGAGTCTTATTTTTTTTTTGTCAAATCCCGCAATTTCGGTAGTTCATGTGATGCAATGCATTAATTCTCTTGTTGCCTTTCTGGATAATAAGATTAAGTTTACAAAGTTGGAGGCCATGCCTATGGGAGATCTTAGGGAAATACCTGATACAGAGGGCAAATCCTGTTTTCCTTTTAAATGGTCACCGGGTTGGTTTCCTATTTTAGTATATTCACTGCATCTGTCTTTGATCATTTCTTTAACGTGAACTGTGTCCATTTGTTTGCCAAAATTAAACAAGACTTTCAAAGATGGGAGGCATTTCAAATATCCTGGCTAGATCGGATAACTGTTATTAAAATGAATGTCCTTCCTCATTTCCTAGACTCCGTGCGAATGCTTTCTTTGATGTTTCTCAGACAGGTACGGAGGAAACAGAATGGCTGGTTTAGCTATTTTATTTGGCACCATAAGCGATTCCTTATCAAGCTAACAAAATTGCAACTGCCCCACAGATTGTGGGGGGTAGATCTCCCAGATTAAAAGCAATTAATTAAACTTTTTTTATCATCCTATGTTCGTGCCTGGGCCACTGAGGACTCGGCGTCAATACGGCTAGAAATTGAGCCCTGTCAGACAAAGTGAACCCTGATTCTTCGATAAAATGACAACATTTATGGAGTATTGTCAAAAACTAATGATTATCAATACTGTTAAAACTTGAAGAACAATGCGTCAGATCGAGGGCAATACAGCCAAAACCACGTTTCTTACCCCTTAAATTGGTATACCAGGTTGTCAACTGGGGCTAATGGATTCCAGGTTTAAACTGTGGGCAGCCAGGGGGATACCTTGCTTAGATGATTTAGAATTAGTAGAATCACGGCAGTGTGGATACAAGCCCTTGGGCCCAACAAGTCAACCTCGACCCTCTGAAGAGTAATCCACCCAGACCCTTTCCCCTACCATTCTATATTTGTCCTGACGAATGTCTGAACTTACAGATCCTGGAACACTTTGAGTGATTTAGCATTAGCCAATTCATCTAACCAGCACATCTTTGTGACCGTAGGAGGAAACCTACGCAGACACAGTTGAGAACATACTAACTCCACACAGCCAGTCACCCAAGACTGGAACCAAACCCGTGACCCTGGTGCGGTGAGTCAGCAGTGCAAACCACTGAGCCACCACGTGTTACTTGAGGGAGAAACAATGATATCATTTGATCAAATAACTCGTAAGTATGGACTACCTAGTAGAGGTTTCTTCTGTTTTTTTTCAGATTAGAGATTTGATTTTAAAAACACACACTTTTAACAGACTCTTGCAGATCAGATACAGAGAAGCTGATGCTTTTTTGCTAAGAATGCACTCTTTGTCAGTACCCTTTATCATTTATTGGAGAGTATCCACTCAGACAAGACTGTGCAGCTTCGTGACGTCTGTGCGAGAGAGTTGTCGGGTTGAGATCTCTTTCGAGACATGGGAGGATATTTGTGAAAATGCTCGAAGGATTTTGATCTGTAATAGGACCCATTCCATACAGTTGCAAATTCTTCTTAGGGTCTATCTGACACCAGATGTTCTCTCAAAATTCAATGTGGGATTATCTTCAGCATGCCCTAAATGCAGAATGACGACAGGCACTCTTACTCATTGCATGTGGTCCTGCTGCAGGCTTTGTATATATTGGATCACTGTGTTCGGTGTGGGAGAGTGGGTCTTGGGGACCGAATTGGAGATGGACACGGTTTCTCTTTTCCTGCGCCTGCCAGAGTATCTTACGCAGATGCACATGGGAAAAAATATATCCTTACTTTCTGTGCTTGGAAATAATATTCTGTTGTGTTGGATGTCTGAAACTCCCAGGATGTGTTGGGTCTTTGCAAGCTCATCATGGAGAATATCCCTTTGGACTTTCTCACCAGTATGGTGCACCAAAAAAACAGAGATTAATATAAGTCATAGAGTCATAGAGATGTACAGCATGGAAAGAGACCCTTCGATCCAACCCGTCCATGCTGACCACATATCCCAATACAGTCTAGTCCTACCTTCCAGCACCCGGCATATAACCCTTCAAACCCTTCCTATTCAATATACTCATCCAAATGCCTCTTAAATGTTGCACTTGTACCAGCCTCGCCAACTTCACCTGGCAGCTCATTCCATACACGTACCACCCTCTGTGTGAAATAGTTGCCCTGTAGGTCTCTTTTATATCTTATCCCTTTCACCTTAAAATTCTGCCCTCCACTTCTGGACTCCCTGACCCCAGGGAAAAGACTTTCAGTTTATCCTCTATCCATGCCCCTTTTACTTTTGAAAACCTCTATAATGTCATCCCTCAGCATCCGACGCTCCAGCGAAAACAGCCCCAGCCTATTCAGCCTCTCTCTATAGGTCAAATCCTCCAATCCTTATAAATCTTTTCTGAACCCTTTTAAGTCTCTCAATATTTTTCCGATAGGAAGGAGAGCAGAATTGCACGCAATATTCCAACAGTGGCCAAACCAATATCCTGTACAGCGGCAACATGACCTCCCAACTCCTGTACTCAATACTCTGACCAATAAAGGAAAGCATACCAAACGCCTTCTTCACTATCGTATCTACTTGCGACTCCACTTTCAAGGAGCTATGAACCTGCACTCCAAGGTCTCTTTGTTCAGCAAAATCCCTTGGGACGTTACCATTAAGTGTATAAGTCCTGCTAAGATTTGCTATCCCAAAATGCAGCACCTCGCATTTATCTGAATTAAACTCCATCTGCCACTTCTCAGCCCATTGGTTGTAATCTGAGGTGACCCTCTTCGCTGTTCACTGTACCTTCAATTTTGGTGTCATCTGCAAACTTTCTAACTGTACCTCTTATGCTGGCATCCAAGTCATTAATGTCAATGACATAAAGTAGTGAATCCAGCACCGATCCTTGTGGCACTCCACTGGTCAGAGGCCTCCAGTCTAAAAAACAACCGTCCACCACTGGGTCTTCTACCTTTGACCCAGTTCTGTATCCAAATGGCTAGTTCTCCCTGCATTCCATGAGACCTAACCTTGCTAATCAGCCTCCCAAAGGGAACCTTGTCGAAACCCTTACTGAAGTCCATATGGATCACATCTAACCTTCTGCCCTCATCAATCCTCTTTGATACTTCCTCAAAAAGCTCAATAAAGTTTGTGAGACATGATTGCCCACGCACAAAGCCATGTTGACTATCCCTAATCAGTCCTTGCCTTTCCAAATACATGCACATCCTGTCCCTCAGAATTCCCTCCAACAACTTGACCACCACCAACGTCAGGCTCATTGGTCTATAGTTCCCTGGCTTGTCCTTACCACCCTTCGTAAACAGTGGCACCACATTAGCCACCTCCAGTCTTCCGGCACCTCACCAGTGACTACCATATTACAACTATCTCAGCAAGAGGCCCAACAAACACTTCTCTAGATTCCCACAGAGTTCTAGGGTACACCTAATCAGGTCCTGGGGATTTATCCACCTGCACCCGTTTTAAGACACCCAGCACTTCCTCCTCTGTAATATGGACATTTTGCAAGGTGTCACCATCTATTTCCCTACATGTTATATCTTCCATATCCTTTTCCACAGTAAATACTGATGTAAAAAAATACTCGTTTAGTATCTCCCCCACACTTCCAGTGCGAGGAAAAGTATTCTGTTGTCTTGGATGTCTGAAACACCCCCCCCCCCCCCAACCCGGGGGTCTGTTGGCTCGTCGTAAGTTCGTCATGGAGAATAGCCCGTGGACATTTTCACCTGTATGGTGCACCAGAAAGCGGAGATTTATATAAGATATAGCAACCTTTTTTGGATGACCACGATTAGGCTTATCTGCCACTCTAAAAAGGGCTTTTATATAACAATGACGATATTGTCTAATGAATCTAATATGAAGAATTGTGAACATATGAATGTGTATCAGTTAATGCTCTCGAAGAACAAGAGCTATCGTTTTGTTATTCTAAGCCGTATTATAATTTATTATATATTGTTTATTTTTGTTTTAATTCTGTCCGTTTATAGACTTTAACTTGTTTTGCAGGTACATGTACATGGGTGAAATATTGTTCAGTTATTTGAGTTATTTTGTTATTGGTTTAATATAATAATAAAATTCTATTTTTCAGTTTAAAAAATTGTTAAAAAAATTAAAATGCTAACATTGAGAGAATAGAGTCCCAAAGAGCTCTCATTAGATAGAACACTCACGGTGGTTTACGCTGAATGTCACAACACTTCGGGTGATGGGGTGAGGTTATGAGAGCATCCCCTTCATGGTATCCTCTGTCAGTGGGGGGAATTGAACCTGCGCTGGTGGCCTCCCTCTGCATCACAAACCAACCATCCAGCCAACTGAGTGGGAGACTGTGTAACTGTTACACACAGAATCAGTCACAGACAAAGGGAAGAGAAACATTCATGACAAGGAAAAAGGTATATTGGAGATAGTCGTCATGATAACGGCTGAGGATAAAAACGTTCTCTGCTAGAAATTGTATTTTATATTGAGACAAGTGTTTGGAAGCTTTCTTTGGCTGAACACAATAAGGTGAGACAAGTGAAATAACCAGAATGACTAATTGTGATTGGATATCGATAACCATAAAATAAGTGCATGTTTTTGATTGGTCTGTGGAAAGCATGCTGACTATTGTATAAATTTATAAAGCAGAAGAAATATATTGTTAGGAGAGTCTGCCCCCATGGGAAATGCCTTCGGAACACATGCTGGAAGAAACATAGGGTAAAAGGTTTCTGAGAATCGTCTGCTCGGCAACAGGAAGCTGGGGGTTGAATGACTGAAAGTTCCTGTAACGTGGAGCTGAGAAAACCATCAGATCATCTTCAAACGTATTGAATGTTGGAGCATGTTTGAAGTACTGAATGGCCTCATGATGGATTTTAATTGTGTGTGATTTGAAAAACGTACATCTCTACTCTATCCTCTTACATGTCACACACTGGGGCACTGCCACTTTACTGAAACTGGGAATAAGTTGGAACATGATCTGGAAAATTTCATAATTGGCATTCTCCAGAATATTCTATAACTGTGTGGGGGGCATTAGAGATGCAAGAGAGAAAGAGAGGGAAGGTGCTGTATGCAGTAGTGAGAGTGGTAGAGCATGAGCCTTGTTCGGGAACCGGTGCTAAAACAGACATACAGTGAGTGTGAGGGAGCAGAGAGAATATGGTGACCCTTATCCTAACAGAGTGGGGAACGTTATTGAAGCTTGTCCTGTTTTGCTGGACGTTTCTTCAGACTGCAGATATTGCACTGAGGGGGGTGGTGAGCTCTGACCATGCTCGGTGTGTCTGGTGGTGTGATCCCTCTGGGAAGAGAATGTCCCCCTCTGTACTAGCTCATCCACCAGGACCTCCGTGACCCTGTCGACAAACCGTGATGTAATTTCCCCTTATCTGCCATGCTCGGGGTAAACTGTGCAGGGCAGCTCTAAACTGAGAAAGCTCAACCGTGTGCCCCATGGCCTTTTAAAGTTGGCCCCAGTGTCAGGAGTCATGGAATATCCTGGGGCATCCAGGCGATTTTGAGTACCTCCAGTCATGATGGGTGGGAGAATCGGGCTGGCATTGTATGGGAGGGACATCATCGAGTGGGGTGGGTAGTTAATGAGATGAGTTTGGTAAGATAGCACCAGGAATCTAGCTCAGCCTCGTGCAGACAACCCCTCTGTCACACTCAAAGAAAATGTCACTGAGACAGATTTTTGTTAGATTCAGCCCAGTGAGTCGAAGACTCTGCTGTCCTCACTCCCAGTTACAAAGCTGCAGAACAAATGTTCATAAAAAAAGTCTCCATCGCCTGAACTCACAGCAATATCCCTTTCATTTATACTTCTTCTTAATACTGACCCGTGTTGCATGATACTATCGAAATGTCTTCATTTCAGCATTCTGAAACATGTGAACATATCCTTCAATTACATTTTTTTCTCAGTCTCCCCCACTCTGCATCCACTCCAAAACACACTCATTTACAGTCATACTGCACTAGATTGCCAGTATGACTGGCCATTTGGCCCAGCTGGTCCATGCCAACCAAAATGTCCATCCACATTCCATTTCCCTGCCCTTGCTCTGTATCCCTCTAATCCTTTCCTATCTGGGTATTTGTCCAAATGCCTTTTCAATGTTGTTATTGTACCCACCTCAATCACTTCCACTGGCAGCTCAGTCTGTATGCATACCACACTCTGTGTAAAATTGTTGCCCCTCAGGTTCCTTTTTATATACTTTTTTTCCTTTCCAAACATTAATGGATGTCCTCTAGTCCTCGATTCCCCAACCTTAGGAAAAAAATTGAAGTATTCACCCCATGCACGCCTCTCATGATTTTATATGAGTTACACTTCTATAAGAACCCTCACAGTTTCCTACGCTGTAAAGAAATAAGTTCTAACCTGTCCAACCTCTGCCTATAACTTAGAGCCTTTAGCCCAGGAAACATCTTTGTAAATTTGTTCTACATTCTTTCTCGTTCAATAATATCCTTTCTAGAGCAAGATGAACAAAACTGAACACAATACTCCAATTGCAGCCTTTCCAACATCCTGTACAATTGCAACATAACGTCCCAACTTCTATACTCAATGTGCTGATGAAGACCAGTGTGCCAACAACCTTCTTCATTGTCCTGTGTATCTGTGACTCAAATTACAGACAACCGTGCACCTGATCTCCAACGTCCTTTTATTCCACTACACTCATTAAGGCCCTCTCATTCACCATTAAACTCCCACCTGGATTTGACTTTCCAAAATGCAAGACGTCACACTTATCTGTATTAAACTCAAATTGCTATTTCTGAGCCCACTTCCTCAGCTGACCAAGGTACTGCTGCAATTTCTGATAATGTTTCTCATTGTAAATGATGCCTCCTAATTCAGAGTCATCTGCAAACTTACTAACCTTGCGTTGTGCACTCTGGTCCAAATCATTGGTATAAGATAACGAACACCAATGGGCCCAGGACCGACCACTGAGGCACTCCACTAGTCACAGGCCTCCAGTCCGACAAGCATACCTCCACCATAGCCATTTGCTTCATAACGTCAAGCCAATTGTGTCGCCAATTTGCCAGTTTACATTGGAGTCCATTCGATTTAACCTTCCAGAGCGGCCTACCATGTGGAACCTTATCAAAGGCCTTACTGCAATCCACATAGACTATGTCCACCACCCTGCCCTTGTTAACCTTTCTGGTCACTTCCTCAAAAACTCTAACAAAATGTGTAAGGCATGATCTGCCCCAAACAAAGCTATGCTGACTGCTCCAAGTCAAACTCTGTTTTTCCAAATGCATGCATATCCTATATCTCAGAAGCTTCTCAAGCAGTTTACCGAAAACAGATATGAAGCTTACTGGTCTATCTTTCCCAGGCTTTTCTTTGCAACCCTTCTTGAATAAGGGCACATTTGTTATCGCCCAGTCTTCCGGGTCCTTGGCCCCTGAACTGTCTTCTCTCGCCACCTGCAGTGCTCTTGGATATATCTGGTCAGGACCAAAAGATTTATCTGACTTTATGCATTCTAATATGTCCATCAGCACATCTACTGTGATATGGACTGGACCAAGATATCACAACTAACCTCCTAAAGGTCACAGGTCTTCATGTCTTTCTTTATGGTAAACACAGAGGGGAAATTGAGGACCTCACCCATCTCTTGAAGTTTTACACATGCATGCCCATTTTGGATTTTAAGGCATCGTATTCTCTCTCTAATTGTCTTTTGTCTTTCCGATACTGAATTTGGATTCACCCTAATCTGCTCAGGCAAGGTTATCTCATACTCCACTTTAGCCCTGCTGATTTACTTCTTCAGTAAACTCCTGTATCCCCTGTGTAACTCCAGAGATTCTCTTGGTCCCAGCTGCCTGTACCTGAGCCACGCCTCATTACTTTTCTGGTCAGAGCCTCAATATTTCTTGTTATCCAGGGTTCTCTCTTCCAGCCTCACTTTCCCTTCATCCTCACAGGAACATATAGACCTTGAACTCGAGCTATCTCACTTTTGAAGCCCTCCCACCTGCCCGGGATCGTTTTACCTCGAAACAAACTACTCCAATCATCCTCTGCAATTCCCTGTATAATTCCAACAAAATACGCCTTGCCCCAACTTAGAACTTGATTCTGTTGACCAATCTTGCCCCTACCATTACTATTTTAAAACTAATACAGCTCTAGTCGCTATTCCCCAAATGCTCACCCACTTTATCTCCGTCACCTATCTGACCTTATTTCCCAATAGTAGGTCGAGTTTGCCCCTTCCCCACTAGAAACCTCTCTATATTGCTTGTGGAAGCTTTCCTGAACAAACTTAACAAATTACGTTCCATCTAAGTTCTTAACCATGTGGAAGTCCCAGTCTATGTTAGGAAATTTAAAATCAGCTATTATGACAACCCTGTTGCTCCTGCAAGTCTCGCCAGTCTCCCTGAATATTTGTTCCTCTAATTCCCATTGATCATTTGGAAGCTTATAGTGCAACCACTATAACATCACCATCCCCATCTTAATTCTTTGCACCGTTCACAAAACCTCATTGGATATTATCTCAGTTATTTCAACTTTAAATACTAGAGTGACATGCGCCTTAATCCGAAACTATTTAAATTGTTTCCATTTATATCTCTTCCTCACATTGATTTTCACATTTGAAGCACCCTTTGTCAAGGTACAGTGCAGATATGGAGCTGTAAATGGATGGGAATTGCACATTCTGTCACTTCCAGCATTGGTTACATTTTTCACCACACTGATCAGTGATCTAACACAGTGTTACCAAACAACGCAACAGCCTGGGTTTGTATATGAATGAACCAATGCGGTCTGCACAGCTCGCCACACTGAACATTTAGTCCAGGATTATAGATCAAGTATTGGTGTGGGCTGCGTAGAGTTTCACTCTGGACATTGCTGGGCTGCATACAGCTGTACACTAGCCGGATCTACACAGTGCTCCATCCTGAATATATAATGGATGGGCTGGTTATGTGAGTTGGATTGCGAATGTGAGAGTACGAAACATCTGACAAAACCTTTATTTTGTGTTTTCATTCTTGTCATTGGACCCCTCAAATCCTGACTTATCCTGTTAGACCCATCCTTCTGGATGAGTCATGGTGAGTGTTGTTGCAGCATCTGAGTCTGCAACATGATCAAGAAACGGAGCAGAGGATGCAGAGAGGGGAGTCTCCGTAAAATGAAATGAGGGAATCACAATCAGATCAGCCGTGGTCTTAGTGAATGTTGGGAAGGATTGAATGGACCACTAATGCAACCTATTCATATATTTCTGTTTGTTCCAAGCAAACTCCCCTTCTATCCCAGTTTCCTATACTGGTGGGGAATGAGTCACCTCCTGTTGTCCTTGCATAACAGGATGCTGGGGCCTCACTGAACTTCAGATTTCCCTGTGCCCCAGTTTCGAGCTCTGACTGACTCCCTCCCGTCCCTGTCTCACAGTCTCAAGCAGTTGAATGACTGCTTCCTGTTATGTGTCCCAGTCTTGAGCAGCTGTGTGACTGCCTCCTGATCCAAGGTTTGCGAAAGTAGATGTCCTCCTCCTGCTACTGACTAACAGGCTCCAATAGCTCTGAGTTCACCTGCTGCTCCTGTGGAATGGAGTCGAGGGTCTGAATGGCCTCTTCACATTCCTTACAGCTTCTCTTGACTAAAAGCTTTTCTCCTGTTTTTGTAAAACACCATCAAAATCTGAATGATGTATTTTTGTATTTTACTCTCAGCAATTGAACAAACAAGTTGCCTGACAGAATTTAGAAGCTGAATAGCCTCCTCCTGTTCCTGTGTTATACACTCAAGAGGCAGTAGAGTTTCAGAGATGTACAGCACAGAAAAATACCTTTCGGTCTGATCGTCCATACCGACCAAATATCCTAAATACATTTCGTCCCCTTTGCCAGCACTTGGCCCATCTCCCTCGAAACACTTCCCATGCATGTATCCATCCAAATGCCTTTTAAATGGTGTAACTCTACCTGCCTCCACCACCTCTTTTGGCTGTTCAATCCATACACACAGCAGTCTTTGTGTGAAAAGGTTGTCCCTCATGTTCCTTTATAAATCTTTCCCCTCTCACCTTAAACCTTTGTCTTCTAATTTTGTCTTCTAATTTTGGACTCGCCAATCCTGTTTAAAAGACGTTGACTGTTTACCTTATCTATGCCCCTCATGATTTTATAAAACACTTTAACGTCACCCCTCAGCCTCAACACTTGAAAATAGTTCCAGCCTATTCAAACTCTCCCTGTGACTCTAACCCTCCAACACCTGCAACATTATTTTAGGTCTCTTCTGTACCTTTTCAAGTTTGACAACATCTTTCCGACAGCAGCGAGACCAGAATTAAAGGCAATATTACAGAAGTGGTCAAACCAATGTCCTGTACAGATGCAACACGTCGTGAAAATGTTTAGACTCAAAGCACATACCAAAAAGGGAAGATCACCAAGTGCCTTCTTCACTGCGCTGTCTCCCTGTGATGGCACTTCCAAGGAACGCAGAACCTGCACCACAAGGTGACACAGTAGCTCAGTGACTAGCATTGCTGCTTCAGAGTGCAGCGATCTGCGTTTAATTCCATCCTTGAAAGACTGCTTGTTTGGAGTTTGCACATTCTCTCCGTATCTGCATGAGTTGCCTCCGGATGTTATGTTTTCCTCCGACAGTATAAAGATATACAGATAAGGGTAGATTGGCCATGCTAAATTGCGTAAAGTACCCAGGGATGTGTAGGCGAGGTGGATTAGTTATTGGAAATGCAGGCTCCGAGGGATAGGGTAGGGGTTTGTCCAATGGGATACTTTTTAGAGGGTCAGTGTGACCGCGATGGGCCGAATAGCCTGTTTCCTCACTATAGGGATTCGATAATGTCTATGGCGTTCTCCTTGATTGTCAGCTTTCGACGGGACCCTACCTACATGTCTTGCCTTGATTTTTCTTGCCAAAATGCAACACCTCACATTTATCTAAAATAAACTCCATCTGTCACTCCTCGGTTCACCTAAGCAAAGTCCCATTAGAGTCTGAGAGTTCATTCTTCACTGTCGACTACACCACCAAATTTGGTATTATTTCCAAACTTACTGACCATACTTCATATACTCAAATGTAAATAATTTGTATAAGTGACAAAATGCAGTGGACCAGTTATTGATCTTTGCGGCACACCACTGGTCACAGGTCTCCAAGTTTAATGAACAAATATCCACTGTCACGCCCTGTCTCCAATATTCAAGAAATGTTTGGATCTAAATGGCAAGCTCTCCCTGGATTCCAGGCAGTCTAACCTTGCTAACCGATCTACCATGTAGACCATTTTGGGTTTCTTACTGAATTCCATAAAGACAACATCCACTGTCTTGCTTTCATCAATCATCTTCATGACTTCCGGAAAAAAATCCACCCAGTCAGTGGGATGTGATCTCCAATGTACAAAGCCTTCTTCAGTTCTTGTCTTTCCAAATGCATATCGATCTACTTCCTCGAAATCCCCTCCAACAATTTAGTCACCATTGACATCAGGCTCAGCGATCTATGGTTAGCTGTTTTTTGCCTTACTTTCTTAAATAATTACACTATGTTAGAAGCCCTCCAGTCTTTTGACACCTCACCTGTGGAAATCAATGTTACACATATATCAACAAAATGCTGAGCAATCTCTTTCTTAGCTTCGCACAAACATCTGGGATACAACTGCTCAGGTCCCAGGGATTTGTTCACCTTTATGTGATTTAAAATGTCCAACACCTCCTTGTAATGTAGACACTTGCAAGGTATCACTATATATTTCTTCATTCTCTCGCTCTTGTAACCTCCTCCACATTAAATACTGAGAAGAAATACTTGTTTAGTATCCCTCCAATCTCCTGTGGTTCCACACATAGGTAGCCTTACTGATCTTTAAGGGGCCCTATTCTCTCCCCAGTTAATCTTTTGACATTAAAGGATTTGTAGAATTTCTTCAATGCCTCGTTAACCGTATTTCTAAAGCCATCTCTTGTCCACATTTTTCTGGCCGATTTCCCCATTGACTGTACACTTGCTGCCCTTACACACCTCTCGGGATTTACTTGATCTCAGCTCTGTTTACCTGACATACGCCTCCTTCCTTACCTTGACCAGAGCATCAATATATCTAACCTTCCAGCACTCCCTGCACCCACCAGCCGTGCCCCTCTCACTAATGAGATCACGTTGGCTCTGGACTCTCTGAAACCAGGTTTTGATGGCCTTGCGTTTTCCAACCATCCCTTTACCTGTGAATAGGGTATTACAATCAGCCTTTTCCAGGGCTCGCCTAACACTTTCAAAGGTGGCCTTGTTCAAAGTTAGAACCTTAATGCTTACATCAGGTCTTTCCTATTCCAAAACTAATTTAAAACTAATTTTTGTGCGTGACAGACGTGAAAGTTACACTTCCTGCCCCTCTGTAACAGGCTCGAGAGGCTGAATAGGCTCCTCCTGTCCCTCTGTAATAGACTGGAGAGGATGAATGGCCTCCTCCTGTCCTTGTGTAACAGATCCGAGACATTAACTAACACAGCAACCCATGGATTACGAGCGGCCGTTACACTGTATCTGATGGAGGTCCATCCCTTCTCAGTTACAGAAGCACATCAACACAATGTACTCCAGGTGACCTCTCAGTAGCACTTCATACAGCTGCAGCGACATATCTCTTCGTTTTGAATGATTCTGTTGGCAAAATGTTTCAATATTTTAGATTTCCATCTTTTCAAGTAGCAACAGGCTAATATGGGCTGAATGGCCTTCTCTTATCCCTTTATAAGAGGCCCATAGGGACAGAATTGCTTCGGCCTCTTGCTGAGCAGCAGTCTCAATGCTCTGTCGCAAGGTTATGAAAGGATTTGATGACAGGGCACTTAAAACCAGGAGTAGCCTCACACTGGTCAATAAGTATTATACTTTGGGGTAAGGTATCTAGAAACTTGCCCACCCGACTTTTTTTATGCAACCGATCTGTTATTTTATAACTGCATCCTTTCATAAACAGAGTGGAATATATATAGACCACTGCGTTGCCTTTTAATACTCTCATATACAAGTTTTTTAAAAAGATTCAAAAGATTTAAAGGTTTTTGGTCCATCCCTCAGCAACCCTCATTGATTCCTTCCAAACCCGTTAAATGTACCCTTTTATAGTGATATGAAAAATGATGCGTGGAACCGGTTAACTGAGCCTGTTTGATTAGTCATCTTTTGGAGATGCCGGTGTTGGACTGAGATGTACAAAGTTAAAAATCACACAACACCAGGTTTTCGTCCAACAGGTTTAGTTTAATTGAAAACACACAGAGCGCCGCTCCTTCATCAGGTGATAGTGGAGGACACACTTCGAAGGCACAGAATTTATCGCAATACAATATTTTGAAGGTGCTAGCCCCTGTGTTCTCTGTCTATACCATGATGTTTAGATTGATTATAATCTGAAAAGTGAGATAACAGAGTTTTACATGAATTTTTGCACTTTTTTGAGCTCAGAGTTCTACATGATTGCATGCAGTTTTTGAGCAAAGAACAATGTAACTCTGCAAGTACAAATTCACTCCACAAAATATATGTGTGCATGTGGGTCTTTGTCTGTTTGTATGTGTGTGTTTGTTTTGGTTGGGGGTTGTGAGTGTGCGAGAGAGTGTATATGTGTGTGTAGTGATGTAGAGTGTCTTAAATCTGTGAGGGGGTGCATGTGTGAGTGTGGGAGTGTGTGTGCGTGTCTGGGGTGGGCGGTTTGAGTATCAGTGAGAGAGAGTGTCTATGTGTGTGAATGAGTGTAGAGTGGTCTAAGTCTCTGAGCGGATGCCTGTGAGCGTGTGTGTGTCTGTCAGGATGTGTGTGTGTCTGTGTGGGTGTCTGTGTACATATGTGTCTGTATGTATGTGTGTGTATAGGAGTGCCTGTGTGTGTGTGTGTGTGTGTGTGTGTGTGTGTGTGTGTGTGTGTGTGTGTGTGTATGTATAGTGCAATGGTAGTCACCTGCAATGTGACATGAACCCAAGGCCCCAGTTGAGGCACTCCCTATTGTTACCGAAATTTGTAATCAGCCTCTGCTCGGCCACTTTTCGCTGCTGCCTGTCCCGAGGTCCGCCTTGAAGGATGGTCACCAGAAGGTCGGAGGTTGAATGTCCGGGGCCACTGAAGTGTTTCCCAACTGGGAGGGAACCCTCTTGTCTGTTGATTGTTGTGCGGTGCCCATTCATCCATTGTCATAGCCTTTTCTAATTTTCCCAGTGTTTGTTCAGTGACTGTGCTTAATGCCAATCTCCATGGATTCTAATTACCCCAGTGGAGGGTTTCCATCTTTTAATGATAAATGGGCGCCGTTCAATGTGTTATCCCATAGGGACGGTGGCACAATGGTTAGCACTGCTGCCTCACAGCGCCAGAGAACCGGGTTCAATTCCCGCCTCAGGCGACTGACTGTGTGGAGTTGCACGTTATTCCTGTGTCTGCATGGGTTTCCTCCGGGTGCTCCGGTTTCCTCCCACAGTCCAAAGATGTGCAGGTCAGGTGAATTGGCCATACTAAATTGCCCGTAGTGTTAGGTAAGGGGTAAATGTAGGGGTATGGGTGGGTTGCGCTTCGGCGGGGCGGTGTGGACTTGTTGGGCCGAAGGGCCTGTTTCCACACTGTAAGTAATCTAATCAAATCTAAAAAAAAAACATGAGCGGGAGCATCGTCGACTGCACTGACAGGGAACAGCACACCCAGAGAGAGCGGGAGGAGAGATCAGAACTGAGAACATTAGACTGGAATATTCCAAAAATGGATCAGAATCTGAGAACATTAGACTGGAATGTTCCAGAAATGTATCAGAATCTGGGAACATTAGACTGACATGTTCCAACAATAGACAGGAGTTTATCCATTTATGTTTGGGGCCTTTCTGCATTTTATTGGTTGTCATTATCATCGTGGATCTATTACGCTCTTCTCATTATTCAATATTTTTATTATCCTTTCCTGGCTATCGTTGGTGTTCCTGGTAAGTGTCACTGTCCCGATGTTTTTGTTCTATAAACCGGTTATGACTGTATTACTGTCCTTTTATATAGTCCACACTTCTTGTCACTATTATTTTTCTGTTGAAACTTTCATTCCAGATATTCACTCTATAGACCACTACTAACTACATCAATTAATGTGTTCAATGACTGTCTCCTTCTCTGCTCTGGCAGTGTTACTCTCTATGTTGACCTACTCAGTTCCAGCGGAGAACTACAATTTACTGTATCATTGCCTTTGTTATTTAAATATTAAGAGCAGGGAGGTCACTCTCTACTGTTCTTGTTACAAACTCCACTTCCTTCCACTGTTTCCATTTCATCCCTGGCCAATAACTGCGACTGAAGCAGACAAGTCACAACTGTGGGAGATCCCTTTGACCATGAGCTGATTCCTGACACCATGTCCTGACCATTTCTAACTTGAAATGCTCACTACCCCAGAATATATCTCACTGGTTTATTCCATCTGCCATTTGAACCTTGAGCTATGAAGTTCAGTCTTAATGAAGCCAATAATCTGCTGCTGACACTCCCTGCTTCACACCTGCCGAAGCAAATCTGATTCGACCTCACACCAAACTCCCATCCATCTGTCATTCATGTGTACGCTAATGTATACTGCTATTGTATGGGTAAAAACAATGACTGCAGATGCTGAAAACCAGATTCTGGATTAGTGGTGCTGGAAGTGCACAGCAGTTCAGGCAGCATCCGAGGACAGGCAAAATCCAAGGACAGGCAAAATCGACGTTTCGGGAAAAAGCCTGATGAAGGGCTTTTGCCCGAAACGTCGATTTTGCCTGTCCTCGGATTTTGCCTGTCCTTGGATGCTGCCTATATTGCTATTGTGTCTGGCAATGTTTTTATTTTAACATTCTTAAACACTTTACCTTATCTGTCCATGAATCTTCCTCTCGTTCTCTCTGTTGATTAACAAAAAGCCTGCCAGTTGTTCGTATTTAAAATAATTTCCTCCATGTGCGTTCCTTCTCAAACAATGAGTTTCGCATTCAACCACGCATATCGCGCACACACACGGACTCTCTCTCAGTTTTTGATGAACACACACAAACCAAACTTCTCATTGTAAACATTATAACAATCTGATGCGAGTATAGTTAGCATTTGATAGTAAAGTTTGCAATACTCTCTATGCTGTTCAGATAGTGCAGTTTAGTGAGCAACACACTAGCATGCTCTGCACAGCTCTCCATGCTGGGCTGTCATCTTGTACCAGTTTATGTTGTTTATGGTGTTTTCTGTCAAGCAGATTCAGAATTTGATGTAACAAACCATTTCAGCTGATCTGACAATGCCTTTATTCAATGTTCTCATTCTTGTTATTTTACTCTCGAAGATCTCACTTCTCCAGTTAGTCCCACTGCCCCGTCTTTTTCCATATATTTCCACAACATCTTTTCAGTTAATTAACTGTCTCTTTCTTTCTTTAACGTGACTCTTTCTGTCCTTCTGTATCTTTCCCTGGCATTTGTTTTTGGCTCCCTAGTGCATCGAGTGCTGGCATTGTGAAGGTCATAAACAGTGAAATGGTGTGTGTTCACTTCCCGATATGTCCCATGTGATGGTCCATGGACAGGTGTGTTTCAGAAGTTATGAGATACATCCTTGTAACTTGGTCTGTACCTGTATTTGTCCCTCTCAGGTGATCTTGCGATCGAGGAAGCCCCTTAAATAAAGGACCAGGCATCTAAAGTGTGTGACAATGCTGTCACGTTTTTTTAAAAAAATATCTTTTTTTCATATAAGACATCTTAAAGACCAAACTGCCTACTGAAAACGGCTCAAGTAAATAACTTACGACGCTTTACGGTTTTTCATAAATAGTAGTAACAACGGCCTATAACTTATCCCAAGCTGCTACTCTCTCTGAAGCCTGACTTGATGCTGTTTCCTCCTGAATTGGAGAAATGTATGCAAGAATGTATGTCTGAATGTTCCATTTTTCCAAGGGATGTGTTTATGGGATGTTGGTATATTGGAACAGTTCATTTGTAGAAGGTACTGTATCCATTATTCGGTCATGGTTTCCAATAGTTAAATTATTCTAAATTCCTCCTCATTTTGTATGAATTTTCATTAGAGTGTTTGAGTATGTTGTGTTTTACTAACGGTGAGTGGTGTGACAATTAGCATCACATCTGGAACGCCCACTTCACATCTATCTTTAAAATAAGGAAAGTTTGGCATCCAAGCTACCCTCTTAATATAGTTTGAGGCAGTCTAGTTGGTCTATAGCAAACTGGGGACTCTTGTCTGGTTTTAAATCTATAATACCAAATTGTGTTCAGAATTACAATCCCTAAAGTGTGCAAACTGGCCATTCGACCCAACAAGTCCACACCGACCCTTCGAAGAGTAACCTACCCGGACCCATTCCTCTACCCTATTATTACACATTTACCCTAACAAAGGCTCCTAACCCACACATCCCTGAAAACTACAAACAATTTAGCATGGCCAATTCACCTGACATGTATATCTTTGGGTTGTGGGAGGAAACCAGATAATCCAGAATAAGCTCATGCAGACATTGGAGAGTATGCAACGGAAGGCTATTGGTTTCAAAGTTCGCGTATGGTAGCTGTTCGCGTCTTTTGTTCCAAATTCGATTGGTTTAAACAGTGTTTTGTGTATAAAGATTCTTTCAGTCACTAAGAGTTCTCTGGGTGTGGAAGAAGTGAAGTTGGGTGTTTTACAAAAGGTAATGAAGGCAAAACTGTAGGAATTGACAGACAATCTGGAGTTGGGATTGTGTTTGTCTGTGAGAAAATGACAGACAATTACAGCTATCGCTCGGCAATTGCGTTTTGTGGAAACGCCATCAGACTCTTTGGAAATGGCGAGAATTCAATTTCAAATGAGGCACTTTGAACATGAGAAGGAATTGAAACAGTTTGAATTATGATGAAAAGTAGAAATAAAAGAAAAGGAAATGAAGAAGAAAGAGAGAAAGGGAGAGAAGAAAAGCAGAGAGTTTCAACTTAAACAATTAGCAATTAGAGAGGAAAGTTGACATAAAGGCGGAGATGAAGATAGACGGTCGGCGGGATGAGGAGGTTAGTGAGTTTGAGCAACCCTATTGTAACCAATTCCCTAATGGGGTTCTGTTTAAATACATCCAGGCATTATCTAAATTTGATGAGAAGGATGGAGAAGCCTTTTGAATTTCATTTGAGAAAGTGGCTAATGCAGTGGCAAATGATCATGTGGATTTAGTTGATCCAAACAAACCTGATAGGTATTTGCATCCCTACTGGAGACGGTATTTGGCCAGTATGAGGTGGTGAAGAAAGCCATCTGAAGTGCATATGAGCTTGGGCCAGAAGCCGACAGACAGCATTTCAGGAATCTAAAAAAGGGTCGCTGGTTAAACGCACATTGAGTTTGAAAGGATCAAACAAAGTAATTTTGAAAGGTGGGTAAGGGTATTAAATCAGAGCAAACCTATGAACCTCTTAGAGAGATTCTTATTTTGGAGAAATTCAACAATTCACTTCCTGCAGTCGTGAGAACTCGTGTGGAAGAGCAGAGAGAAACAATGGCAAGATTAGAAGCTGAAATGGCTGATGATGATGATTGAGTTCAGAAATCAAAGTTTGGTTTCTGTGAGAGATTGAGAAGAATGTGCGAGATCTTCTTAAAACATATACCCGTGAGAGTAAGGTTTACTGGCATAGGCCAGGAGTAGCAGGTAAAGAGATTAGAGCATTAAGAGGTACAGAAGTATGTAACTCTTTTATGCTGAGGTATGAGGAGCTATGTCATTTGAGGGAGTATTGGAGAGATGAGAAATGCTCCATTATGTAACGTGTGGTTGGAATGTCCAGTAGTGGGAACATCAACAGATTTACTTCACAATGGGGAAGGAGGTCTAGAGCTTGGTGTTGGCGTTACAACATTGCAGCATTTAAATTGCGAATAACATACATGAGACAAATCTTTATCACTGATCGTGACCCGGTAAAGGCTTTGGAAAAGTCTAGGGAGAAAAATACCAGTCTGTTTTGATTGAGCTTATTATTGCTGCCATTCAGTCTGAAATTATACAGGTGACAGGGCGAGAAACTCGACGTTCTGACGCGCTGTGGAGACTTGGATGAAGAAAGACAAAGGCATTCTGTGTCAGGAGTAAAATGCCTGAAATCGAAACTAGTTGTGAACATTTGTATGCTCACATTCAATGTAATGTATATGCATTTCAGTCTACTAACAGTGGAAGATTAGGAGTTCTAAAATGAATCCACCTTTGTATATTGATGGATGATTATATTAAAGATGGAATTGTGAGAGTGCTATCACTGTAAAAAGGTTATTTTCTCTTAGGTTTTCTTTGAAGAGAGGTTTTAAAGGCAGAGGTGCAGAACTGCTGTCTGAAAACAGTTTAAGTAAATAACTGAGAAAACCTTTAGTTTTCATTAAAACTGTGATAACAATAGAAGGGCAATGGCCAGCTCTCCCAGACCAGGGTTTCTCATTTTGTTTTTAGCTGCAGCATTCAGAAGCTGCTGGGGATCCCAAAAGGGTTGGAAGTTTTATTACAGGATACCTAGTTGCTTTTCTCTGAGATTTCTGTTCATGTTGCTTCCCCCTGGATTGGAAAACTGCTGTAAGGATCTGTATTTGAATATATCTTTGTGCCAAGCAGTGTATACCAAGATGGTACGGTATCTATTCTTTGTGTAAGTGTTCCAACATATAAGCTATCCCAAAATGTTCTTTTCTTTGATTGTATTTTAACTAAAGCATTTTAATAGATTATATTTTGTTTAATGTTGAGTGGTTGACCAGTCACAACATATCTGGAACGCATACTTCACATCTATATTCAAAATAAGGAAAGGTTTGGGTCTAAGTGGCTTTCTTAAAACATTCTGGGGATCTGGTCTGGTCCAGAACACTTTTACCGAGGGGTTTCTGATTGGCTTCTGTAATTGAAAATTTAGTGGAGAGGCTGGGGATGGTTTGTTGGAGGTTGTGCTGTGAGCTGCCTCAGACATTCAGGGAGACCTGAGGATTTAGTGACCCAACTCTGGATGGAGCATGGGGACTGTAGTTACAGCATCTGGGTCTGTAACATGAACAACAAATGGAGCAGAGGCTGCAGAGAGGGGAAGCTCTGAAACCACGCAGTGAGTGTGTGTAGCGAAAGGGATCTGCTGTATCCACATCGGGTTTTCCAGGAGCAGCTTCCCAAGCTTCACTTAACCCCAGAGCAGAGTGTGAGGGGACACTGATTGAACAAGGAGCTGGTCACAGAGCGGTGTCACCTCCTTCAACACGACATGCAGCTTCACAACAGGGGGAGGATGGTGCTGCCAGTGGCTGTTAGGGTCACTGTTACATTCAGTTTCTATGATCCAGAACTTTTCAAGCAGAACTTGGTGACATAGCCATCATTTCCCAGTATCTCAACATCAATGTCACCATTCGGTAATGGAGGATATATATGGTGGATGAGGTAAATAGATTGTTTCTCCCTCAGCAGGGAGCTGCCGGGTGTATCCAGTATAGTGGGATTCCTGATGGTGAACATTGCATCTGCAGAGTATCCATGTCAATGGGGAGAGGTAGAGGAAGTGAAGGAGCTCTCTCTCTCTATTAATGTTACAGCGTGCCCATGCACAGTACATCATGATGGTGAATACCCACTGCCGTGGAAGCAGTCACGACCTCTTCATTCAGAAGCAGTCAGCCATTCCCATCGTCATCGGGTCTCCACGTAGAAAGAAATGAATATATCTTGGATAAAGGCCATCCCCTTGATGCACGTTTCAAAACACCGTCCCCATCACCAATCAACCACATCAAAATATTCCATGTGTACGGAGAGCAATATGGTCACTTGGAGTGTCTGGGAGCTGACGATCAGGGATGGAGCAAAACCTCCCCTGTCTGAACGGATCTGAGTGAACTCCCCAGTACATAGTATCATTAAGTCCTGTAACTTAATTTCAGTAACATATTGAAATTTCAGTAACATACCGCCTTCCATTATTCCTGTAAATGGAATGACAGGTTATATCATGTTAAATTCCACCTGCCAAACTATTATCTATTCTCTTTACATCTCTGAATCTATTTGCAGACTCTCCACCCTCTCTTGGTAATTTAATCTCTTGCTTATCACAGTGACATAACAATTATTTGAAGAGGTAACAAGTAGGTTAGACCAGGGAAACCCAGTGGATGGGTGCCACACGGGAGGCTGCTGAGTCAGGAGAGGGCCCATGGTGTTCAAAGTGAGCCACTGGTATGGATTGAGGATTGGCTGTCTGACAGAAGGCAGAGAGTTGGGATAAAAGGTTCTTTTTCGGAATGGCAGCCGGTGACAAGCAGTGTCCCGCAGGGTTCAGTGTTGGGCCGCAGCTGTTCACGTTATATATTAATGATCTCGATGAAGGGACTGGAGGCATTCTAGCAAGGTTTGCCGATTATACGAAATTAGATGGACAAACACGTAGTACTGAGGAAGTGGGGAGGCTGCAGAAGAATCTAGACAGTTTGGGAGAGTGGTCCAGGAAATGGCTGATGGAATTGAATGTGAGCAAATGCGAGGTCTTGCACTTTGGAAAAAAGAATACAAGCATAGACTACTTTAAAAATGTGAGAAAATTCATAAAGCCAAAGTACAAAGGAATCTGGGAGTGCTAGTCGAGGATTCTCTAAAGGTAAACATGCAGGTTGAGTCCGTGATTAAGAAAGCGAATGCAATGTTGTCATTTATCTCAAGAAGGTTGGAATATAAAACCAGCGATGTGCTACTGAGACTTCATAAAGCTCTGGTTAGGCCCCATTTGGAGTACTGTGTCCAGTTTTGGTCCCCACACCTCAGGAAGGACATACTGGCACTGGAGCGCGTTCAGCGGAGATTCACACGGATGATCCCTGGAATGGTAGGTCGAACATACTAGGAATGCCTGACGATCCTGGGATTGTATTCAGTCGAGTTTAGAAGGTTAAGGGGAAATCTAATATAAACTTACAAGATAATACTTGGCTCGGAAAAGGTGGACGCTAGGAAGGTGTTTGCGTTAGGCGAGGAGACTAGGACCCGTGGGCACAGCCTTAGAATTAGAGGGCCTCAATTCAGAACAGAAATGCGGAGACATTTCTTCAGCCAGAGAGCGGTGGGCCTGTGGAATTCATTGCCGTGGAGTGCAGAGGAGGCGGGGACGCTAAATGTCTTCAAGACAGAGATTGACAAATTCTTGATGTCACAAGAATTAAGGGCTACGGGGAGAATGTGGGTAAGTGGGGTTGAAATGCCCACCAGCCATGATTAAACAGCGGAGTGGACTTTGGGCCGAATGGCCTTATTTCCGCTCCTATGTCTTATGGTCTTATGGACATCACCAAACTCAGCATCTGTATATCTGTTCCATCCTCCTGATCATTAATATAGACTATAAATAGTTGAGAACCCAGCGCTGGTCACTGTGTGACCCTACTGGTTACGTTCTCTCTAACTGATTTATCCTGAGTGTCTGCTTCCTATATGATACCCAGTCTTCCACCATTCCTGGGCAAAACAGTCGAAGAGTTGAATAAGAACAACATCTGTGAGGTATCCAACCCCTCGATGAGGCTGATGTCAACGCGGCCTCTGTTCCACTTTCCTGCCATCTCTCCATCCTAAAACTCTAGTATCTTGTTGTAGATTGCGCCACATGAAAAAAATCCACTCCACATCTACACTTTCAATTACTTTTAGCATTTTACAGACCGCAATGAGATCTCCTTTCATTTTTATAAAGTCGAGAGTATAGGCCTAAACTGCTCAATTACTCATCATAAGACAAACACTTCAAATATGGAATCAATCTAATGAAGCTCTTCTGAGTTGCCTCCAATGGAAATAACTCATTCTGCAGGACAACCAAACTGTACTCCAGTTGCATCCTCACAAATGCCTTGCATAGCTACACCTACACTCCCCACCCTTCTACTCTATCCTTTTATAAATAAACACTTAAATTATGCTTGCATTTCTCATTACTTGCAGTACTCGCAGGCAGGTTTTCTGTGATATGCAAGCAGACACCCAGATCCCTCTGCACCTAAGCACTTTAACTTTCTCTCCATTTAGATAATAATTTGTCTTTCTATTATACTGTCCTACTTGAATAGCCCCATATTTATTCACTTTAATTTTCCTTGCTAAATGTTGGCCCATTCTCCCAACCTATCCATATAGTTATAAAATCTCTTGCATCATCATTCCGAAATAATTTCCCACCGACGTGAGTGTCAACTGAAAATGTGGCATCGTATTTTCTCTCCCGTCAACCGAATACAGTAATACCATCGATTGCAAATGGTTGAGGCATGTTCTGAAATCAGTGGCACAAACTGCACTTGCCAAAAGAAAATGACACATTTATTCCACGTGACTATATTTTGTTGGATAACTAATCCTCCATCCAAGCTAATAAATTACTCCTAAACCCATGTTGTCTGATCTTACCATTTACTTTTTGGAGAAGCGACATATCCGACGCCTTCAGGAAGACCAGATATGTTCCATCTCCAGGATTCCCACAATCCACCTTGTTTGTGACATCTTGAAATAACTCAAGCAAACAATTCAAACACGATTTAGCCTTCGTAAAACCATGTTGACTCTGACGAATTGTGGTTTGAGTTTGCAAATGTCCTGAACAATGGACTCTAAAAATTTGCCTTAAATTACAATACTTTATTGTTGCACTTTAGTCCGTAATGTATACCATTATTACAAGTTCTTCCCTTTCGAAAAACTTCACGTTTTCTTTGAATTCCTGTTTAATAGGCACAAGGCTTTAAGAGATCTGCTCCAATTGCTGAGTAAGAGCCATGTGTGACTGAATGGGCTCATCATCCTGCTGACGTTGGGCTGACGTCTTTCTGGTGTTCCCATTTTGCCAACTCCAAGGCCAGAATGACCTCCCCCTCTTGATGCTTTCGATGATTGGGAGATTATGGAATCTTCCTGTTGCTGTGTAACATTTTTAGAGGCTGATGGGTCTTCTCATACTTCTCCATAACAGGTGGATATACTGAACGGTCTCCTCATGTATCCCGGAGATGGGACCGAGGGATTGATTGGTCTTCTCTTGTTCCCATACAACAGACACGTGTCTAAATTACCTCTTCCTTTCTCATGAAAGAAGTCTCAGATAGTTTTTATCCTTATCCAATTCCCTTACAATAGGCTCGGTGGGTTTGAATGACCTCCTATTATCCCAATGTAACAATCTCCAGTCACCGTGTGACCTCTTCCAGTTCCTATGTTACAGACTTGAGGAGGCTGAATGGACTGATCCTGTTGCTGTTTAACAGGATACTAGTGCAGCATGGCCTACAGTTATAGTCTCGAGTGGCTGATTGGCCTCATTCTGTAAATATATATCAGGCTCCAGGGATTGAATAGCCTCATCCTGTTTTGATGTAACAGGGTTGAAGGCTTGAATGTCCTTCTGTTGTTCCTGTGTAACAGGCTGGAGAACGGAATGGATTCCTCCACTATCTGTGTAATTCGCTTCGGTTGTTAACTCCTTCTGTCATCTATGTTCAAGTAAGATCATCTTTAATTTTTGTAAACTCCAATGGCTACTGGGTCAACCTGATCATCTTTTCATTATCAGCTAGCACCTTCATTGCAGGAATCAGTTGAGGGAACCATCTCTGAGCTGCTTCCAATATAACAACATTCTTTCTTAATTGAAGCGATTAAATCTGTACAAACTACTCCAGGTGTGATCTCACTAAGACCCTGTACAGCAGCAACAACACTTTACCAGCCTGCTGTAAAGTTCCCACCCAACTTAGAGCTGTCTCAGCTCACTGGGGGAATACAGAGCATTGTTGGAAGATCATTGTCGTTCTCTACTCCATCAGATCTGGAGAAATTAAAGTTTGAGAAGATCATAAATGATGTAGCGAGATGATCTCTATAATTAATCTCCCCGGAGCCGACGTCGCTCAGATTCCACAGAATCTAGTAAGGTGGAGCGCAAAAACAGCAAGGAGGAGCAAATATTGATAGAAGTTATACATCAAAGTGAAAGCTGCAGTACAAATGCTAGACATGTTATAAAACAGGAAATGAGGTATACACATTTGTGGGTACTTCAGTACTAATGTACTGTTTAAATTATATCTAAACTGTATTAACCCAATTGAATGCTAATGCTGGGAAAAATGGATTTCATGACCACGTGTGAGATGGTTTACATGAACATAATGCCGAGCACTGAGCTCGAGATAAGGTTATTTAGGAATTGGTGTTGGATGATCAGAAGAGCTAATTAAAACTTTTGCTGGAAAGGACATTTTGGGAACAGTGACCACAATGTATTGGTTTTCTTTTATGCTGTTTGAGTACACAATAGTTTTAGTTGTACTTGAAGTAACCGTTATAAATCTGAGTCAGGCAAGCCATCAAGCTGTGATGAGAAAGCGGGGACTACAGATGCTGAAGATTAGAGTCGAAAAGTGTGGTGCTGGAAAAGTACAGTCAGGCAGCATACTAAAAGCAGATAAATCGGTGTTTCGGGCATAAGCCCTTCATCAGGAATGAAGCTTATCGGCCAAGGGGGCTGAGAGTTAAATGGGAAGGGGGTGCGGCAGGAGGGGGGTAGCTGGGATTGCGATAGGTAGATGAAGGTGGGGTTGAAAGTGATAGGTGACGAAGAGAGACAGAACGCCTCATCTACTGCATCCATTCAACCCAATGTGGTCTTCTCTACATTGGCGAGGCAGGAGGTCAACTTGTGGATCATTTCAGAGAACATCTCTGGGACAGCCACATTGAACAAATCCATCACCTTGTGGCTGAGCACTTTAATTCCCCTTCCCACTCTGCCTCGGACATGAGAGTGCTGGGCCTGCCCCATCGCCAAACCCGAGCCACCAGAAGCCTGGAGGAAGAAAGCCTCCACTTCTGCCTTGGGACCCTCCAACTACAAGGGATCATGATGGATTTCACCATTTCACCATTTCCCCCATCCAAACTTCTAAATCAGCACCGCCCTTTTGAACGTTCCTATGTGTCCACCTTCATTCCTATCAATCTGGTCCACCCTCCTTCCTCTCCGACTATCACTTTCAACCCCACCTTCATCTACCTATTAGATGAACGGAGGCAGCTTAGAAAAATGCCAAGTGCTGCTATAAACCAGTAGATTCAGAGAAATGGAGGACCAAGCAAAGTATGACCAAGAAACTGAGAAGAAAATCAGATAGAGAAGAAGCGTGCAAAAGAAAGAAAAACATAAAGACTGCCAAAAAGCGTCTATCAATATATGAAAAAAATTAAAACAAGGTCAAATGTGGAACAGTTGGTGCACGTTCAGGATAATGTATTGCAGAGAACAGAGAAATCGCAGGGAAAAGAAACAATTTCTTTGCGTCTATCTTCATGGAAGAATGTCCAGAAATTCTTCCAGAAATACCAAGTGACCATGGGACTTGTGTAAGTAAAGTCTAAGATCATTCTTATCAATGTTGAGGTCATCTTTGAAAAGAAAGCTGGATTGAGTATTTATAAATCTGACAGACTAGATGTACTTCATACAAGAATTTCAGAGGAAGCAGCAATAGACATGTTGATTGCATCGCGGATTTTCACTTTATTTTCCGACACATTCCCAAAAGGCATTTAGCCAATCTGGATAAGGCAAAGGTTATAAATATTATCCAACAATTTAAGAAAGGATAAATTTGGAGAATGGTGAACTACAGACCATTTATCTTGTCACCCGCAGTCAGGTATCTGTTGGACTCGATTACAAAAAACATGCTACTCGATATTTAGAAGGTAATAATATAACTGGGGAGTGTGATGATGTGCCGATGAAAGGAAAACCAGAAGTTGCAAACATTTGTTTGGAATGGTTTGAAGATTATTCTTGTGGACATAGGCAATAAAGAACCATTGTATAACGTATAGTTGGATATTCATGAGATCTTTTAAAAAAAACTCACGCAGTAAGCTCGTAAGAAAAGTTAAAGCGAGAGGTATTAGAAAGAACATATGCAAATGGAAAGTAAAAATTAGGTTTACATTCATGTGAATGTAATTGAAATATAGAGGATGTCGTGTACCAGTTGTATCGAGTGTTCATGAGACTACACTTAGAGGATTTTGTATCGTTCGGAGTCCCAATCTAAGAAAGAATATATTGACTACAGAGGAACTGCAAAAGGTATTATCTAGATTAATCCCTAAATGGCAAGATTGTCTGACGGGGAAACTCAGCCTGTGATCTCAAGTGTCAAAACATGAGAGGTGATTGCAGTGAAACTTAGAAATACAGCGGGGACTGAATAGCAGAGGGACATGGAGAAGTACAAGTAGGCGAGATAAGGGAGAATCCCACCATATTCTGCACGGACAAGTTGAACAGAATAATCAGCAAACAGTTAGTGTCCATTAGAAACTAAAGGGTCAATCTGTGTGTCAAGCTGAAGAACATTGATGGATTGTTACATGAGACCTTCACATCTATTTTACTTGGGAGAAGGAGGATGCAGGTACAAAATTCAAGAAGATGGACTGGAAAATTCTTGAACAGATTGATGTAAAATATGAGCAGGGATTTGAGGTTTTGTTCTGTATAAATTTCGTCCAATCTCCATGTCTGAAAGAGTTGTATCACAGGCGGTTGTTGGAGTCAAGGGAGGAAAGACCCTGACTGAATATTTTAATTAGAATCTGACCATAGGGGAGGTGCCAAAGAACCAGAGAACTGCTAATACGATTCCACTTCACAGTAAGGGTGGGGGCGATAGACCAGGTAACTATAGACGAACGAGTATTAGATCACTGTTAAGCAAACTACTGGAGAAAATAGTGAAGGAGAAAATCGAACTTCAATCAGAGACACAGTGTTCGATCTGGTATAATCATCATGACTTTATCAGAAGGAAGTCACAAGCAATAGGTTTGATTGCATCAGTTTGAGGAGGTCGATTGTTTTGTTTTGTAGGAAGGCCTTTGAAAAAGTTTCCACCTGGGAGACTGAAAAATAATGTAAAATCTCACAATACGAAGCATAAAATGACAAGTAACAATGAAAATTGACTTAGTGGCAGGACGCAGAGGGTGGTGAGAAACGGCTGTTTGTGTGTCCCCTGGTGTACCACAGGGATCAGTGCTGTGTCCCCTATTGTTCGTGTTATTCACAAAAAAAAATGCGAATGTGGAGGGGGCTAGTGGGGAGAGTGGGAGAGGTGTGATAAGAAAGTGTATGTTTGACATAAAGATTGGCTGGGTGATTAGCAGTGAGGAGCGAGGCCTTAATTTACAGGAAGATGCAGAAAGAATGGTCAGATGGGCAAATCAATGGCAGATGGAATGTAACCCTGATAAAATAGAGGTGATGCACTTTGGGAGAAGGAACCAGACAAAGAGGACTCAATGAATGTCAGCACACTGGGAACCTCAGACTGTGCTTCTCCACACATCTCTGAAGGTGACTGGACAGGTTAATGGACTAGTTAATAATTGGACCTTGAGTGATGTGGTTCCTAATCAGAGTGTAGATTATAAGAGCTATACAGGGCTTTGGTTCGGCCAGAACTGAATACTGTATGTAGCTCTGGGAGCCACATCCCAGGAAGGATGTGATTGTACTGGAGAGGGTGCAGAGGTGATTCACCAGGATATTCCCTGGGATAGAGCATATCAGCTATGGAGAGAGGCTGGATAAGCTCGGATTTGTTTTACTTTGGAGCAGAGAAAGCTGAGGGGTCAGGGGTTCAGAATGATAAGATTATGAGGGACATGGACAGGGTGGATAGACAGCAGCTGTTCCTTTTAGTCAGAGAGTCAAGAACAAAGGGGTACATTTTTAAAGTGAAGCGTTTGACGTTAAGAGAGGATTTAAACTTATTTTTTCACCAAGAGTGTGTGGTGTTCTGGGATTATTTCCTGAGAGGGGAATTATCACGGGTAACATCGCGATCGTTAAAAAAGTACTTGGACGAGCACTTGGAAGTTCCATAACATTCTCAGCTATGGGCCTGCTGTAGAAAAGTGGGACTAGTATAGATCGTGCTGTATTTCTGTTAGCATAGACTCTATGCTCCTGTGAGTGTATGGTGTGGAAGGTCAATTATTGAGCAGTTTAAGGCAGAATTGATGAGTTTCTGAAGAGTATATTCAAAAGGGATATAAGAGTGTACTGTAATAACCTGTTAAATAATGTCAATGTGAGAAATATGAGAAAACAAGTGCAACTTCCTTACAAACTGAAACTAGAGAAGGGAGAATGGAGAACCGGGAAATGGCAGAACTATGAAGCCACTACTTCAGTTCTGTCTTCACAGAACTTTCTAACAATACTAGGAAAACCAAGTCTGGTGTGGGAAAATGATAGAGTACATGGAATAGAGAACATAGTAAGTAAATGGTTCAGGAGTAAGTATTGGGAGTGAAAATAATGGTCATAGACAACTAACATAGATTTATGAAATGGGCATTATGTTTAAAAAAACAGACTGGGAGAAAAATGAAAGAGAAGCAATAGATGTAAAACATTTGGATTTTCAGAAAGGTTTTGGTAAAGCTCCAAGCCCAGTTTACAAAATCAAATCTGAGTGAATTGGGGCGAATATATGGACATGTTTCTATAATGGGACAGCTGGCAGGAAACAGTGAATAGAAATAAACAAACTCGTCAAGAAATAGCCTGACATTGTCTCTAAGTTATGATTCTGTGAGGTGACGATGTGCCCTTTGGTGGGAATAATAGATTGGAAGCCTATCGTTGAAAAGGTATTGTTTGAAACATGTTGATCTACAAAGGGACGTATGCTCCTTTTTGTTGTTTCTTTCTGCCCAGCCCTCCAAGATCCCTGCAGAACAGTGAGGTTTGAAACCAGAAGGCAATACTGGCAATGGCATTGGCACGCTGCCCAGTGTACATAGACCCACCCAGTGGGGAGCTGTAACATTGCAAAGGATTTGGATATCCCTGTAGTCCAGTCACTGAAAACAATATTGCAGGAGCAAAAAGCAGTTAGGAAGGTAAATGGGGTGTTGACCTTCATTTCAGGGGGATTTGAATCCAGGTATAAGGGTGTCTTACTGCAGCTGTACAGGGCCTTATGGAGACCCCATCTCGAACATGGTGCAGTCTTGTGTGGAGTTTTGGTCTCTGTACCTAACAAAGGACAAACCTGCCATTGAGGGAGAGCATGAAGGATGACCAGACCGATCTTTGTGATGACAGGCTTGTTGTGGGAGCAGAGTTGAGGCGACTGGGCCTGTATTCCATGGGCTTTAGTCAAATGGGTGGAGATCTCAGTGAGATATATAAAACTCTGATAGGGTGAGACAGATTGGAAGCAGGGATGATAATTTTCTCGGCTGTGGTGTCTAAAACAAGGGGCCACAGTATTAGATACAGACAGGCCATTCTGCATTGAGGTGCCAATAAATGTCTGCCCTCAGAGACTGGTGAACCTGGGGAATGCACTCGAACCTGGAAGCCAAGACACTGAATATAAATACGGAATTAGGGACAGTAAAGGGATGGTGGGAGAGCAGGAGTACGGTATGGAATAAAGGTCAAGCCATTATTATATTGAATTGGGTAGCAAACTCGATGGACCAAAGGGTCTACTGCACTTGTTAATTTATAGCTTCCCAAGATTACTCACATTAACGGATACTGTGGGAAAGCTCTGTAAATGCTGTCACAAGCTCTCAGATGTTAGGATGGAGGTCTCTGCAGGGTCAACAGGACTTTATTTCCCGTTTCCTTTTTCCGATACAGAGGCTGGGGCCGGGTGTTCTGTCTGGGTTTATCCTTTAAGACCTCGGAGCAGTTTGATACAATAGAGTGTCTTGATTGGCCGATTCAGAGATCATTGAAAAGTTTTATCACATGTCTATCTGTCTGCAGACACAGATAATCATAGATAACAAACAACAATGGACCCAGCCTCCAGTCTGACAAGCATCCTTCCACTAAACTCTCTGCTTCCTACCATCAAGCCGACTGTGTATCCAATTGGCCTGTTCCCCTAGCATTTCATGTGATGTAACCTTCCAGAGCAGCCTGCCATGTGGAATTTTATCAAATGCCTTACTGAAATCCATGGAGACTACATCTACCGCTCTGTCCTCGTCAACCTTCCTGGTCACTTAATCAAAGAACTCTAACAAATTTGGGAAGCACGATTGCCCACTCACAAGTCTATGCTGACTGCCCCTTTGTAAGTAATGGGTGCAGACAATGGTATGCTGTCCTTCATTGCAAGATGATTCGAGTACAAAAGTAAAGCCATCTTCCTGCTGTTGGAGAGCCTTGCTGAGTGAGCATTGGGGCACTCTCTACAGATTTGATCTCCTTTGTAAGGAATGATCTTCTTACCACAGACACGGGTGATGGTAACATGAGGATAGAGTGAAGAAGCTGAGTGTTTAATCTATAGAGCTGTGAGAGACGAAGAAATGGTGATGCTGAAACACGAGGAATGGCAGCGATCACTTATTTCCAAAAGAGACATTGATAGGGAGAGAAATTCCATTCTTTACCCAGGACTGATTGGCTTGATTTATTGCCACGTGTACCTCAGTACTGGGATAAACTTTATTTATGAGCAGTGGAGGAAGATCACAGTAAAAATGGCCTGACAGATCATAGGATGGAAATAGGTTTGGACAGAGTAAGACATACAGGTTACACTGAACAGGACGCACACTAGACAAGATCAACATGAACAAGATCGGCATTATTGAACTAACAGAGTCCATTCATCAGTCTAACGTGACTTTCCGAATAGTTTATATGCCTTAATTAACTCTCCCAGTGTTATTGTGCAGTCGGCATGTGAACCTGTACTGAACGTCAGGTTGCTCAAAATCCCCAACAGCAGACACAATACCTTCCATCTGAAACAGGTAGCCATTCCCACACACTTCTGCCCTTAATAGAAACACCAGGCTGTCTTCTCGGAGATGAAAGGTGCCTTCTTGAGACTTCACACAAGACATATGGCTTCCCTGCTCACCACTAGAAAACCAAATTAAAGTCCCACGTGTATATCATAAGCAACGGAGCCACCTGGAACAACGTGGAGCAGTCTGTCTGTGCAGCTTCTGCTCCATTTATTCATCATGTTAGAGGATCAACCTGGAGACACTTAAGACTGCCGATGCTGGCGATCAGAGTAGAGCGTCGATTTCTGGCAAAGCCCGGCAGGTCAGGCAGCATCCGAGAAGCAGGAGAATCGATGTTTCGGGCATAAGACATTCATCAGGAATCAGCATCAATTACCTCATTCTGCCCCTGTGTAAATGCATTGAGGTGGGAATGGCCTCCTACTGTTCCTGTATAAGTGTCTCAAGGGACTGACTGGCATCTTCCTCCTCCAATTGGACAGGGCCAAGGGCCTGACTGGTTACCCCTGGTTCCTGTTTGACAGCTTGATGTACTGACAAGAGTGACAATGCTGCAGCTTTAAGAGGTCATTTTTATCCTGGTTTCTTTTAAGAGAGAGATTGAACGATCGTTACCAAGCTGGCTAGTTAAAAACCACATGAATAAACAGCTAGCGACGCCTTTGGTTTATTTTAATGCAGCGTAAATGGGTGTGGCCAGCTCTCACAAATTAGGATCACTGGGTTTTGGTTTCTTAGTAACATCAAAAACTATAGAGGTCTCAACAGAGTTGGAAGCTTCAGGGAATGTCTCCTGGCTGCTACTCTCTCTGAATTTTCTCTTGATGCTGTTTCAATTCCTGAATTTTCCTTTTTGCCAAGGGCTGTGTTTATGGAAATTTCCTATGTTGGACTAGTTCATTAGTAATAGCTCCTATGTCTATTATTCTGTTAAGTTGTCCAATAGAATTACGTTATTCTGAATTCCTCTTTCTTTGATTTAATTTCATCTTTCGTGTTTAAGTAGATGGTGTTTTGCTTCACACCGAGTAGTTTGACCATTCACATTTCATCTGGGACAGACACTTTACATTTCCTTTACAATAAGAAAGTATTAGAGTCTCGGCTACCGCCTTCAAATATTTTCGAGGGGCTCTGGGTGTGGTCTATCACACTAGACTCCCTCTCTTCGTGAGTAATCGTCTAGAGGCACTGAGCGGGTCGTCCCTGTTCTTCTCCAATAGTGTCAATGGGCTGAATGGTTTCCTCATATTCCTGTGAAACCAGCGTTAGGTGCTGAATGAACTCTTGTTTAACTGTGGCAATGTGCAGTGTCAGGGAGTGATGTTACATGAATGTTACGGGCCCTTTAACAGCACACGCCTCAATGGAATCTGGGTCTTGCTGCTCATGGACACAGACCAATTCAGGAAGTGACGGGGGATCAAATGTTCTGAACATTGTGGAATCTTCAGTGACCATCCCCACTTCTGATATTATGGTGGAGAGAGGGGAGGGGAGACATTAATGAAGCAGATGAAGATGTTTGTGAAGAGGAAGATACCCTGAAGATCTCCCACAGAGCTGACCCAGCACTGAGATAATGGACATCTTCCTTTGTGCCATGTTTGATTCCAAACACTGGAGAGTCATTAATTCCAGTTTTGTTGAGCTCCTTGATGTCAATAAAAGTCAACCACTGCTTTGGTATCAGGGCCATTCATTTTTACCTGAACCCTTGAGTCAACGTCTTTTGTTCATATCAATAAGCCATGATATAGGAGCAGAAAGTGTTTTCATCAAACAGGTGGTATTGAATGTCAGGATTTCTCTTCTCAAGAATGTTGGGGAGCTAGATGATTGAAAGTATTTGAAGAGGAGGTAGATGGAAATTGCCCTGTCAGAGAGGTGAGGGCTATGAGGATTTCTGACCGAGAGCAGATCAGCCACGATCGTAGTGAAGGGCAAGGCAGGCTTGGGGAGTGAACGACATGCCCCTGTTTCTGCTGTTCTCCCATTCTGCTATTGGAAAGTTAGTGGGTGTTATTTTCATGGATGTTCTTTTATTGAATGTTGCAGTCAGGGAGACCAGAGCATTTTGTGAGCCATCCCTGGGTGAGGTATGGGAGCTGTATTCTCAGTGAATCTGGGTCTACAACATGACCAGCAAATGAAGCACAAGTTGCAGAGAGGGGATCTGTAAAGAGAGATGAAGGGCATCTTTCATACCCAGCCTGGGATTTCCAATTACATTTCCCAAATCAATTTAAAGCGTGTGGGACAGTCTTGAAGGGCCGATTGGTCTCCTCTGTTTCGGTGCAACAGGTTATAGGAGAAAGTAGCCTCCAACTGCTCCTGTCTAGTAAGTTTGAGGGGCTGAATGGAACACAGGAACATGGGACTGGGGAGCAGGAGTGGGTCATTAGACTCATTGAGCTTTCTCCACCAGGCACTAAGATTGTGGCTGATCAGGCTGTGGACTCAGCCCCACTTTCCTGTCTCCATCCCATTATGCATGACTCATTTCTCTGTCAAATGTTTACCTAACGCAGCTTTCAATCAATATGAACATAGAGGCACGATAACCATCCAGCGAAGATAATTCTGAATTGGAAGGTACATTCAGAATTTTTTGTCATCCCTCTTATAGAATCAGAGAGTCATGCAGAACGGAAACAGACCCGTTAGTCCAATCTGCTCACTCCGATCAGATATCAAATCTGATCCAGTCCCATTTGCCAGCATTTGGCCAATATCCCTCCTCTTTCAGACAAAATTTAAATGTGCGATTGTAACTGCCTTCACCACTTCCTCTGACAGCACTTTCTGTACACACACCACTCTCTGTGTGAAACATTTATCTTCAGGTCCTTTCTAAATTAATCGCCCTTTCCCCTTCAACCCATGCCCTCTTGTTCTGGACTCCCCTATCCTGGGGAGCAGAGCATGGCTGTTCAGAATATCCATGCCCCTGATGGTTTTATAAACCTCTATCATGTCACCCCTCAACCACTGACACTCCAGGAGAAAGCACCCCAAACTAATCAACCTCTCCCTAAAGCTCAAACTTCCAGTCCTGGAACATCCGTATAAGTCATTTCTGCAGAAAACCGAGTTGTATGCAGTATTCTTAAAATGGCCTTTACAACATCCTGTGCAGATGCAACATACCACCATAACTGCTATACTCAATGCTCTGACTGATTAAGGCAAATGTGCCAAATATGTTCAGCACCACTCTGTCTACTTGCGACTCCACATTCAAGGAACAATATACCTGCAGCCCTATGTCCCTTTGTTCCACAACACTCCCCAGGACCTTACCATAAAGTGTATAATTTCTGCCCTGATTTGCCTTCCCAAACTGCAAAACCTCGTATTTATTTAAATTAAACTTCATCTGTCACTCCTTGCCTCTTTGTTCCATCTATTTGTGGTCTCGTTGTCTTCTGAGATAATCTACTACACGATCTTTCTGATTAATCTGTAAACATACTAAAGATGGCCCCAATATTCCCATCTAAATCCTTTACATAAATGATGAAATGCAGTGAACTCAGTACTGATTCTTACAGCACACTGCTGCTCACAAGCCTCCAGTCTCAAAAATATCCCTCTTCCTTCAAGCCAATTGTGACGAGCTTCTTCTGTATCCATGTGACTGAAACTTACTAATCTGTCTACCAATCAGAATGAAATCGTAGCTATGAAGAGACGCGGAGTAGGTTAGGTTTATGTTCATTAGAAAAAAAGGAGATTGAGGGCAACCTAATTGAGATTTACAAAATCATGAAGGGTATCTCCAGGATGGATACAGACAGATTTTTCCGAGGGTGAAGGATTCAATAACGAGAGGTCATGCTTTCAAAGTGAGGGGCGGAACGTATAAGGGGGATACACGCGGTAAGTACTTCACACAGAGGGTGGTGGGCGTTTGGAATGCGTTGCTATCAGAGGTGGTAGAGGCAGGCACGGTAGATTCATTTAAGATGCGTCTGGACAGATGCATGAGTAGGTGGGGAGCAGAGGGATACAGATGCTTAGGAATTGACCGACAGATTTAGACAGGACATTTGGATCGGCTCAGGCTTGGAGGGCGAAGGGCCTGATCCCGGGCTGTAAATTTTCTTTGCTCTTTGTTGTTTAAATGAGCACCTTTCTGAAGTCCATAGACAATGTCTACCAAACTGCCTTCATCAATCTTCTTTATCAACTCTTCAAAAAACTCAATCATATTAATGAGACATGATTTCCCATGCAGAAAGCCACGTTGTATACCCCGATCAGCCCTTGCCTTCCCAAATGTATGTAAATGCTATCCCTCAGAATCCCCTCCAAAAACCTAACCGTCACTGACATCAGACTCATCGGTCTATAGTTACCCGGTGTTTTGGGTCACTGTTTCCTTATCTAGTCCCACTCCTCCACTGCTCATGACAAATGTTAAATGTAACCAGGTCAATGATATGGCAGATGATATCGGTCTCAGACTGGGTCAGGGTCAGTTTTAGGATCAAGTCAGGCTAGTTTCTTTAATCTGCTAAAATAGCACGTTTATGATCCAGAACAATGTTACTCAAACTATGATGGAAAGCTGAATGGAAAACTGTTTAGTTATTGCAAATATATCATCAATATTTCGGTTTCTAAACACACCACACACACACACACACACACACACACACACACACACACACACACACACACACACACACACACACACACACACACACACACACACACACACACACACACACACACACACACACACACACACAGATACACACACACATACACACAGATAAACAAAATCTCTGCAATTTTAACTTGAAAGAACTTCGTCCAGATATTATTGGAACTCATGACAAAAGGAACAATTGCGAGAATGTCCAAAATGTTATTCTGCTTCTGAAGATATTGTACTCACACAGCTGCTAGCAATGGGATTTCATCCTGGGAAAGTTGGATTTGGCTGAATTCCCTTTGCTTTAGGCAGTGAGTAGATTCCAATACATTCTGGTCCGGGAGCACTCAAAAGGTAGCACGATGGTTAGCACTGCTGCCTCACAGCACGAGGGACTTGGGTTCGATTCCAGCCGTGGGAGACTGTCTGTATGGAGTTTGCACATTCTCCCTTTGTCTGTGTGAGCTTCTAATGGGTGATCCAGTTTCCTACAACAAACTCTATAGTTTAGGTGGATTGGTCATATTAAATTGTCTGTAGTGTTCAGGGGTTTCTTGGTTCGGTGCAATAGTCAGGGGTAAATATAGGGGAATGGGTTGGGAAGGTTGATATGGACTTGTTAGGCCGAAGGGCCTGTTTCAAAACTGCAGGGATTCTATAAAATACGAATGGTAACGATGAGTGTAGTGTATATTTTTAGCTCGCACACATTGCTGTGATGAGGAACAATGAAGGAGAGAGAATGCAATAGGCCGTTCTTTCTCGGGCAGATTACGTACTCTCCCTCTCTGAGCTGAATCACACAGTAATGTCATCCTCTCCCAAACTCGACCATGTGAGGTCTCCTTGTACATTGTCCAAACTATGTCTCCATCACATTCCCTGTTGCATGTAGGTGCATCATTGCTGCTGTCATACACAGAGCCATACTCTTCGCAGAAAATGGTCTCTGTCTTTTTGAAATATGTTTATATGGCCCTGCGTCATTAAAACATAAAATGTTTTATTTATTAAGAATACCTGTGTTAAAGTGAATGCATTTTTTAAAGAAAAACAGAATTTGCTGGAAATGCTTGGCAGGTCTGTCAGCATCCAGATGCCTTTTACATGCTGTAATTGTACCAGGCTGCTCCACTTCCTCTGGCAGCCCATTCCATATGCACACCACATTCTGTGTGAAAAGGTGCCCTTTAGGCCTCATCAAAACCTTTCCCCTCTCACTTTCAACCAATGCCCTCTTGTTTAGGACGCCCCTAACCTGGGGAAAACCCTGACTACTCACCCTATCCATAACCGTTCTGATTTTATAAACCTCCACTGCTGCGAAATGTGACTCCAATCAACACGAATGGCTGTACTTTCAGTCATCCTGGGCGTAAATTCTGATATTCAATACTGAAACCTCTTCCTTGTCTATCAAGTCACAATTCTAAATCCATTTTAATCCGTTTGTTCAGATGTATCACGAGTCACATCTGTGAGCTTTACACCTAGATCTTTGTGCCTGGATGTAGGGACACTAGCATCACTCAGCAATACTCATAAAGCTGTAACAGTATTCTCCCGTGTGTTTGTTCATCAGCCTGTTCTGACATGCCGTGACATACCTCTGCAACAAGCAGGACTTCAATCCAGGCCTTCTAGTCCAGAGCTAGGAACACTACCATACAAGTTCAGGAATTGGAATCAAATCCAAAGTTCTGGCTCAGAGGCAGGGACACGACCCACTACACTACCATACCCAGATTTTGTGTCATATTGTAGTGCCCATTTGGATTTATTATAATCAGGTTACCATTACTGAACGACAAAAAACACTTTGTATTGTTAACCAAACGCAACATATTTGTCTCAACTGTCGGATGTTGAGTGCACGTGCTGTGCCATTGAAATTAACTATGAACGTCTTTAATCGCTATTATCTGTAGTCTGCAATATTAGGGAAAGAAATCCTGCAGACACACTAAGCCCAATGAACGGTCTCAAATAGATATTTATTACTGAACACTGAGACGAAAGAAGAGCTTAATTTCTGGTCCCAAAACACTGATCACTCTTAGCCACCTCTAACGTGTGACTGCCTCTCCCTAAAACCATGAAATGACACCAGGCTGCTGAGTACTGTCCAGCCTCTCCCCGAACTGACTGTCTACGCAATCTGCCCCTCCTCCACCTAACCACACAAGGCAAAGCAAGGTCAGGGTCTTTGTGAAAATCAAGGCCGGAGTGTGCAAGCTTCCTGGAGAGGGATGGGCATTTTAAAATTGAAGGGGGAGGGTGAGGAGGCAGTAATATCACACACTGGGCTGAGGGGTGGCAGATGGAGTTTAGTTTGGATTAATGCGAGGTATTGGATTTGGTAAATCAAACAAGAGTAGGATCTATACAATTAAAAGTAGGGTCTTTGGCAGTGTTGTAGGACAGAGACCTAAGCCGTCAGGTATAATTCTTTATAATTTGCATCTCATATCGATAGTGTGGTTAAGAAGGTGTTTAACACATTTGTCTTCATAGGTTAGACCTTTGAATATCGGAATTGGGACGTCATGTTGTGGTTGTACGGGACATTGGTGAGAACACTTCTAGAATACTGTGTCTAGTCTGGTCATCCTGCCCGCTCATTCCATAGGTGCACCACCCTCTGTATGAAAATGTTGCCCCTTCGGTCACTTTTAAATGTTTCCACTCTCATCTCATGGCTATGTCCTCTAGTTTTGGACTCCCCGTACCCTTAGAATATACCTTGACTATTCACTTTGATATTATTAAGCTGCAAAGGGTTCAGAAGAGATTAACCTGAACGTTGCTGGGAATGGAGGGAGTGAGATATAAGGAGAGACTAGATAGGATGAGACTTTTTTTTACTGGAGAGGATGAGATTAAGGGGTAACTTTACAGAGGTTTACAAAATCATGAGGGGTACAGATAAGCTGAAGGGCTGATGTCTTTTCCCTAGAGTTGAGGATTCAAAACTGAGGGATATTTTAAGGTGCAAGGAAAAAGATTTACAAAAGTCACGAGAGGTAAATATTTTAGACAGAATCTGGCGTGTGTGTGGAATGAACTTCCAGAAGAAGTGGTGAAACTTCGTTTAAAGGATATTTAGATCAGTACATGGATAAGAAATCAGTTTGGATGGTGCTGTGAGCAGCTGCCCTCTCCCTCCCTCTCTCTGAATGAATCCCTGTTGATTTTCACCCTCTGCCAATGCCTGTGCAGTGGCGTGGGGAGGCCAGCAGAGCGTGGCATTGCATCACTTTAAGCACCACAGAGACTGCCAGACCTGCCCCACACGGAGACACACAGATACATACATGGGAATGGTTAGGACACTGCGTGAAGCTCATCTGGTAACTTAAATGAAACGTAAAGAAATGCTCAATTCGCCTCGTAAACTGCTAAAATATGAGTGGCAGAAAACTCCCAAATTCCACTGTTTAAATAAAAACATCAATTTATTTTTTCACTCTGAAAATGAACATTTTACATCAGCTATTCACAACTCTGGGTCCCCCCTTTCTCTTAACTATTATTACCCGACACCAGCTCTATGGCAATATACTATTTGTATGTCTGACATCCTCTCATATCACAGATGCTTGTAAGTTCTCAGTTCAGAACAGCATTCACCCTCTCTTAAAGGTACAGTACACACTTTCAACTTCATCACATTATACCCTGATGAATATAGATAAGTGGAGACTATCCGGATTTCTCTTGCTCTGTGGTTTGTCAATATTTCATCTTCTCTGTCTCGTATGTGTCAGGCTTTTTGTTGCTCCATTGACAGCATGTCATTATTTGACTCTGTCCATGGGAATATAGCAGTATTTCACTTGCTCACACTCGTTTCTGTGGGGCAGGATTTCAGTTGTTTCATGGGGACAATGACGCTATGACAATCTCAATGTTTGTTGATGGCACCGAAACTGGAAGAACTCTGAAGTCTATGGAGGAGAGTGTGGAACTGTAACAGGACAATCACACGTTGGTGTAGTGTGCAGGTTTATGGCAGGTGGGGATCAGTTCAGAGCAGTATGAGGTGATACAGTTTGGTAGGAAAGGCAATGAAAGACAGTTTAAAACTGACTGTGCCATTATAAAGGGGGTGCAGGAAGAGAGAGCGTTGGGTGTATATGAGCACAGATTGTTGAAGGTGTCAGGACAAGTGGGGAGGGCAGTTACTATCGCAGATTAGTTTCAGTATCTGAGCTGTTTACAGAGGAAGGTGTAGGAGGGAATCTCGGTGCTCCCTTCCTGGGAGGTGGTGGTGACGATGTGTTGTGATCCCACCCTCCTGCCCTCCGAGACCATGAGAATTCCATTTGTACCAGCTCGACACAAAAAGAAGATGGCACCAGGGCCACGGCTTCGAGGTTGTGCCGAGGGAACGGAACTGCCAGTGCGTTTAAAGTGAGAATTGCACTTCATAAATATTGCTCCTTACTCAGTCGGTGGGACGTGGATGTTTCAGAATCTCCACACGAGGCGTCCCGGTACTCTCCGGCTCCTATCAGGGTCCTCCCACATGGCGGTGGGAGGGAGGTGAGGGAACGGATATCGGGCACTCCACCACACGGATAGGCCCTTTCTGACCTACTCCAGGCTGTTTCTCCTGGAATGGGAGGAAGGGAGGGACTGAGGGTGGGAGTGGGTGGCCCTCCTGTCAGTGTTAATGTAGGTGGTGAGGGGGACCTGGTGAGGGGTCTCGAGGGAGTCAGTCCACAGTGTTGTATCCATGCAGTGTTATTAGTGTGTGTGTGTGTGGGGCGGGGGGGGGGGGGGGGGGGTTTAGTGGAGAGGGGGTGGAATGTGCTGCATGCAGCAGTGAGAGTGGTGGACCATGTTCGGGGGTCGATGCTATAATAGATATACGGTGAGTGTGAGGGAGCAGAGAGAAGACGGTGACCCTTATCCCGACAGAGCAGGGAAGGTTATTGATGCTTGTCCTGTATTTCTGGACAAATTTTCAGACTGCAGATACTGCACTGAGCTGGGTGGGGAGCTCAGACCATGCTCAGTGGGTCTGGTGGTGTGGCCACCTCTGGGAAGAGAATGTTCCCCCTCTGTACTTGCCCATCCACCAGGATCTCCATGCTCCTGTCGACAAACCGTGGTGGAATGTTCCTGATGAAGGGCTTATGCCCGAAACGTCGATTCTCCTGTTCCTTGGATGCTGCCTGACCTGCTGTGCTTTACCAGCAACACATTTTCAGCTCTGATCTCCAACATCTGCAGACCTCACTTTCTCCTGGAATTGTCCCTTATCTGCCATGCTCGGGGTAAACTATGCAGCGCAGCTCCAAGCTGAGAAAGCTCAATCGTGTGCCCGTTGGCCTTTTAAAGATGAGGAGAAAGTGAGGTCTGCAGATGCTGGAGATCAGAGTTGAAACTGTGTTGCTGGAAAAGCGCAGCAGGTCAGGCAGCATCTGGGGAACAGGAGAATCGACGTTTCGGTCATAAGCCCTTCTTCAGGAATTCCTGAAGAATGGCTTATGCCCGAAACGTTGATTCTCCTGTTCCCTGGATGCTGCCTGACCTGCTGCGCTTTTCCAGCAACACAATTTCAGCGTTTAAAGATGACACCAGTGCCAGGGATCTTGGAATATTCAGGGGCATCCGGGTGATGGTGTGTACCCCCAGCCATGAAGGACTCCCATTTACAAAGTTGTAGAACAAATGCTCATCCAAATCTCTCCATCATCTGACCTCACATCAATATCCCTTTTTCCCATATTTCCTGGTATGACAGGCTCATGTCATTGGATGCTATCGAAGTGTCTACATTTCAGCATTCTGAAACCTGGGAACGCATTCTTCCATGGCACTGTCTCTCAGTCTCCTCCTCTCTGTCTATTTCCCAAACCACTCCCCTGTGGTGATATTTAAAATGATTCATCCGCCATCTCTCTCTGGCAGTGATGTTCACTCCCACAGCATCCTCTTGTCATGGTACAATTGAGATAAGAGGCTGTAAATGAGTGGGAGCTGTACATCCTGTCCCTTTCAGCACGGGCTGCAAGTTTCCCCGCGCTGGGCAGTGATCTAACACAGTGTTACTGAGCAATACACTGGGGTGGGGTACACAGTTCTACATTCTGGGAGGGTAACTGCTCCTGGTTCAGAGATCAATGCACTGGGGTGCGGTACACAGTCCTGCATGCAGGAAGGGTAACTGCTCCTGGTTTACAGATCAATGCACTTGGGTGGTATACACAGACCTACATGCTGGGAGGGTAACTGCTCCTGGTTTACAGATCAATGCACTGGGGTGGTGTAAGCAGTCCTACATGCTGGGAGGGTAACTGCTACTGGTTTACAAATAAATGCCATGCTGGGGTCTGCACAGTTCCCCATGCTGGACAGATATCTAGTCTCGGTTTATAGATCAATGCCCTGAACTGATCTGTGCGTTTGAAGTTATGTGCTCTGATATGATCTGTGCAGTGTTTCAATCTGAACAGATTGCTGGGTTGTCTTGCCCAGTGCAAAGGATGAATCTGCACACAATGTTCCACTCTTGCCAGATTGCTGGATTGTATTGACCAGTGCAATGGATGAATCTTGTCAGATTGCTGGGTTGGACTGAGCAGGACACTGGCCTGATCTACCCAGTGTTCCACGGTAAACAGATATCTCCTCTGGGTTTATGGTGTCTGGGCTGGTTCTGTGAGGTGGATTGAGAATGTGGTAT